>NW_026067927.1:21782602-22119339 GCF_014885135.2 Alexandromys fortis
CCAGGGACTGTTTCTCCTGCTGGGAAGACAAATGTGAAGCCAGGGACCTCACTCCAGAGTGCCTTGTCATAATAGCTTGATTAGCTATCTAGAAATGGGACCACTCTGCAGAGAACACCATCCTAAATGGATAAGATGACACTGGGCAAGCTGGGCGGTGGTGGTGCACGCCTTTAATCCCAGCACTTGGGAGGCAGAGGCAGGCGGATCTCTGTGAGTTCGAGACCAGCCTGGTCTGCAGAGTTAGTTCCAGGACAGGCTCCAAAGCCACAGAGAAACCCTGTCTCAAAAAACAAAAAAAAAAAAAAACAAAAAAAAACAAACAAAAAAAAAAAGATGACACTGGGCAGGTTAGTGGAATGCTTGCCTCTCATGCAAGAAGCCCTGGCTTTGATCCCCAGAACTGTAGGGCTGGGGATGGTGGTTCAGCCTGGAATCACAACATTAGAGAGGTCAAGGCAGGGTGATTAAAGGTTCAACTTTGGCCACAAAGCAAGTTCAAGGCCAGTCTGGGTTGCCTGAGATTCTGCTTTTCCCTACCACCTCCACGGTAGCTCAACAACTCAGTGTTCTGCATTCCCAACAAGGAGGCCTTCTGGCAGGGTAACAGACTTGCCTATGTCCCAGGAGTTTGCCCTCAGAAACAGATTACTCCGCCCATCAGCCAATGTCCCCTTGAGCTTCACACTTACTTTATAAGGCTCTAAGGTGACTTTTCTCCTATATGTGAGGGCTGGAAGTTAAGCTTAGCGTACAGAGCTATATTTTACAAAGCGGCAGGTTGGCCTTCTCCTATCGACAGGCTCTGGAGCTGAGATTTATTACAGAATGGTAATCAGGCAAAAGAATAAATACACTGCATCTTTAATTCATTAATCACCTCGGAAAGCAAAATGAACTACGGTAAAGAAGACAATATGTTTTCCGATGGTGGGGGTAGGGGAAGAGGGAGTGGGTTACTCAATAAAATCTGTCGCTAAAAATCCATTTTGCGTGCACATGAGCGCCAGGATGCTTTTGACTCTGACTGAACTCCTCCGGGGATCTGGGCAGTTTGCAGAGGAAGTGGGCCAGGCAGGTATCTCTGGATGGTACTTGGCTGTCCCTGCTATGCTTTGTTGGGTTCCTATTGGAACTCACATCATGACTCCCAGGCAGATAAGGCCAGGTTCAAACTCTGCCCCATCAGGTATAAAGGGGAAGCCTCAGGTAGCAATTCATCCTCAATTATTGCCTCTGCTTGCATGGCTGTGTGGCTGGTTTGTCTTCTCAATATTTTGTTTTTATCAAATCCCAGGAAAAGTCAAGGGAGATGGCTCCATTGGGAGAGTGCTTAAGCGTGAGAACCCAAGTTCAGTTCCCAGAACCATGTAAAAAGGCCGGGCTGGCAGAACCATCTACAACCTCAAGGATAGGAAAGCAGGGACAGATAGGTCAGTGCATCCCAGGCCAGTGATAGACTGTATCCCCCACTCAAATAAGAGGGGGTAAATATGCTTGTCACCAACCTAAAGACCTGAGTCCCTTCCCTGGAACCCAAAAGGTGGACCCTACCGGAGAGAATTAACTCCTATCCTCTGATGACCACAGGTGCACTGTGGCACATGCTCACTTGGGCACACATGCGTGTACACATACAATTTGATATATGGAAACAATGTTTCTTTTAAAGGTGGGTTGTTCCTGAGAAAAGACACTTGATGCCGTTCCCTGGTCTCTGAACACATGTACCTATAGTTACACATATATGTGCACCTGCATACACACAAGCATTTATGTACACATATGCACATCACATACACACACACACACACAATTTACATGGAAGCTCTCCTGTATTTAGGTCGCAAACGTATCATCAAAATTGAGATGCCAGGTTTTATTCTCCCTGACTGCCTGATTTATCCATCTGATGGCCATCTTGAGTTTGGCACGTAGAGATGACCCGGTGGCTGCTATTGCTTCTCAATCCCAGACACCTGGGAAGCTGCTCTTCTGCCTGTTTGACACCCCGACAGGGAGAGCAGCAGTGAGCCAGCATCTCAGCCTCTGCACACGGTCTTCAGGGCCCGGGTCTGGACGAAGAGACGCAGGAAAGCAGCAGCATCACACTTGGCTTAGGTTTCCTCCCTTCATCCTTACAACCCCCCTGCAGAGGACGGCCCTGGAGCTGACTCGAGAGAACCAGTCACATCCCTGAACGCTTGTTTTGGAAGTGAAGAGCTCCCATTTTCCATTGAGCAGACCCTCAGAACTTTTCCCACAAAGTAAATGCTCCTCATTCTTACTGACATCCAGAAGCTGAGTTTTGGTTATTGCAACTGTATGTTTACTCACACGTACACTGTCCATGGACTTTCCGCTGCATTTTTCTACCGTAGCATGATTGGCATTTGGGGCTGGCCAACGGCTTGAGGTGCTAACCTGGGTATTGTAGAATGAGGATATCTCCCACTGGAGGACCAAAGCATACTCCCTGCCAATCATGACAATCTAAGCTATCTCCAGAGGCTGCTGGGTGCTCCTCACAGAACAGTGCCGTCCCCAGTTGAACCCCATTGTCTCAAAAAAAAAAAATAATAATAGTAACTGTTGAGGCCATGTGGGTGCTAACTCCAGACTTGAGAATGGGAATGACACCTGAGTCCTGGGTTAAACTGCTTTTAAGTGTCTCTTCAGATATCTTGAAAATGTAGGCCTCCAAAGCTCAAACCTGATTCCTCCTCTGGCACCACCCGTACATTCTTGAGGTCTGGGGAATTGGCCCAGGCACTTAAATGTTTAGCTTGCAAACACAAGGGTCAGAGTTCGATTCTGAGGAGCTACATGAGAAAGAAAGAAAAAAAAAGCAGTGCCTGTGATGAACAGACTCCCAACCCCAATGCTGGAGAGGTAGGGACAGGTGGATCCTTGGGCTCACCACACTGCTAGTCTAGCTTGCTATCCTACTTGATGAGTTACAGGTCAATGAGACTCTTACTCAAAAAGAAAGGTGTAGTTTCTGAGGAAATCCTATCTCCTCTCACCTTTATACACAGGTACACACATGTGCATGTATGTATATATACACACCTGTACCCACTACACACACACACACACCTCACATGTGAGCACAAGAAATATGCACATTCTCAAGTCTCATTCCCCAGCTACCTAATTCACACACTCTGGGTAGAGCCAAGCAGCACCCAGGTGATGCAGGAAACAGATGCCGAGAAGCACCTCACTGTGACCTGTTTCCAAGCCTTGGCTGTGCATTAGAACCACCGAGGAAGTATGTCAAAAACCATTGCATCTGGGTACCACCCTGTGTTCTCTTTTAATTGCTCTAGGCCTGGGGAGGGATTTTGCAAACTTTTCTATGACTCCTATGGTGCCATGGTTGTCAGGAAAGCCCTGGTCAAATCCAACATGTTCAAAGAAAACAACCAATGTTTGTCTCATGACCCATCAGTTCTGATCCTGGGCAGTTGTACATGGGACATCACCTTATAGCCAATAGTCAGGCCCACACAGGACATCACTGTATAGCCAATGCTCAGACACACACAAGATATCACCGTATAGCCGATGCTCAGACCCTCTAACCACTTCCTCTCAGGATTCTCTCCCAATGATGTGTCTACATTTCTACTGTTCTAGGAAGTTCCTAGTTGTCAACTTGTCCCACTTGGGAAGAGAGAACCTCGATTAAAGAATTGCCTCCATCTGATTGGCCTGTGGGAACATCAGTGGGGGCATTTCCTTGAATGTGGACAGTGCCATCCTTAGGCAGATGGGCCTGGGCAGAGTAAGAAATGTAGCTGAATACAAGCTTCAGAGGAAGCCCACGAGCATTGTTCCTCTGTGGTCTCTACCTCTGCATTCCTGTCTTGAGTTCCTGACTTTCCCGGTAATGAGCTATAACTCGCAAGTTCAAATAAAGTGTTTCTTCCTTAAACTGCTTAGGTCATGGTGTTTATACAATGGAAGAAAGCAGTCTAGAACACTCTAGTGAGTTTCTGTGCTGGCTCAGGAGGCTAAGGTGACCACTGAGCTAGGTACCGAGGCTATGTACTGTGTCAAACACATCTGGATAGTAAAGGAGTGGCTGGCTTTGGGGAACAGAGAAACCAACTTTTATGATGATGGTAGCACATTTCAGAGATTTTACTAATCCATTCCCTCTTCCCAGCCTTGGCCCTTCCTCCTTGGCCCTTTTCTTTTCCTGTTCCTTTTTGGTTCTTGGCAAGCCTTAGCATGTTCCATGGTCTGAACATCTGCTCAAAACTTTCCCCTCTCCAGAGGTTTTTCTTTGACATCCCCAGTCCATGAAGACTTTTTTTTTCTTCTCTTCTATGTCTCTTCAGAGCAAGAATATCAATAATCACACATTTGCTGTTTGCCCGCTGAGCAGTTTTTTCCCCATGGCCTCCTTACGGAGAGGTGTGCTGTCCACACTGTAAAAACTGACCCTCTGCGTATGTAGAGGCATGGAAGGAATTCTTCCTTTTAGAGCTATGTTGTCCTCTCTTGCAAATATCCCCATGACCAGTTTCATGCCATCTATGTAAGTTCCGGAATACGGGACTGAGAAAACACGCATGCAGTTTGCTCTCCCAAGGCCATGGATACAGACGCAAGCATAATCCAGGGAGTTAATCTGGCAAACATTTACTGCAAATTTGTTCTGCATAAGGCTAAACATGGTATCACAGTCCAGCATGCTATAAACCGGAAAGTTTTCTTTCAGGGTGATAGGTTAAAGGTGAAGAACCAGATATGGGAAGGTAAGAAAGGAAGGCAGCGGCATCTGCAAAATAGACAACTGGGTCCCCTTGAATCCCGAGGAAAATCAGTGTGTGTTTGCTTTGAGCCAAAGGAGACAAGGTTGCCATTGGTCAGTTCTGCTGAGTGACAGAGCAGCCAGCTGGCATGGGCACTTCCTAAATGCCATCTCAGCTGGGTCATTTCACTTGCAGATATCCCACAGGGCTCTTTGTGACCCCCCCTCTCCCTATTTGAAAGACTAGAAGATGAGAGACGTGGAGAATGGTAGAAACTTGGCCAAAGTCACAAGACTAGGAAGGCCTGACCTTTGTATCTGCATCCTTGGTTCTCCGTTTAGGAGAGCCCGAGTATCTCCAGCAGGAAAATGAAGGGCTTATTTTTCACATCAGAGGCTGGCTGAGCTAAGAATGCCCTGGAGAGAATAATTCCCCAAAGATGACCTCAGTGGTCCAGAGGGAGCCCAGACCTGCACAGGGACTGTGGATGACTGAGAGGGAGGAAGGCCAGCATCCTGGAGGGCCAGCTAGCAGCTCCCATCTCTCTTTTATATGGTGATCTCACATAAACTCTCATTTTACAAACGATTCCTCTGCTGAAACCAAACAAAATAAAAATGAGTTTGAAAACCTCTGGGCCATGCCAAATCCTTAAATTTATGGAGTCGGTAACTGAAGCCTGGGGAGCTGCTAGCGGTCATTTCGACCACTCCATATTTCTCTTCTAATTCGCTGGAGTGTTCGGGTACTACCAGACTAAAATAACTTGGAGGGATTTCTCAAAAAGAAATGCAGTAGAGCCCGGTTGCATCCACCCCGTGAGGGAAACAGCTAAGACAAGTTTGAAGTATGCTAAGGAACACAATCCTCTGGCTCCCCTCCCCTCCGTGTCCTCCACTGCTGCCTGTGAACTGGGCACTGGGCACTGTGCACTTGTCTCAGCTGTTACTCACATCTTAATGGACGCTGGGAATGTGCCTACCCCACGTTGTTCTTGTCTACGATTTTTTTGTAGGCAGTCTCCCCTCCATTCAGAGGTTTCCACTAAAGGCAAGAAGGTCAAATAATCATGGCTGCCAACCCTTCTTTTTGCTCACCACCTTCCCCTCCGTTCTCTCTTTTCTCCACCTAGGGGAAGACTAAGACTGCATTGCTATATTTTAAGACATAACTCACAAATTAAAAACTGAAAGAAGAAACACATTTTTCTATCAATGGCTTAAGGGGATTCCATCTCTAAGCTGCAGTTAAAGCTTTCTTAGTCTTTTCTACATTTGTAGCATTTTGGAGCAATTTGCTAGAGTCAAAGAAAGCAGTGAAATTCCCACAACTGACTTCAAAGCCCCCAAATCCTGTATCAGTGGAGGGGAGGCTGGTAGCAACCCCAGAGGGGATGGTATTCAAAGAGAAGCGTGTAAGAACGTGCCAGGCATTTTTGCCCAAGCATCAGCGATTGAGGTTAATGGCAGACACGTGACCAAATCCCCACATAGTTCTTTGAAGTAACATCCCTCCTGTTCTTCTCCTCAATACTGTATACCGTGACAAGGCAGACAGTACAGAAAAGAGCGACAGAGCACTGGCCCTGAGCGCACAAGGGCTCCTTTACCTGGTGAAAAGGTGTGGAGCAAAGTCAGCAGACAAGAAGGTGGGCTGCCTAGATGGGTTGCCACTTGGGAATGAGTTCTAGGTGAAAACAGAGAGGAGGGATGCTCGCAATAGTCCAGGTCTCCTGCCACCTTCCTTCCTTCCTTCCTTCCTTCCTTCCTTCCTTCCTTCCTTCCTTCCTTCCTCCCTCCCTCCCTCCCTCCCTCCCTCCCTCCCTCCCTCCCTCCCTCCCTTCCTTCCTTCCTTCCTTCCTTCCTTCCTTTTTTCCTTCCTCTCTCCTGCTTTGTAGTCGTTCACCACATTTATTTCCTGGCTGACCTGCCAATTCCTTCTTGAGCGCAGCACTGCCTCCTTCTCCTGGACTGCGCTGGAGACAATGATTCCTTCCTCATAGGTCCTCTGCAGGTCCACACACACATGCCCAAGCCCTTTGCTTGTTCTAGATGAATCTCCAACAGTACGTCCGTTTTCCGGTACAGAAACAGCACCCTCTGTTTGTCTAATTCAATACTAAAAATACTTGAAATGTACATTTCTGATGGCCACACAGTCGAAATAAAAAGTTCTTTGTCAATAGATCGCTAAAAGAAATCACCTGCTGGGGGGGCGCTGGGTTGGTAATGTGTTTGCCTTGCAAAGACAACAACAACAACAAGAACAACAGGTGTAGTGGCACACACTGTGATGTCAGTGCTAAAGAGGCAGAGACCAGGCTAACTAGCTAAATTAAATTCATAAATACAAATAAAGGACATTCAGTGTGTTGTCCAGGTAAGAAAACTTTCTCCACAAAACACACAGGCAGTTGCCAGGTCAGGGGACTTTTGAAAAGTTAGAAGAGGGTTAGGATGCTCTCTAGGTTTTAGCAGATTGCAAAGATGCCATCTTGGACTTTCCGCAAACATCTAAGGGCTGATATCACACATCTGTGTGCTTGTTTGGTTAGCCAATGGCTTATTCAGGGAGATCTGTGCTTTGCTCGAAGAGCTCTGAGCTGTGGTCCGTGTGTGCCCGATGCACCATTGCATAGGGTTGTGTCGAACACAAGAATGTGTAAGGTATGGACTTCCCTCTCACGTGATCTCCGCATCCAAGAGTAGGGGAGATTTTTACAGGCCCATCTTCTTACAAGGTAGAGCAATGAGTATCTTCAACATAGCTCTCTCTCTCTCTCTCTCTCTCTCTCTCTCTCTCTCTCTCTCTCTCTCTGTGTGTGCATGTGTGTGTGCAAGCACAAGCACACGTGTGTATCTGTCCTCAATAGAGAATTAAGGAGCCTGGCAGCATGTGGTCAAACATTTTGGTTAATCCAAGTCCATTCTCCTTGGACTTGCTTGCACAGTGGTCCCCACTAGACACTTAAGTGCCTCTTAAAATGATGACAGACACGATAGGTGTCACTGGTGTCTGCAAAAGCTGGTACAAATAAGTTGAGAATGCATCTTTATTTTTAATTTAATCAGTGAATAAGAATTTTCTCTTCTGCGCAGATCATTTTGTAAAAGCATTTCCGTGTAAAAAGTTTACCATTCCACTGGTTCAAATCCTCTATCTTCAATTCACTGCAAAATTTGTGAACTGCTAGGTGCCTAGCTGATTGCATAACCTTCCTTGGCTCCTAGGTCAATCACATCCCCTCATCCTTCCTTCTTTTCATTCTTTCCTTCCTTTTCTTTCTTCATTTCTTTTTAAAGAAAATTTGGTGACATGTGATCCCAAAAGTCAGTCAGGGGAATGGGACCCACCTACATCCTGGAGCTATGCTCTGGCCAAGTCAGGTTTAAATTGGAGGCTTCCAGCCCTAGTCTGCTTTCCCCGAGGGACCTTATCTGACTGCATTGGCCTTGCTCATCATGAATAGAGTTGATGTTTCTAAAGGCCTGAGGAGGCCAGATGGAGTGGGGAACACAAAGCGATTGTTCTGCCTTCCTCATCTGAAACTGGACCTGGGAGATGCTGACTCGTCAGAAGGACAAGAATGTGGGAGCTTTGCCAGGGGCTGCTGGGCTCTCTGCATTTTCTATAGATGCTGGTGCCCCCTGCATTCTTCTCCAGGACTCCTCATTCCCCTTTCCATACTAGAATGCCTTGGAATTGTTTAGAGAAAAAAAAAAAAAAAAACCACTGGTGCCTGAGCTCACACCCACTCCTAGAGGTTCTGATTTAATTGACGTGTGAGGTGGGACATTAATGTTTCGAAAGCCCCACTCCCTTCTAGGAACATCCGGGACTGACACTCCGTCTTCTAGATTCAGAGACCTGCTTGTGCCCAAGCCCTTTCACCCATGCCTCCAAAGCCGGTGTACATGTACTGAGTACTAATTTTAATCTCTCATACTGGGACCTGAACACTGTGTTAACCTCATCTAATCTGTATCTCAAAAAAATCTGATTAAGTAAGAAGCTGGCCCTAAAGACCCTCTTTTAGCTACTGCTCATCCAGCGTTAGATGAGCCAATCAGTTCTCTTCTTGAATCGGGGAGCTGATAGTGTCCAGCTAAGCTCTGATGGGGCCTTTAGAACAAAGGACATAGTTGGGGTGAGCTTGAGGGTGAAGGTGGGATCCATATGTTCCCCAAGGCAGACGCACTAAGAAGAGGGTCAGAGGAGAGTGAACCTTCACGCCCAGTTCTCACCCAAGCCATCTTGTATTCACGTTGCAGGAGATATCTCCATCTTTTAAATAAAGGAACCCTAAACTGAAGGCAGCTTTCACAGCCACGGACTTTCTGGCCAGAACCCTAGGAAATTATGTATTCCATGCAGAAGCCTGGAGTCCCTTGGATGGCTCCTCGAGTCACAAAAGGCTAAGCCAAGTTAAACAAGGCCTCTGGGTGTGCTAAACAAGCAAAGGATCCCAAACTGAACTCCCGAGATCTCGTGGGGAGCCCAGGAAGGTGGGGCAACTCCTGGAACTCATTATTGAACGACCCTATCGGATTTACCCCCACATCATAGTTTCCCCTCCTGGAGTATACACTGCAGACGGGATCATATACAATTGTTCTGGGCTGATGAGCAAAATGAACACACGGAATGCAAATGAATCACTGAGGACAAGGTTTTCACCAGGGAAAATTAATAAAAGGGCTCTTTAGTGCTCAATGAAAGAAATGTCAGGACTTTAATACTTTAGGCAATCATCATTTCTTTTTCCAAAATTGCCCCAGCACAATGCTATTTACAGGAAATGGTTGTTTAAAAATCAGGGTCCATGTTCGCACAAGTTTGGAAAATACTGCATGCCATCTGTGTTAGTATAATATGTATACGGGGCATACATATTAGCATATAAAAGCTCGGAGATGGATGACAGCAATATTAAATGTTTAACACACAATTTTCCTAAATTATTTGAGCAGAGAGATCCCCAAAGCGCAATGATTTTATATTTTTAGGGGTGATGGGGTTTTTAATAAAAGGATAGCCATAAGCTATTGTTCTACACCAACCTCCGTTTTCTGATTTTGAAATTGTTTATTTTAAAGCAAAGGGGGGTTGGGGGGGCAGTTCGATACTGTAATCACAAAGTCATTCTGATGTAAACCAAGGCTTGTTAAGTGTCAAGGTCAGAATTTCATCCCGTGTAACATTGTCCAAGCTGAACATGGTGGGGGTGTTTACCCAGTGCAGGTGTTTTACATACATTAACATATTTAATCCAAGCGCTTTACATATATTACCATATTTAATCCTTTATGCTCCTCTTTGAGGGACAATTCCTATCTTCAAGATGTGGAAATTGTATTCTTTCCAGTACCAGTGCCGATTTCTCTGACAACTTGTATTCAACAGGGCTTTCGTTGGCGTGCTTAACCAACACGGATTTATCTTCAGTGCCCAGCAGGGTCCTGAGTGACTCCTTACACATTATAGAATTTTAAGGAGATGTGTCATCAATTACGTCCCAATTTCAATTGAATGTCATCAATTTCAAACCGCGGCTGGAATGGTGAGCATTATTTTTTGAGCGGAAAGGCCTTTTCTATTATTTCCTAAAATCAAGATACAGAATCATTTGTTTGGAAACCAACAAGGGTCCTTGGGGGCCAAGGCCATGAGAAGTCACGGCTCTGGACCTCCAGATACTAATCATGTTATGTGTCCTTTCCTCTGAGCCACACTCCATCCTGCTCAGGAAAAGAGGCCACGGAGAGGATGCTTGGGTTCTTACAGTACAAACTGAGGCTTAAAGGCTGGAGTGTGTGACCCAGGAAGGTTGGGGACAGACTAACTGGGGAGGAAGTGGCATGGTAAACACCTAAGCAAGATAGTACTAACTGGTCGCCTGGCCCCTACATTGCTTTGTGCCCAGTCCCCTCCACTTCTTTATAGGGGACGCAAGTTTCTGCTGCTGGACTTGTTTAAAGGGCTGAAGACGACATCGGTTCTGTCTCCTGGGAGACCGCTGTTCCCCAGCAGCTTCTCCTCACATCCTTCAAGTCTGTTGGTGGCTGGGTGGGATGTTTGAGTGCACGGATGTTTATTCTAACTCCGACAAACAGGTGTGGCCTTCCATGTGGCCCTAACACATGTTCAATGTCACTGGTTCTTGAAGGATGCATTTTTAAAATTTTTTCTCATAATCTCTGTAGCTAAAGCAGTTCAAAGCGAAATGTCTTAAGTTAAATCACACAGTGTCTGCTTAAGAAAATAAGGTCCTACGTATCATGACGGTCCATCTCCACGCATGCCTGCCGGGGTACTCATGGAGGGCCCCTTCTGTGTATTTTCTTCTTCTTTGAAAGGGAGAGCTCCAGAGAACCCCCTGCTCAGGTGCTTCAGGCTCCAAGATGCTCGTCACATGCACTGACATCCTGGGTGCAAGTGTGTCCAAAGGTACCTTGGTAAAAAATAGTTTCCAATCTCAGAAAACAAAACCTTGCTTGTGTGCACGCAACAAGGGGGCGAATAAGCAGACTGTCTTCTCTGAAAACAAGAAAAGATGAGTGAATGAAGTCATCCGGCATTAATGTCACATGATTGTTTCCCTAACAACCAGAACTCTCATCCCATCTGGCATTCAGCCTTGCACCGTGAACCTACGATGCGTTGTGTTTAGCGTTCTGGTCATTTACAGAAATGTGTTGATTTGTACTTTATTTTATTGCAATAGTTTTGGGGTATCTTTGTTGAGGCTTGTGCTGCACCAAGCTCTTCTTGGTGTTAATAAACCCTAAGATTAAATTACCCCGGACTTGAGTGGAACAACACCGACACCAGCTCACTTTCACTCTCACACCAGTTTCGTTCTCCAAATGTGCGTACAGATGCTAATTGTCCACTGTCTCGCTCCTAGATAGACTCCTATGCCTATTTATTTCTCCCATTAACAGCGTAATAATTAAATCTGGAAAGACAGACGGGGAAATATGTCATGAGAAAACTCCAGTCAGTAACACTTGCCTTTAACCCGACAAATCAGAGAGTTTAACATACAAAGCCTTTCAAAACATCTGCCTTTCCAGGTATAAACCCAGTGGGTCCCCCCCAAAACAGATGAATACTTGTTTTTGGTTTGATGTTAATCACGCCTTTTTCTTCTCCTTTAAAAAATTAATTAAAAACACCAGATCGAATAAATATTTCAGGAGAGCAGCAGTAAAATGGGCAAATCCCACGTGTTTGGAGTTTTAGTACTCTCTGAGTACAGGAATTTATTTGCGGGAAGCAGAAAATAGACAGCAAGCATAAAAACACAGCCGAGTCCCCCTAGTGAGATTATTTATCAAGCTAACAAGGGAGGGACCCTTCTACTCACAACAAGCCAGCGAGGAAAAGACACGGCTTTATATTTTACCTTTGGGTTAGTAGACCAGTAAAAATGCCAGCCGACAAGCACTTCACATAAACATTTCTCTCTAAATGAGCTTCCTTGTTAGGGAGAAGGGGGAAAACAAGGCTTCCAAGCTTAGGCGTGCTATAGCTTCTGGACAGAAAAATTCTAGCTACGTACTCTGACTCTTTGATGCACAACTGCCATAATTGAAACGAAATATAATAAAGTAATCCGAATGACAAGTGGCATTTTAGACCACCAATTATAATGTCATTAATTTCAATGTACTTATGTTCTAGTCACGATAGCCTCATGGGTGAAAGTATAGAAGCCGCCTAGCTCTATGAAGATACTTTTTGAGGACCAGCTTTAACAGGCTCCGAAACAGACCATACACATATATATTCTGCGTACATGAATCTGGTTTCGCAGCCACGGTGCAAGCCTTCTCGCCAGACACTATTTTTCAAATGTTTATTTCATGAGCAAAACCCCAAAGTCAGTTTTGCACAGTTTAATTTAACGATATCAAACTTTGATTATCAACGGCAAGAATCTCTGTTGCAGCTTGTGGCAGGAAAAAAAAAAAAGTGGGGTGGGAATAAAAAGAGGGGGTGGTGGAGATAAAACGAAAGAAGAGGTGAGGAGAGAAGCCAGGGAAAGTACACTATGACCTGATCCCAGTTAAATTTTAAAGAAACAGTAAAAGTTGCCTTCCCAGAATGGTTGTCCTGTCAACCACTCTGCAGGGAATGCCTGATGAATTGACAGGGAGCTCTCACGGCCTGGCCTCTTCTCCTTCCAAAAGTGAGGCTCTCACCCATTATCTGTGGGAATGGTGGCAAGATGCCTGTTTTTGTTTTATTGTGGAAGAAAATGGTCTTGGTGAAGATAGGTCTGATACTATAAAATGCTGGCTGAGCAGAGAGGCTGGAGAGATGGCTTGGTGTTTAGGAGCACGTACCGCTCTTCCAGGGGACCTGAGTTGGGTTCCAATGTAAGTCAGAGGATTCATCACCACCTGTAATTCCAGTTCTGGGGGATCTGGCTGACGGCCCGTTCTGCCCTCTTTAGGTACCAGCACCCCCATGCACAAATCCAAACGTGTACACACACAGAGAACAACAACAACAAAAATAAGATGGAGCTTAACAAATTAAATAAAACGTTAAGCAGAGACAGGCACAACCTCCTTGCAGGAATGGCACCCCGACCCTGCCTTCTAGCCAGTGCTTCAGCAGGATGGTGGCAGCTGGTTTCAAATGAAAGGTAGACTCAAAGGAAATAGAGGAAACAGGCTCTTCCTTCCTTTCCCCTTCCCTGCAAGCAAATGGCACTGCAGGATTGTCTCTGAACCCTCCTCCTCTTGGGCAGGAGGCTGGGTGTCCTCTTCTTCCAGGACTAAGGCTGAAACTCCCGGGTCAAACCCTACAAGCCTGCTTTGGGAGCTGTGTGCATTCTTTTCCCACAGACCTGAAGGGACGGGTTGGGACTAGGCCACACTCCATTCCTGCGTGCCGTTTTTTGTGCTGTTCAACTAGGATCTCATAAGATGGTACCAAGCGAAGAGAAGAGCTAAGAAAAAAAAAAACACGTCACACTTCAAATGACTATCCTTGAAGACTAGAATGTTTGGAAAACGCTACATTTTCACTTATGACACGCAGTGCAGTCAGGCCTGGCTTTGAAACCATCAGGATGAACATTCTGGTGGGGCTCCACGGAGCCAGCAGGACGCTGAGCAGGCAGAGAGGCAGGGAGTCTGGGTAAAGAGCGAGCTGCTACAGAGCAGGTGATTTTCACGGAGAGGCTTTCTGTGGCCATCTGGAGAGAAGGGCAGCTGCGAGCCCTCAAGACTCAGGCAGGGTAGCACACTCAGCTCCTCACTCACTGCACAGGAACCCAGTGTCCCTCTTCTCCCCTATCCACTCCAGGAGTGCAAACTCAACTGCAGGGCAAAATCTCCAAAAGCACCAGAGAAAATTGGTGACAGCCCATGCATTTTTTTTTTTAAATTCTACTAGGTAAGGACAAGAAGCTGTTAAAGATTTAAAGGAAGAAACTGCAGGAGGAGGAGGTAGAGGAGCAGGAGGAGAACAAGGCATTAAGAAAATAATAAGAAAACAGCCTGTGGGCATCAGACAGAGCTTGAGCTAGCCACAGGAGCATCGGAGAGAAAGCAGCTCTTAGCTCACAGAGGTCAGCATTGGGACAGGAGGTTCTGGTCTCTCTGCTTCCCTCCAGGAGCAGAACAGAGAAGGTCTGAACCTGTGGCCAGCGGGCGCTTCCTCTCATTTAGTGCAGCGTGAGATCCCAGCATTGTGAAACCTACAGGTTATGCCTTGAGATTTTTTTTTTTAAAAGGAACCTATGGTTTTCCATTGCAGGGTGTGCGAAAGAGTGGAGTAGGAGGAGGGAGAGGAAGAGGAGAAAACTGTAAGGGGAAACGAGGAAGGGGAGGGGAACAGGAGACACGGGAGGAACAGGAGGCAGAGAAATAACAAAGGTAAACAGAAAATTCTGTTCTTCTGTTCTGTTCTGATGTTCAGGACAGTTGGTAACCCCACAGCAGCTCTTGTCCCTTCTTTTCATGTACGTCAGGCACGGACCTCATTTTAAAATATAAACAAGCCAGAGGCCCACCACAGCGGTATAGACGCCAGTCCTTTAATTAACTACCGTCAGTAACAAAAGGTCTCTATTTTGATTAAGGGTACAGAGGGAGAGTCAACCCTGGTGCCTAAGAATTCCTTTAAAAATAATTACAGCCCCCCCCCCCCCAACTCAATTCTGCTGCTGGGAAGTAGGCAGGACCCAGGGAAGAAAAGAAACTTTGTGTGTGGAACCCAATTTAAGGGAAGACGACCCCAGGGTCAATTTCTCGGAGCACTCGCGATCAATTCAATTCTCACCTCTACTGCCTACCTGCTAGCAAAGGAACTTACTGTGCTTTTCGGTAGACAGGAAAGACAAGCAGAGACCTTCAGCAGCTGCAAGTGAATAACCGCGTTAGATGATGCTTGCTGAGCAAAAGGAGGAAAACAAAACCCTACCGGCAAGATCTCCCTTCCTTTAGCTTTCTCGTTTGTCTTTTTTGATCCCCGATGCGACCACTACAGGATGCATCCTTGCGCCGTTAATGAGGTATTAACATCTACCAGGGCTTACTTACACCTGCTGCCCCGTAACACTCAGCTGACAATATCTGTAAATCCCACCACTGGTTTGATTTTCCCACGGAACCCTGACACCACACTCCTCTCTCTTCCTGGATGATATTAGTTCCATCCAAAAGGGCATGGTGCTAATTAATGGCTTTACTTTCTTCCCAGTAGATGCCTAGGGAGAGAGAGGCACACCTTGTCCTGATGTTTTCCAAATATTTCCAGTGGCAACAGAAAGCAAGCAAACAAAACTCCCTAACCCCAGCGTTTATCTCATTTATGGCTGCTAATTTCACTAGGTGTCAGGAACAGAACCAGAAATGCCGACACAAATCCTGATAGTCCTTTTCAGGGTGAGGAAATGACTGACTGAGTCAGTAGGAGGGGAGGGGATTTAAATGTCCCTGTGGAAGCCCAGCTCTAAGTCTGAGATTTGACAGGTGACTGACCACGGGCCTTTGCGATGAAACTTCTTTATTGAAAGAACCATTTTTTTGTTTGAAGCCATGAGGGCGACAGGGTTTGTAAAGTTTCCTCCACCCATGTCCCTCTACTAAATGCAAAATGTTTCTTTCTTTAGGCGTGAACTTAAATAGTATCTCAAGGTTAGGGGAAAGACCAAGACATTTAGATGGCGTGGTTAGGCTAGGCATTGATTAAATCGGTGTGCTGGTTGGGGAGGAGCTTAGTCTAAATAAACTGACAGCCACAACAGAAAACAATTAGGGTGAGCCGGGATGGTGAAACACTTCAAACAAAATCTTTTCCCTAATTGTCTCAGTGCCAAAGAATATAAAAATTGAATAAGCTTGAAAATCACTCCTGGGGGATTTACCAGAATGGTCCCACCACCAGTGCTCAAGTGAGACAGAATATCATCTTCCTTAGAGGATTTACTCTAGAGACATACTGTCTAAATGCTCCAATCAGCATTACCAGAGGACATGGTCAAGACGAGATCTTTCCAGAGGTGCCCATCAGAACTCACAGTCTTGGGGGCGTTCCTTTCTGTGGAAATACAGATTTATCCTTTCTGACCACATATTCTCATAGCTGCTGTGGGGGACACTGGGTGTGCTGTCTTTACGTCGTTACGAAGCCGGCGTCCATATTGTGCTACGGCACCCAATGCTTGTTGGGAATAGTGAACTTAGGTTTGCATTTTATCTGCCGAGGCGTATAGGTAAACACCGAGAGACAGGTGAGGAGGGACAAGACTTTGAAGACTTTGTCTCCGTCTTGTGGCTGCATGTTACTCTGTTCCTAAAATAGGGGGTGGCCTTCCTTACATTTGACTACTTCTCATGGGAACAGGGAAGGCTAGAGAAAATCCTGCCCATGCTGTGAAGACTGGGGGTGAGGTGGAGCTTAAAATATGAGAACAAGGTGTGTTTCTGTTCATTTCATCTGTAGGGGATGAGACAGTCATCACCAGCCTCCCCCTTATGTGTGTGTGTCTCATCTCTCATGCCCTGGGCAGCCCCATACGACTTGACTGCATCCACATGAGTCTAAACCAATACCAGGAACATCTGAAATGGTCAGAACAAACCCAAGAGCTGGTTATGACCTGATGCAACCTTCCAAGTCCCGGATCAGTACTGTAAGAACCAGGAACAAGGTTAGGATTGCTCTCTAATTTGCTTCAAATCCCAGGGAGTTAGATCATGACTTAGTACACTCCAATCCAGGAGACAGCTTCAAAGGCTGGCTCTAGAGCCACCCTGGGCCATAGAGTCCGGCCATAGCATCACTCGTTTCCATGGCAACTGTCACACCTTAGCCAGGGAGACTGTGGAACAAGTCAGTCAGGAAGCAAGACTGGATAGAAGGCAGACCAGCCATGCTCAGGCATTTAGGCTTGCATGTTAGGAGAGCTTCCTTGAGAAGGAAGGTCTGTATGCATGTAGACTGGTTAGCAGATTTGGGTCTGTGACATATAATAGCAAATGTTAGTCAAGGTGAAGGAAGTCTGCCAAAGCAGAGGATTTAATCTTCTTGTAATACCACTGGTGAATATTTTAAAGTTGTGTGTGAGTGTGTGTCAGTCAGTCTGTCTATCCGTCTGTCGGCATCTGTTGGGTGCCCCTTGGAGGCCAGAGGGAGTGTCAGACGTCTTGGAGCTGAAGTTACAGGTGGCTGGGAAGCACCCGATATGAGTGCTAGGATCTGAACAGGGGGTCTTCTTCAAAAGCAGCAGAAGCTCTTGCCAATTGAGCCGTCTCTCTAGCCCTTGGATGAGCATTTTGTGATAGGGACATGAATCATCATATAATCCAGACTGTATTTCTGACGATAAATAAAAACAGCTAGATACAGCTAGCTAGCTCCCTCCAGACTTGTGGTTCCATTTTCAAAACCTACCTTAACGTGAAAGGACCAGGCAGGAGCTGCCAAGCTGTGTCTGATGAAATTAGCAAGAGGCCGAAAGCCTATTGACTCGCCATATCCGCACTTCCCTGAGTGAAATCCTTTAGCCAAAGAGACTTTTTTAAAAAAAAAAAAAAATAAGCTGAGCACCTCTCCCCAGCGCTCCAGACCTTGTGCCTTCCCTATATCGGTGTAGAACACCTAAGGCCATAAGGAACTTGAAGGCAAATTTTCCTCCCCCAAGATTCCCCTCCTGACCAAATGCCTTTCTCTCCTTTGCTCCTGCCTGTCAATCATCTTCACAGCTGAAATTTGATTTCTCTCCCACTGGTAACCTCATATGAAATATTACTAGTGGGGTTAGGACCGCTGTGAAACCTGCTTTTAATGTTCATTAACTTTTTTTTTTTTTTTTTTTTTTTGCTCAAAAGGAGTGGTGAGGAGTGGTGTCGGTGTCACCAAACCTACCAGTAGGCCTGGATCCTTGTATTTAACAGGTGACTTTCAAATTAGAATTAAAAATACCCACACGAAAAAGGAATAAGCAGTACAACCGCATGCATGTACGGATGTATGAGCCACACCGCAGGAATACACCGAGTCCAAATCTAGATACAGAAATTCCTTAAAGAAACCTGTCATTTTTTTTTATAAGGTTAGCAGAGAAACCGTACTGTGTATTCACGGCACGGTTATTAAAGATGAGACTTTCCTCACGACAGCAAATGTCTGTAAATAATCAGACACTACTTTTAAATAGTGGAAGCGAGCTCCGTTGTTCCCCCCTCCCCCCCAATATTCTCGTTCGCTGCGTCCCTCAAGATCCTTCTCTTCGAGGAAGCACAATTTGACAGTGTGACCTTTACCCCTTTCAGTTTCGCTAGCTACCAGGAGGGGGAAAACACAAGTATTTCATGCAAATTTCTCGGCAAGCAAACTTTTTAATAATAATAATAGAAACCCTACTTTGTTTCGCTAGCTAAGGAGCAGTAAAAGGCCCACATAAAATCATGACACTATGCAAGGGTTGGTGTGAGAGCACTGCCCTGACTCTCCAAATGGAGAGGGTTCATAGTTAAGTTCATGCTGGGAGACTTAGAGTTGAAAACACATTTAAGCAGCTCCGCTTTATTTCCTCGAGTAGATGAAAAGCAGAACGTGGCCTTCCACGTGTCCCCTTCCCTCCCAGTCTGCCTCCAATGGCTGTGGGAGGCGGCTCCCCCGACATGTGGATTCAGAAGGAAAATACTCCAAACGTGAGAACAGATATCCTAAAGCCATTGTAAATGTGGAATGTTCACAAATCCAGGCAGAACAGATCGAGACACCGGGTGTCAGTTTTGTTCAAATTCATCCAGTGATCTGACATTCAGGGAGAAGGACTACCTGCTCCAGGGTGGGTAGAGAGGTTTGTGGTACCCACGTGAGGAGCTGAGATCTGTTCAGATTGGATTAGTTCTTCTGTACGAGGCAAGAGAAGAATGTAAAGAAATCAATACAGACCAGCATGCTGGTTCGCACCCAGATTAGCCTGCGTCATTCTTGCAGTCACAATTTATGCTGCATGTGAGACACTAATGCCAGAATGACTGGAAACGGGGACTCCTCGTGTCTGAGGAGCACAGCATCGCTGCTTGCTGTGGCTTCGGGTCGCTTACGCCCCCTCCCTCGCATGGCAAATCCATTCAAACAAGCACATGCATATGGAAGGTCCACGCGTACCTGTTTGACTCCAGGCAACTGCTTTGCTCACATCACAGATGTAGAAGAGTCCCTTGGGTACCTGATTCAGTAAATATATTAAAATAAACAAAGGGTGATTAATATCCAGGAAGAGTCTTGGAAGGACAGTACGTGCAAGGTAGCTTAACTATCTATGGCAAGGCAGAGATGGCTAAAAGAAGCCCAATTTCATCTAGTTGATCTTGCATGGTGGTCTCAGCCCCTCGAGCCAGAAATGGGGTCTGAGTGAAGGAAGCCTCCCCCTCGTGGTTATGGCCACTGAAAGTAGGACACCATCCTGTATCGGCTTTGAAACTGTTCTCAGTTCACAGGAAACCAGGCAGTTCTGGGTTCCTAGGAGGGGAATATGAACGATTTCTGGTGGGCTTTTCTTTGCCTCCTTCCATTGCCAAGGCCTTGGAGGAACCCTAGGTCCAGTTCTTCGGGCACTTACTGTGCCTGCTTGCCCAGACTCTGCCCTCTCCCCCATCCCCATGGTCGGTTTCACTAGCACTCTAGGCAACCATGACAAGTGTTCTCTTAACCCTCAGTAGCATGTAGATGCCATCCCTTTATTATTATTTTTTCCTGTTTAAATTAGTAACCAGGAGTACTCAGAAGGATCAAATGAAAATGAGAAAATGAGGTTGCTTTTTTTTTTAAAAAAGGACTTTTTATTTTACACTGAAATATAAAGCATAATGATTCAAAATGCTTACCTTTTCAAAAAAAAAAAAACCCACTCATTCTTATTAGCTATCCTAACGTGGGTGGCAAAATAGCGTTCATTTGGCGTACAGAGCCTAATATTTTCTAGACAGCAGCTTAATAACAAAACAGACTTGTCATTTCCTCCCCCGGATAGTCACACTGTACCAGTCCAGGCTGTCAAAATATATTTAAAATCTAATTTAAGATATTCCACGTGGTTTGGGGGAAATCTGTGTACAGTAACTGCCATCGAGTAGGTAGTAAGTAGTAAGCAAGGACGCTTCGTTATTTCCCTCCAATCTACCACACTTCTATCTGGACGGCTTTACAATGAAGGGGAACAAACAGACACCATTCCCATGCTGGCTCCCAGAGGCTGCGTACTCTTCACTTAAACGGTCGCTCTGCTCCGTGATTCTTATTTCCTGAATGTTCTTTATCTAACAAAGTGTTGGACTGCTTGGGAAAACAAATCCTAGCCCTGGTACCTGCCCAGACCGCCGGGAATTAATCACGTGTTCTCATTTGTGTTTCCCAATGAAACGCTTTAAAAACCGTAAGATCCACTTGTCTCGTCTCCATCCACTTGTCTTCTCCAAAACACGCATGTTTACAAGAAAAAAAGGAGTGAAAAAGACAGCAAGAAAATACGCTGAAATTGTTTCACAACCTGGAAGTGTGCCGTGAAGATAAACGGTTCCTTCCTGGAAGTTTAGATAGTTAATGACAAAACAAAAGAAAATAATTTAAAAAATTAAAATTTTCCATTTAGGACGAATTTCTCTTTTTAACAAAAAAAGTCTTGAGGGACAATAGACTCTTCCAGAGAGGCAAGTGAAATGGGAGGATACTGTAGCCTAGACCGTGGTGGACGGAAGAGCGGCGTCAACCGCTTGGGGGGGGGGATGTAGCAAACATGTTAAGATCTGACCAGGAGGACTTGCATGAGCTCAGATACTAGCAGGGCATTTTTACAATTTTAGAAAAATATTACAAAGCAATAATTGGATGTGGGCTTTGCAAAAAATGCCCCCCTTCGCCCTGTCCTTCCTGGCCCTGTCATTGATAGTATCTGTTATTTTGGGAGGAAACACATCGGCTTCATTAAATGCAATATTTGGCATCTTGCCTGAAATCTCATAAAGTGGCTGTCCTCTTTAGATCGTCGGTGTCATTGTCCTCAAGATGACCTCTATCCGCTGGCTACCTGGGGAACCTGTCTGATGATCTAGGCACTTACTTTCCAAAGCCCGCGGGAGGAGGGAGCCTGGGGTTTGCACACCTGAACTGAGTCTAAAAGTCACGGCATTTGATCGCCGTTGTTCTACCTACTTTTACCTGGACCAGTCACTGGCGAGGGGTGAGGGTCAGGGAATCTCCAATACAAGTGAGAGAGGGGAGTTTTCAGCTGGACCATGGCTGTGAAATCCAGGCCAGATCGCTGACGAGCAGAGATCCTCTCACCCTAACCACGGAAGAGGTCGTTGCTGCTATTAGTGGCGACACCAATGTTCAAGTTAATATTTCAAAGGGCTCAGTACCTTCACACTGTTGTGAGTGCCTCAGAAAGGAGAAAGTAGGCCCTGAAAATGTGTCACAGGTTGTCGGCTGTGCCTCCCAACGGCCCTAGTCAGACAGGGGGAGTGTCTTTTGACTTTCTTAGAGGAGGAGTGTTCTGTGACAGCGGGAGCAAGCCTAGTTCTTCTGCTCACACAAGGCCAAATGGACAGAACTCTACCCTGTGACCGTCTTAATTCCATAACGTAGAAACTGCAGATTTGTCTTTGAGCAGCTTTTGCACTTCACTGCATTACCTCAAAGGAGTCAAATAGAAAAATAAATGGCGGAGGCCAGAATATTTTGAACTTGTTGTCTAAAACCAGAATGACACAAAGATGGGTTTTAAAACAGATTTGGTATGGTATAGTTACCAGTGGAGTTTTTTTTTTTTCTTTTTCTCTCCTGGCAAAAAGGGTTTTTAAAATGATCTAGCAGTATTAAGGTGTTTCTATCTGATGCATAATCATTGTTTCGGTTTCAAAGTATTCACCTTTACAGCTAAGTCCCGCACCGAGAGACAGAGAGTTAAGATATAGAATATTTGTTCATTTAGACACAGGGGGCTGCCTACCTTTACCCCTCCCAAAGGGCAGTGCCTACGAGACAGGGGCTGCCTGGCTGAGACCATTCCCAAAATGTTTCCTTTTAAAGGAGACAATTCCTAGGTGCCGGCAGTTCGTCTGGAACTGTGCTAAATCCAGAAAAGGAAAATAACTGCTGGAGAAGCCCAAAACTCACTCAGCTGGTTTCGCTCTGCAAGGGGGCACCCAGCTAGAGACTAGGGAAAGACCAAAGCATAAAGAGAGACTTTAAAATTTTTAAAAACAGACTACCTGGAGTCCCCTGTCCTCACTTCTCTTCTTCTGTCTAATTAAAGCAAGGAAAGGAAAAACCAAATCTGGCTGATTAATAAAGTAACATACACACAAGCTCTAGAGCTCTGGAGATGCTTGTCTTGTTTACAGAAAGTTCCAGAGTGCTGGGAGGTAGAGCGGGGTACCAGGGGAAAGGCAGATGGAGGTCCTGGCAGCATCCTTCTTTTCCCACCCAGGTCCAGAAGCACAGCTCTTCTGGTAGTTCTGACAGCCCAGAAGGTCTGCTCCTCCCAGACTCATTCTCTGGGGCAACTTCAGCCACATCCCAAAGCACACCAGAGTTCTTTCCCTGCAGGGGTGCTGTGGCTGGGCCTAGTCCTAGGACCCTTGTATGGGACAAGCTGGTTGTGGCTACCATGGTTGCTCCTAGCACCAGGCTGTCTTTTGGGCCTCTCAGAGGCCCTGGTCCCCAAACATGCACCAGCTTCCACTAGGCCTGTAGCCTCAGGCAGAGCACCGAGGGACTTTCTGGAGGCCTAAGGAAGTCACTGGCCACAGGCAGCCATCCTGGCTCCCCCTGTCCAACAGTCTCTTAGTTCCAGCAGGTTCCCATCTGCTGTTCACCAGTCAGGGAAGTCCCTGTCCAGTACTCTGACCTCTCAGTTCTGGTTAGGAACTGGGACCAGCTATGTGGCTGGTCCCCACAAGGCAAGTGTAAGTATCAATGGGCAGAGGTAGATGTGTGTTCTTTGTGGTGTGTGGTGAGTAGTGTCTGGATACTGGGAAAGGGGCCACACTCAGCCTTTTCTCTGGCTGCCTTTCTCTTCACTCCAAGCTATAGAGAGCTTTATACAGTGGGTGAACACGCACCTTCAGGTGCGTAATAGGACTCTTTTCTTCTTTGCGCATACCCTGCACCTGGGGGTGACTTGCAGTGGTGTTAATTGCTTGTTGGCTGGGAGATCGTGCCATTCCCGGGGGCTCTTTCAGGACTTTGCATGACTGACATGGCAGGCAAGGGTGCTGACAATTTAGGGTGACAGGGTCAGGTGGTAAGGGGCTCAAATTTTGGCTCTGAAGGTCCTCACTGCTTTTAATCTGTGGGGGATATAGGGGTCTGCCAACTTCATATCAGTACTCCCCACAAGCAAATGCTTCCTGGGAGAGTCCCTAAGCATGACCCGAGATGACCCTTCAGCAATTGGAGGTCATAGGTCAAGGTTGGCCTTTGTCAGTAATTCCTTCCCTAGCAGTTGCAGCCTCCCTCTTCCTTCCCCCTGGATTTTAAGCATTGATTAAAATGGCCTATTGTCTTGTGGACATCAGGTTCTTGCTTCTCCTGCTAGAGTTCCCACAGGACGTCAGAAATCCACGTCTGGAGGCTTCCAGAAGTAAATGCTGTCACTCAGAACCTGGGAAAACATTGTTTGCAAAAGGGGCATGTGTAACTTAGTTCTGATTTTCGGGTCACAGCCGTTCTTGCCGTGACTTTTCCTCCTCCCTGCAAGGTGTGGTAGCTTCTCTAAACCAAATGTGGGAAATTCCTTCTTCTGAGAGCTCAGTTTGGAAGCAGGCAAGATTGGGAATCAGAATGGATTCCAAACAAGAAATTTAGGGACAGAATCAGCCCAGCCAGGCTTGGAGTCAGGGTGGGTGAGGACCGCAAGCCGAGAACTGTTTCTTTCCACCCTCTGTTTTTTGTCCCAAAGCAGGGAGGCACCCCCGAGTCCCCCTTCTTGAATTAATGCCCCTTGCTTAATGGCAACTAAAAACTCAAGATGGATTTGTACAGAGGGAAGGAATGCGATGTTGTAATCTAAAGTCTACTGGGGGGCATTTGTGATCTAACAAAACGGAAGAAAAAAAAAACAGAGCATTGAGTTGTGCGGGAGGAGGCCCTCAGCAGACGCCCCCTCCGATTTCAGGGAGGAACTCCACATTCCTATCACGGCCTCCCTCTGGAAAATGTATTTGGGGAGTTTCTTAAACCCGTCCAACTCCTGCACAATTCATATAAACATCTGATTTCTGCGTGCTGTTGATGTGTGCTCTCTCTCTTGGCCTTGTCTGTTGTGCAAACCTCTCCCTCTTTCTCTCTCACACATGCACAGACGTGTGGGCATGCACACACATACACATGCGCACATACACACACATACACATGCAAGCATGCACGCACGGGCACACACAAAGGGCTTTCAAATTTAACCGATCAAAAGCGGTTACAATGCCATGAAACCTCGTGCAGTGTATATACAAATATCAGGATACAGTGTCTGAGTGGGGCAAAGTGTTGCCCCTTTCAGACAACTAATAACATATTCATAAACGCTCCCTCTAATTGAGGCACTAAAGGTTTCCTCAAAGCTTCGCTTTCCCTTTGGATCCCTATGTAAAACAAAACAAAACAAAAAAGCAAGTCTGCATGTGTGCACTTTTAGAGAAGAGGCGCACTGCCCTCGAGTCCCGCCTTCCGAATGTATGCACTGAGCAGGTGAAAGCTGTGGAATTATTTATGCCGGGGATTCTTGCCTTCCCAGTCTTTCTCCCTTCTCACCTCCTATAGCTACAGCAGGGACCTGGGCTTTGCGATTTGATTTTGCTTTGTTCTTCTGCTCATTCTTCTCTAGAGGGTGACACCCCCCCCCCCCCCCGTTTGTCTCAAGACTGTGTTGCTTTATGCTGCCGACAACCATGAGGCAGCCCTACATGCTAAGACTCCCTCACCGCATCTCCAACTTCCGGCTAGAGTCAAAATGCCAGCAAGAGCCTGGTTTGTCCAGGAGCCTGGACGGAACAAAGCCTGGAGAGATGGGCAAGAGTCCTCCTTTTTTTTTTTTTTTTTTTTTTTTAATGTTAGCCTTTTACAGATTTGTATTCAGAGTGATAAAAGTTACCTCTTGAGAAGGTAGATTAAAGCTTTTCCTGTTCTAGACAAATTGAAAAACAAATCCTGATTTCAATCAAAGGACCCTGGACTCTGTCCCCGTCCCCTATGGCTACCGCTCAACCCTGGACTTGGGACATCTTTGAAGGTGAGGATCAGCTAAGAGCAAAAATAAACTTTGGGGTTTTGAAGGAAAGCACAGACTCTCTCAGTGTCTTTAGGAATAAACGGGAGAAGCAGAAACCACAGGCTTCCACGGCAGAGAAAACTTTCCTAAATCCTCCAAACAACAAAACTAAATGATGGTGCTTCATCCTAGAAAGGTGTTAAATTATTATTTTTCTAATCAAATATAAGTCAATCACAGCGGGAAGCACTGCGAGTCGGGCCTCCAATGTGGGCTGCGAGGCACTTCCTATTGCTCTGGCTGACAGTTTGTGTAAGCGCTAAGGCCTCGGAGCTGCAGTGTGAGTTTTTGTGGACACAGTGATCAGATGTCTGAAAGCTGTCACTCATGAGCTTCCATCTTCCTTTCTCTTTCACTCCAAGGGGAAGAAATTAAAAAATAAAAAAGGAAAGCAAAGATTCCAGAGTGACAATGAGATTTTAAGGTATTGATTTGTCTAATATAGAGTAGGAATATTTTTATCAAGTTGAGAATTATGTGATTATGGAGGTAAGTTTTCCTCCTTCGGAACAGAGCAAGACAACGAAGGCCCTGGATACTCTGTCTGCGCTCTACAGCTTTGGGATATGTCCTAAGCAACTTCTGAGACTTGGCCCAGGAATTGGCAGGAGGCTGGCTGGAAAGCCAAGCTGTGTGCCATGCCCAAGAAGGTGAACACCATTTTTCTCTCCTCCTGCTCTCAGCAGCAAAATCGGCGGTTTGACCAAAGGAAGTTCTATTTAAAAGCCTAAAAATCTCGAATTGATGTTAACCACATAAGAAAGACTAGGGTAAAAGGTAAAAGGGGAGGACAGAACAGGATGTTAGCATCAGGCACATTCAGCAACAGACAGCAGCTCCCCTTGGAGCGTCTGTGTGGAAAGGGGCTCGGTGGTCACGGGTACCAAGATGTAAATGTCTAAGCAGTAGATTTATGGGTTGGGTACAGGTTGGGCCTATTTGATGTCAATATATTCAGATGTCAGATAGATGTGTTGTGAAAAGTGGTTATGATTTGTTTTTTTGTTTTTTTTTTTTTTTTTTTTTGAAAAGGAGAAATGTACACAGGGCAGGAAATTAAAAGGAAGTGATTTTTTTGTGGAGGGTCTTGAAGAATAAAGTAGTTGGTGTCGGCTGTGGGGGGGGAGCACACGGAGGGTGTGGATTTAACTAACTACATTTTGGGCCCTCACTGGTCTCATTTACAGCAGCTATGTCTGACAAATAACACGCTTGACATCACAAGAACTAGTCAATACTAGTATGACCACGGCCTTTGAAAAACTAAGGTCCCCAGTCACATAAATCTCCTGCCCCAACACGGGTTGGGGGGGAGAAGTCAATTTCTTACTTTTTGGGTTTTTTATACAATTCTCTGCCAGGAAAACAATGAAGATAGACTGCTAAGAATGAGCAAGCCTGAAGATGTTTCAAAATGCTAGCTGTTTGCTTTGGAGAAAGTTTTCTTTATAGATATATCTGTATAACACACACACACACACACACACACACACACACACACACACACACACGTCCCAGAGATTCTAATTCCAGTATGCTTTTGAAACTATTATTATATGTTAGAAGCTATTATGCCGGTTTGGTTGAATGCCTGGTAGGCAGATAAACGCTGGGGCCCTTTCCTGTAGGTCTCTGAGCCCTTTGGACAGCGGTATAGTTAATTGTTTAATGTGGTGGTTATAGATTCATTAGCCTTCTTCTCTAACACGGTAATTTTTCTTTAGAAAGGGCACGAAGTGGAAGTCATTCTCCAAACCCGCAAATTCCATTTTAATGTACGGCTTACACACATCTTATGTGCATCTCATGAGCACACTGGGCACGTGCTGCCGGGCTTCCCAATGTGGCATAGCCCACTGATGGCTGCAGCTTGCCAGTGGGGCTGTTCCGTTATTGGAATGAAAGGAATTTTAACACTATTTAGACAAAGTTCCAAATGCAGTGTAAAAAGGAAAGCTAGGCTTTCTTATGTGATTCCTTTCTGTTTCTCCCCCCCCCCCCCCCCCCGCTTTGTTTTTCAACTTAGGAATCTCTCTGTAATAATACGCACTGGGGCGGGATAGAGTTCGTTTTTTTTTTTTTGTTTGTTTGTTTGTTTTTGTTTAGTTCTATTTACTATTCTCTTCCAAAGTTTCAGCATGCCTGAAAGTGTTTTCCAGTGGAGGTTAACTCTGTTTTTCAAGCCAGTGCCTCGGCCTCATTTTCACTCTTCTGCTGCTGCTGCTTTATTTCCTAATGTCTGGGGCCCAAACTGGCTTCTAATATTGAACTGCCTTATAGAATCCTATCAAGATGCGTAATCATTTTAATTATTATGTAATTAAGTTTCTCCCCAACTCAGGTCGCACTTTTTGATAAATAATTGCAGCCATCGTATGACGAATGTCACTCTTATTCTGAGAATATATCTGCCTAAAATCTCCCCTTCTGGCATGGAGTTTTTGGTGCAAGTTTCATACCAATTTCCTCCTCTCCAGAGGGGTGGTATGTGTGTATTTTCTGGCTGTAAGCAGAGAAATAAAAACCTCTAAAGCTGAGGACGGCTAATTTACAGCATATCTGAGAAGTTTTGCAATTAAGATTTCTGTCTAGAGAAACTCAGTGTTTGGGGGACTTGCATTCAAGTTCGTCGAGACAGGTTAGTATAGGAAGTGTAGATAGTGTCTTGTGTTCTGTTCAAAAGAGCCAGGAAGGCCTATGAGAAACTGTCCAGAATTCATCAGCCTGAAGAGCTAACTACCTGTTTCCTTAAAAATCTGGACCTTACTATGGGTTACAATATCTCATTTTTAAAAGGAAAAAAAAAGAATTGAAAACAAAATGAGACAAAGGTCATTGTGTTTAGTTATATTTTCAAAACAGTGTTGGCTTTGTCTGCTATTCCATTAACTTTCAGGGAGGCCTACCAAAAGAGAAAATGGCCTGTATTTGTAACATGGTTGCAGGGATTTGTGTCAGTTTTAAGTGGGTCAGGGTTTAGGAATTCAACCGAAGGTAAAAGATTTCTTTTTCAAGTTATCTTTCAATTAGATCCCGTTTATAATCTGGTTTGAGGACAAACAGTAATACATCAAAGCATAGCTTTTGCCCCACGAAGGCATTATTTTCTTCTTATATTTATATTTTGGGAACTCATGTAATCCCTAGTTTGTCTGTGTGGGGAGACAGCTCTTCGAATATTCCTAGTGAAATGTAGTTAGATAACAGTTAAACCTGGCATGAACTAGACATTCTGTTGGGAAAGGGTAGGCTTTATTTCTCTCATTTAAAACAACTGACTTTCATTTAAAAAAAAATAAAAAAATCTTTTAAATTAAAAAAAGTTAAAGTGAAATCAAACAACTTTGATTTGTGCAAAGTGTTTATATTTAGTCTTGTCAAGGCCGCGCCAACAAGAAAATCAGGACATGTAAAGGAAGAAGAAAATATAATCACTTTTGGCCAAATGGCAGGAATTGTTTATCTTTACCATTAAATGTCTATGTTCTCATGCACCTCTGGTGAGTCAGATTTGCCGGTCCCATCTCTCTAGATGGATTTACTCCTGAGTCAGAAGCTCAAATCTGTCCAGAAAGATCCATTCTTTGTGTGTGTGTGTGTGTGTGTGTGTGTGTGAGAGAGAGAGAGAGAGAGAGAGAGAGAGAGAGAGAGAGAGGGAGAGAGAGAGAGAGAGAAAGAGTGAGAGAGAATGTGTATGTGTATCTGTCTCTCTCTTTTCGCCCTCTTTCTCTCTCCCTCTTTCTCCCTTTTTTAATGGCTCAGCTCATTTAGAGGAACTAAAAACTTTGGGGAATAAAAATTGAGATGTCATCATTCATATCTCTATTAAACAGTATTAATGACTAAATGGTGCCAATCTCCTCCACTCTCAGAATAGCCTATAACTGCACCTAGAGCTACTGCCTGCAACTCCCCTGTTCAGAAACCAAAGAGGATGCATTTTTGCACTTCACATTCAAGCACCAATACATCCAAGACATGGGGCCCAGTTAATCTGTACACTAAGAAACGGAACAGAATCAAAAAAAAAAAAGCAGTTTATTATTGTAGATTACTCTTTCTCTTGATATAACCAGAACTGAAAATGAAAGAGAAGCATGTAGAACATCACGCGTGGTTAGTTAGTAACTCAAGTTATAAAACAATTTTGCACAGCAAAATATGTAAAAGAAAAGTAACTGACAAAAGATTTTTTTATATTTATTGTGGTAAGATTTACTTTTCTTTCTTTCTTTTCTTTTCTTTTTTTCTTTTTTTTAAAAGACAGGATGTCAGTCCCTGAAAATAACATTTACTGGTTATTGCCTTTAAAAGTGTGGATTTTTTTTTAAGTTACAGAAAATCCAGTTCTGCACCACAACACAACTGTAAAAAATCTGCATTGCTTTAAAACTGTGCAGTAATGCCATTTTTATAACTGCATAAATTTTATTAGCGTTCTAAACAGTTTTGCGATTTTTTTTGTATTATATGCTTGCAGGTTATATCTTAGTGCAATTCAGTCCCAAATACTTTAATTTTGGAAAAAAACATACATTTTTTTGAATGTAAAATACCCCTACAGATATAAACAGGGGCATTTCCCCTTTAATACTTTGGTTTTCAATACAGTCCATGGTATAGCAAGAACTACACATACCCAACTTATATTTAAGTTGCGAGCACATGCTTCAGAAGCTACTTTTTAAACAGTCCCCTTGCAAACTCTACCCCCCTTAACATCACAACAGTAAACAATTTAGTGCATCGGCCTTTAAAAAAAATCTACAGCTACACAGACCTAACTCTTTCAAATTTATCTATAACATTCCTTTATCTGTAGCATACATTTTAACTGGGCTAACAGATTATAAAAACTATAATTAAATTATATACTAGAAACCCATAGCATTCCACATTTGACAATGACCAAAAGCCAAAAAAAGAATAATAATAATAAAATAAAACAAACCAAAAAAATAATTGGGGCAGATTTCTTTTTCTTTCTTCTCAAAGAAAAATTTAGACTGCTTTTGGCAACCGCACAACTTAAAGTGCCCCAAAGCAGGCGTCATTGTTACTAAAAAGAAAATATTTAATTTATGTTCTATAATATTTGCCATGTAAATTTGTAGCCCATTCTGGTATCTTTGACAAGGAATGCCTTCAGTGCATTTACAATGGGAGGCTGAAGTTCATAGTAACTCAAAGCAGTCGGGAGTAGAAGCAAACTTTCAAGGGAAGAAGGCTTTGGGGTTGTACTTTTTCTGTTGTTGTTCTGAACTCAAAAAAGTCATGAGGCTGAAAAACAAAAGTATGGATGCCATGCGCTAAGTCTTCAAAAGTCCATTTCCAAGCCAAAAGGGAAAAAAGGAAAAAAATAATTATACCATACATGTCCAGCATGCAGGTTTTTTTTATTAATATAATGTCTCTTTTCCATAATGTCTTTGAAACTGTTATAGTTCACTGTTGCTAAGACAAAGTAGCAAGCATTGTAATGCATGAGATGAGAGTAAATTTGTTTTTGTGTCTTTTTGTTTGTTTGTTTTTTAATGGCAGACTAAACTTCCAGATTTGGCAATGTAAGGCCAAAACTCAGGAGTCACACCCAGAAGCTTGATGCAGGCTTGATTGTGGCAGGTTCAGGAGGGGCTTTAGTTCATTCTGTTTTAGCATAACAATGCTGAAAAACCCGGTGGAACTCAGCACGCTGCAAGGTCTATAGCATTTCACATTTTTTTTTCCTTTGCAAACTCAATCTCACAGAAGAACTCAGGAGAAAGAAAAAAAACCTGCTGTTTTTCCTTTAATCTCAAGAACATGGTGCAGAGGGAATGAGGGCGGAGGTTGGGAAACACGGCAAGCTCCAAAAAATAAACAAAAACAAAGAAAAAAACAAAAGAAAATCCAAACAAAATAAACACACACACACAGAGAATGAACACCAGCTCATGAACTGAAAAAGGAGAAAGAAAGAAAAAAATACAGGCGATTGATGGCCGGATTCAAAGGTGAGCTATGTCCTACATGAAGTACTCTGCTCAGATCTTTGACCCTTGTGCAAGTCCGGGGTGTGTGTTGGGAAGGGGGCGGTGTTTAAAAAAAAAAAAAAAAAAGAACAAAACAACCAAGCTAGCAAGTTATGGGGAATTCAGGTTGGCAATTCATGAGCCAGACACCCCCTTCCCTCCCCAATTCAAAACAGTCGTCACCATCACAAGTTTGGTGTGTGTGTGTGTGTGTGTGTGTGTGTGTGTGTGCAAGGCCAAGGGGAGCAAACTCGCCAGGGGAGGGGGCGAGGTGGTGGCGAGCACGGCCCTGCAACTAGCAAGCCCACTCAGGAGCCGGACCCCCACGGAGCATTTAACAAGGTGGCTAGCTGGGATCGCGTGTCACACTCACATGAAAAATTCGGGAGAGGACGGGTTGTCGCTGCTGGAGCCGTTTTCTCGGAACCCGCTGCTCACCAACTTCTCGTATTTCTCCTTGTAGGCGTCCCTTTCGCGCACCAGCCTGGAGATCTCCTGCTTGAGGTGGTCGACCTGCTGCAGCAGCTGGTTCTTCTCCGACTCCAGGACGTGTCTCTGCTGCACCCTCTTGAAGCGGCAGGACTGGGCATAGCCGCGGTTTTTCAGGGTCCGCCTCTTCTGCTTCAGCCGGATCACCTCCTCCTTGCTGACCCCGCGCAGCTGCCGGTTCAGCTCGCGCACCGACATGGTCACCAACTGCTCGTCCGAGAAGCGGTCGTCGAAGTGCAGGCCGCTCGCGGCATGGTGCGGGTGCAGGGCGCCCCCCGCCCCCGCCGCGCCCCCGCCGCCGCCGCCGCCGGCGCTGGTCGGTCCACCGCCGCCCGCGCCACCCGCGCCGCCCGCAGAGGCGGACGCGCCGCCCGCGGCTCCCGGGGCGCCGGCCGTCGGGTGGTGGTGGTGCCCCGCGGCGTGGTGATGGTGGTGATGGTAGTGGGGTGCCGCGCCGCTCTGCGCGGCGGCCGCGGCGATCACGGCGGACACCACGGCGGCGGCGGGGCCCATCTCCTCGCCGCTGCCGCCCAGGGAGGCGCCGGCGCCGGCCCCCGCCGCCGCGGCCAGCTGCTGTGCTCCCCGCGCGTAGCCATCGAAGCCACCCTGGAGCTGGTGGCTGTTGCTGATGAGCGCCTCGACCGCGTCCTCCGGGCTGAAGCCCAGCGCCTCGGGGTTGAGCTGCTGCGGGTAGCCGGTCATCCAGTAGTAGTCTTCCAGGTGCGCCTTCTGTTCGCTGCCCGAGCCTGGACTGGGCGCCGAGAAGCTGGGGGACGGGGGCACCGAGCTGCAGGGCGTGCTCATGGGGGTGGAGGACAGCGAGCCCCCGGCGATGAGACGGCCACACTGGCTGATGATGCGGTCGGTCTCCACCGGTTCCTTTTTCACTTCAAACTTCATCAGATCGAAGTCATTAACATATTCCATGGCCAGGGGACTGGTGGGCAGGTCGGAATTGTTCATTGCCAGTTCTGAAGCCATCCTCCTGCCTCCGCCGCCGCCGCCGCCGCCGCTCCGCCAGATGGGCTGCAGGAGAGGGGCCAGCGGGCTGTGCTGGGTGGCCAGCGGGTGAGCCAGCTTGCCGGGCTAAGGCGCTTCTAGCTCGCGCGGCGGTGGCTGTGGCCCGAAAGCTCGAGCGTGCACACACCCCCCGCCCTGCCCGCAGCCCCCCGCGCCCGCCCTCCCTCCCCCCTGCTCACGCCAATGTGCTCTCTCTCTTTCTCTTGCTCTCTCTCTCTCCCGCTCGCCCCGGGCCCCCTCCTCGCCTGCTCGCCTCCCTGAGCTCGGATCCCGGGCGCTTCAGGCTCGGGAAGGTCCTCCGCAGCTGGCGGTTGTGGTGGTGGCGATAACGGCGGCGGTGAGGATGCCGGAGGAGCCCGACCCGGTGCGCGGCGTCCCCGGCTCGCCGCTCCGCTGCGCGCTTTGCATAAGGAGGGCTCGCCTAAGCCGGCCGGGCTGCAGGCGGGGCGCGCGCAGTGGCTGCTCCCGGACTGGGTGGCGCGGCGTCCCGGAGGTGCGAGTCTCGGCACCGGGATAGTTAACACTTCACGCTTCTCTCCTCTTCTGCCTGGCTCTTATGATTACTATTATTATTTTCTCTTTTCTCTCTCCGGATTCCTCGCGTGCGCGCGCGCTCTCTCTCTCTCTCTCTCACCCTCTCCCTCCGTGCAAAGTGCAAGACCGAGGTGCAGGCCGGCTGGAGGCAAGGGAGGGGGGAGTTTAGTTCTTTCTTGCCTTTTTTTTTTTTTTTTTTTGGTTTTGGCTTTTTTTTAAAAAAAAAAAAAAAGCAAAATTGCAAAGTCCTGGGCCAAGGCGAGGCCGAGAGCAAAAGGGTGTGGGGGGAGAGGCCGAGCGGACTAGCAGCTCAAGCTACAGCTCCAAGATGAAAAAAGATTTTAAAGCCTCTGATCCAGCGAGAAGAGTTTAAAGCAATTGCTGAGTTTTATAGCACCCGTGACGTCAGACTCAAATGGGAAATTGACTGGTACTCTCCTCCAATGGGAGGCGGCGAAAGCGGCCGCGATTAGCATAATAGTATAGAAACAAGGAAACTTTTCGGAGCTGTCAATCACAGCCCAATCAGCTGACTGTCAGCTGGGACAGGCTGGCTTAACCCTTGCGGCGCCGCAGCTCTGGGGCAGCCAGGGAGTAACGTCCCCCACCCCAGCCCCGCGCGAAGTTTAGTGCACCAGGGGACAGAGTTTGCTAAAAGGGCGGCTGGAATCCGGGACGACCCGGGAGGACGGTTTGCTTTTCTTCGGAGCTCGAGAGAGGCCTGCCCTGCTGAGCCGCAACTCTGGCGCTGCAGAGATCCGCCTGAACGCTCCTGTCCCTTGCCGGTCCCGCACCCTGACAAGGTGCTTTTATTCGTCTTGCAGTTTTTGCTTTTTGATTCGCCTTCAGCATCCTCCGTGGCTGTTGGAGGGGGAGGGGTTACGTTCCTTTACAGAATCTGATGCTCCCGGGCCCAACTTGGCTCAACTCTTTGTCCCTCTCCTAGTGAGGTGATCAGATGGGGGCGCCAAGGGTGCGGGCACCCAGAATGCGCGCGGCGCGCGGTGTACGGTGCACGGGTGCACGGTGCGCCTGTACTGGTTTGGATTTCGCGGGGAGAAGAAAGCCTGTATGACTCTCTTGAAAAAAAAAAAACGAGGGGGCCTACAGTGTTTGGGACGTTCTGTATAATGACTAGCCCGCTGGCATCTTCGGCCCTTGGAGAGAGTGATTGGTCGGCTTTTCCAGCAAGTTGATTCCCGGACGCTGGGTCAGTCGGGGCTCATCTCTGAGGCTCCTGACTCAGGCTGGGAGTTTAGCTTCTGAGAATCATATTCATCCGCCTTCTATCTTCTCGCCTCCCTTCTCCCCCCCCCCCAGTCTTTTCTCTGCCGGCTTTGCTATCCATCCACCATCCTTTCCATTTGTGAAACTTCAACCGTGCTTGAGAACCCGCCTCCCCCCCACCGATGCCATCTTCATCATTATGAAATCCGAACCCTGTTTATCAGGGTCCTGGGCGCCCTTTGCCCTCTCTTCTGGTTTAATTATTTGGTATTTGGTGGTCAAGTGGGGGGGAACAATACCTCAGAGCCTTCCCTCACTCTTCTCCAAGGGTTAAATTTTAAACTGCTTTCTTCTCTGAACAAGTCCGGAAACCCAGAGTGGGGGTGGGGTAGGGTTGCCCCCCTCCCGTTACAAATATCAGTAACCGGTTTAGTTTTCTAAACTGATTTCTTCCAAAGTTATGCAAAAATTTTGGGGGAGGCAGGGAAAGAAACAAAAAAGAAAAGAAACTAACAACTCTTTTCTAAGATTTTAAAGCGATAGGCAAGTCGAAAGAGCGGGGATTGACAGGGGAAAGAAACGTTGTCTGAAGCCGCCCAATATTTGGAAGACAGGTTCACCTGCTTGGAAATTGGGACTATAGATTTCTTCGTAGAAGGAAATGCATTTGGTGTTAATCGTATTTATTTTAACTCTATGCAGGATGTCTATAGGGGTGTACTAAAAAAAAAAATTCGAAAAGCCTGCAAAAGAATCCAGAGTAAAAACTATTGTTGGATCGAGTTGGTTTTCACCTCAACAGCGCCACCTTTCGGCAAAGGTTAGTTGAAAATTAATCTGTTTTTGAGAAAAGTGAGAAGACGCTGATTTTTCAGGCAAGAGGGGCAAAAGCTAGCAAGACCAGAGTGGGAGAACCCAACGTTGTAGGAAAGGGCCTACAGAAATTGCGAGTAGGTGCTGAAATCTTTTTTTCTTCCTCTAATGGCCCACTTCGTTGCTTCGGAAGAGGTCCATAGACTCAGTCCTTGGAGGATGTCTTTTGAGCGAAGAGACCTGTGCACGTTAGTGCCATATAACAGGGCCCAGGCTCTTTCAAATCACAAGGAGGGAGTTTTAACGGGTTTTGTGGCAATAAATATAGAATTAAACTTCCTTGTAATTCAGTGGTATGAAATGCATCTCTCATAAGCAAAGCTATTGCAGTGGTATAAAATCGTTTATTTGAAAAGTAACTCTCAGGAAAGCCTGACTTCTGACACTTAAGTCATGTATTAAGCCATCTTTGTGAACATTGTACCTAAGTGCGGTCTCAAACTCCCACACCCCATAGCATTTTTTTCTGTTTATAAAATGGTGTTGTGGGTCACTCACAGGCTTGGGACACCAGATTTAGACCATTGTTAATTTCTCATCGACAAACTCTGGCACCCCTACTGGTAGACAACCTGGTAAATACGTAGAGACATCTTAATTCTAAAGGACCTGCTCTGTTGGTATTTTCTAGACACGCCGTTCTTTAATACTGTTTCTGCAGTGATTGTTTATAAGGGTGGTTTCGCTTTAGAGGAGTGCTTTGTTGGGGTGGTGTGAACTGTGTTTAGTTCCACTTTGGGGGGAGAAAGAGTGAAGACTATGTCAATATTTATGTGACCAGAAAAGACGTCTGGCTTGGCTTCCCTCCTCCCAAACAATATTCCACCCAGTAATGAAGCTAAGGATGGCAGTATACACTCGAAAGAAAAGCCAGTGTTTAAAATCACAGCAACGCTGTGCTGGTTAGCCGTGGTTTTCAGGTCGTTCTAAAAATCGTTAGCCATATATGCCTGATGTTTATGTTTCTAAGTAAAATACGAATATGTGTCCTTAGAAAGAATTCATTTTTATGATAACTTTTAGGATTTTTGGACATTAAAATTTTTGTTAAAAATTTTGTTAAAATTCGTGTTAAAATTCTTGTTAAAAGCTGTAAAGTATAATCCCTGCCCCCTGTCTCTCACTTTCTCTCTCTCTCTCTCTCTCTCTCTCTCTCTCTTTCTCTCTCTCTCTCTCAAAAAAAGGCATGTTTTGGGCCAGTGGCATGGAGACTTCTATATTTATAAATAAACATCATTTTATGAACAAAAATTGCTGATGTTGGACACCATGCCCTATAGCTCCACAGCCACACACCCAATTGTCACAATTATATACCATTTCTAGACATTCAGGGACCACATCTGGCCAGCTAACTGTATTATTATCTACACTTTTTTTACGGTTTATTTTTCATTCTTGCCATTGTCAGCCATAGCATTTTTCTTCCTCTTCTTTTTCAGAGCCTTTTACAAGTTCCCATTTTCGTTTGAAAACGAGAAAGAGAGAGGGGGGCAAACATATTCTTTAAAAACATGTAACTGGAGGGCGTTAGCACTTAGGTGCCATTTTTGCCCCTCTGCATTGTTCAGTGGTGCACAGGAGGAGTCTAAACATTTACAGCATGCTGTTAGCAGCGTTTCTTTGATAACAATTGCAAGCTCTCATTTTAATTTAGTCCCATTCAGGTTCCTGATTCCCCACAATTATAGCCGGCCATAGTGCTGGCGACTTCGTTGCTAGCACTGTTTGTTTTTCTTCTAGCCAAGCCAATCTAATCCAAATACAATATGAACCCCCTCACTCCCATATATACTTTAGTGATCTCTGCCAGCTATATACAGGGATTTAGAAAGTGCATGTCTGTCGTGATAGACCAATTCAAACTGGTAGCATTAAGGTTTCTGAAAGCCATGAGTATTTGTATAACAGTCTGGGTGGGAAGAAGGGCATCTGACTGGTCATTCGAGGAGACCTGGAAACATCAGAGAGAGCAGCCATGATGCTGAGTCAATCAATCTACAGACAGCTTCACGAGAACAGGGATGGAGATGTAGACGGCCTGTCAAGTCTAAATTGCAAATATTGTAGGCTAAAAGGACCATACTTTTCCTCATCACAAGTTACTACCCCTCAAACATGTCTTGTTTCAGTCCGACATCCAGAATCTCTAAAGTGAACAGGGTGTATGTAGCTCGAAGCTTCCGAGGGCTTTATTTTTGTGCGAGCCGGTTTTACGGTGCTGAACTAACCAGTGTCCACTAAATCTCTGTAGGAAACCGACTCCATTGATCTGCAAGAGTTCTGGAGAGGACTGGAGTGATAAGGCTTACTCTGTTCCTAGGTCTAGTGTTAGATAAATCCTTTTAGCCGTCTTCACTTAGCAGGGTAAGTAAATCACAGACTGCTGTTAGCAGATTCATGGGAGAAAATTAATAGAATCAGACGAGATAATCTGATAAGGGTAAAATTGCTGAGGAAACAGTCCTGGCTTGCATCGGAGGGCGAGAAACAACAGTCTGATTACGAAGACTTGTTATGAATAGGTGAGTTATGGGCTAAATAATCATCAGAGCAATTCAGTCTTTATTAATTTTTCTCTCTTTAAGCAATTCACAGTTGTAAGTTAGAGCCATTCTCTTTGAAGACACATCTTTTATAATTTTTATTAGAGGTAATTTATTATTTGCGTTACCTGTATTTACTTCATAATTGAACATTTTGCATTCAAATTTATGTAATGCATTATGCCGGAGAATATATTTCTGCCTGATTAGCATAAATAGTCACTTCATGAATTACTAACAAAGTTTATCTTAAAATATAGGTTTCTTTTTATTAAGCGGAACACAAACATATGTACAATAAATTCAGACCTCTTTTTTTTTTTTTTTTTTTCTCTAGTGCTGTTGGCGAAAGCAAAGGGTAGATGAATGAGACTCCCAGGCTTTTTTCCAAGGCTAACACTCAGATGGGGGACTGTGCGGAGCAGGGCGGGAGAATGGCAGAAGGTTCTCGGCTCCTCAAACAATGCTAAGGTTATTTATTGGAGGACGCTCACAGAAAGCACGGGTTTTCAGCAAACAGCGAATATCGTCATGTCTCCTGCCTGGGAGGGTAAGGACTGGGAGAGTACATTAGTAGTAATGACAGAGCTTGGGGACTCTGCTTATTTTCTTCCTATGTCATTTGTTTTTGCTTCTTCAGACTTCTTCCTCGGAATATCTGCACCCGGCCTTCCGTGGTCGATCTGAGCTGTGGAAAACTCTGCTGTTCCCCGGGGCCGATGCAGCGGGTTTTGCTCATCTCTCCTCCTTTTCTGCACCCCGCGGACCCCAGGCGTGGCCTGGCAGATGGAGGCTTTAATTTAATAAATTGCTTTGGGGACACACGACTACTGGAATGAAAGGGTTTCTTTGGGTTTCAGACGGTGGGCAGAGATGTAAAACGCTGGAGCTCGTCTCCCCGCTCTTGACATTCCAAATTAACAGATTTCCACACTTGACTCTCTTTTGCCCTTTCTTTTGTCAAGGCACAGCCATTTCCTTAGATTCCCCCCCCTTTTTTTTTTTTTTCAATTAGAGACTGCTTGTTCTCCGTCCTTGCATTTCCATCCCTTTTGATCCAGTTCTCACTTATATGGGGAAGGGAGGAATTTAGCTCCAAAGCCTTCAGTCCTTCAAAGATTTTTATTGTCTTCAACTTAAACTGGATTTTTTAAAGGAGCAGGGGGCAAGGGGACTGTATAGAATGCATACACGATAAGAAGAATCTTTAGGCAGCCCGTGCCTTTCTTGGTTAGTTATTCAGGGCACCTTGGTGGCGGGGTCAGTTGTGTGAAGCGCTGTTCACCTGGTCATAGGGTGCCGCTAAGCCCTTGTTCCAGAGGCGTCTAAAAGCCATTTAACCTAGGAGTGCAATGCAGTTCTAGCATATACCAACTGGGCTTAGACGCACTAAACTTGTTTCTGATCGAGTTTGGCTAGGGCCTGAGGCAAGGGGGTCCTTTCCGGTTCTGTTTTGTATTGTTGTTGTTCCTGGTGCATCATGGGTGCCCTGGAGCGTTCTCTGCCGCTGTTCTGTGAAGGCACCCAGAGGGTTCCTCATCCCCACTCAGATAATAACTAAAGTTAGATTGATAGGTCCTATCATGCTGTATTTGTCATGCCTCTGCCTCAGCTGCACATTCTCTGTTGACTAAGTGTGTAAGTAGAAATAAGACAGCGCACAAAAGAGCTGCTAGGCTTCATTTCCACCTCGGGCTGTGGCTCTTGACTTTGGGTGTCAGCCTCTGTCATGGTTAGGGTATTGGAGTCTGGGCCTTACAGAATAGAATCACAGCGTGGACATGGGTCCTTCTTGGTGTTCCCTTCAGAATCCATCTGCGTGGATCCCAAAGTGGACTCTGGGTGCTACTCTGTTTGAAAGTAGAATTTACCTGACAGAATCCCACTGGAGGCCAAGGTGTTTAACCCTTTCTTAATGGGCAGAGCGGATGTGCTGCCAGAGGCTGCTGTGGCCCCCAGAAACAACCATGTGAGCTTTTTTGCAAACCAGAAGAGAAGAAAGGAATATTAATTTAGCATGCATCATAACTGCTACCACAGTGGTGTAGGCAGAAAGTATATTATTATTATTATTATCATCTTTTTTTAAATTGAAATAGATCCATGGAACCCAAAGTGCCCAGGACCTACAGGAGTCCACATGCAATTCCAACATGTCTTTGGTTGCCTCTGAGCATGCTCACGATCTGTCAACTTTGTCTTCTATCCTGCCCATCCATTTTTTCAAGAGTTTATGAGGTCGTGAAAACACTGACTGTTGGGCCAGCGAGATAGCTCAGTGGGTAAAAGCACTTGCTATGCTGGCCTGATGTCTTAAGTTCAATCCGTAGAACTAACTGTGGAAAGAAAGGGCCGACTCTCGAAGGGTGTCTTCCGGCCTCCATGGGTAAGCTGGGCATGTGCATGCCCCTATGCACCGTACCATGTCCCACACTCACACACACAATATTTAATAAAAAAATTAAAATTGCTTTGTGTTTTCTCTTTTAGCATTGGGTCAACTCCCTTTCTTTATATTCATTTTGGCTGTATACTCATGAATATGAGTATATGCATATGCTCATGTGTATTGATAAAGTTCTCATGGGCTGCAGGGTCCTGGGGAAATCAACACCTGTCCCCTGCTTTTTGCTTCTTCTAAATAGACAGCTAGCATTTGTACCTCTGCTCTGCTCTTAAGGGCCATGCCCCCTGGCTGCCATCTCCCAGGTAAGACCACATGATCGCTGCTGTCCTTTGAGGGCTCAAGTCCCAGAGTTAAGCCCAGTTGCCCAGGCTGTCTTCCCATCACCCAGCAAGTGTGACACTCAGCCTCCATGGTCACAGCATGCCTGCTCTTACTACATACCAGCATTTCTCAAGCTTCATCATCAGACATGTGACTCCAGGGACTGGTATCACATGTGTGGTGATTGACCCAGGCCCTGGGCCACTTCTCACATCTCCTGTGTGTCCTATGTGTCCCTTCATATGCTCATAGTTTTGATCCTGCACGCAGACATGAACAGCAGTTCCGGAAGGCCCCCTCTTCTTCACTTCAGCCTTTTTCTTGCTTCCCCTCGTCTCTTTGGATAAGAATGTGTTGTTGACTAGTTTTAATTTGCTTCCCAGCTTTGAGTCAGCTGCAAATGAGATTCATGTTTGCTTGTTTTTTAATGACTTAGCCTGTCTGAACCAGATCAGTATACCCCGCATGTCGGACACTGTGCCCAGGAAATGTCTGGTACAGCCTGGGGACACGGGAGAGCTGTACACATGGTTGTTTCTCTGAGGTTCTTCTAACTCTGTTGAAATGCCAACACTGAAGGGCCAAAGTCCTGCGCTTCCCAGGAGAGTCTGTCCCTCCCTAATCCCTTAGCAACTGCAAAAGTGATCCATTGGGTCATTCAAATCCCTTAGTGGGCATTTTAAACTGGCGCAGCTTGTTTGATAATTATGGTGTGTGTGTGTATGTATGTATGTGTGTGTGTACACATGTATCTGTCCAGATGCCTGTGAGTGGGTATACAAATGTTTGTATGGAGACTATAAGATAATATTAACTGTTATTCCTCGGGTGTCATAAGCTTTGTTTCTTTGCTGTTTGAGACAGGGTATTTTTTTTAATTAAAAATTTTCAAAAAATTTTGGAGAATTTTATGTGTGGATACTGTATTTATATTATTTTCTCTTTTCCTCTCCTCTTCCAATTCTCCTATGTCCTCTCTTCTTAAGTGCATGTCCTCTTATTCTTTAATTATTGTTGTTTTACACACACACACGCACTTACACACACACACACACTTACACACACACACACAAAACACCTGCCGAGATAATTTACTATTGTTCGCATATATTTGTATTTAGGACTCACTGCATGGGACTCAAACCCTGGAGAAGACTGATTCTCCCCTCTTAGCTTCATTAATTGTCTATAGGATTTATTATTGGCTTGGCACTTGCCAGGCAGGCTAAACTGGCAGGCCAGTGAGCCCCAGAAATGAAATGTATCTGTCTCCCAACAAGCACGTGCTATTGTGCATGGATTCTTTTAAAATGTGGGTTTGGGGGAAATCACACTCAGGTCCTCAGTCTGGCATGGCAGGCACTTTACCAAGCGAGCTATCACCCAGCCCTTTTGTGATGACTTTATTCAATTGCTCCATCTGGGTGTCAGACATGTATCTTGCTGATAGATTCTAAAAAGACTTCTGCTTTGGATGGCATAGGTAAAACTTTTTACTGGAGCATAGATCGTGATACAGTAAACCTCCACATTTCACGGTAGCCTGAGTCTTCCTAGTCAAAATGCACAGCGTTTGTCTGAGATTGGGGTCCCCAAGACTAATAGCAAACAGCTAAACCCTGGAAGAGCTCTGGGCGAGTGACACAGCTCAGTGGAGATCCGTTTCTCCTCTCTGGTTTTGCTTTTGCTTAGATCACCAGCTCTCCTGCTTTTTCCTGATGCCAATTTTGAGGGCTGGAGGATCCAAGGCATTTTCTGGAACAGAAGAGCTCTGAGTGTCACGTGCCTGCCTTTGAATGCAGCTTGTCTCTCTGCTGGTCTCTTAAAGGAACCTAAATGTGCAGTTTTTGCAAAACCTCCCCTCTGAGGCTCATACTCCGTAGGCTATTTATGACCTAGTCTGACTTGTGCCCAAGAGAGTTTGGCACATGTTGGTCAGCAGACCTGGCCCTGGATCCTTGGGGCCCAGGAGAATGGAGGGGACTCTTTAGAGACCTGTGTGCCTTTGATCTCAAGGAGTGGTGAAGCAGGGACAAGATACGATTGGTGGCTCTGATCATGAGGCAGTGATCTAGCAAGCTAGGGGGCAGAAGGAGTTGCGGGGGAGTAGGGGACACTGTTCATCTTGTATGCCTTCTTCTAGCTCCTCTTTTGGGGTACAAAAGGACTAGATTGTCTAAGAATTATACTGGGTGATACTGTGGCCATGTCCCCACTCTAGGTCCCCAGAGCTCACTGTGAGACAGGTAACCAAAATCATCATCCATAAACAGGATGAACCACTGCAGAATGTCTATAGGTGACAATGACCGAGTCAGACAGACTCTTTGAAGTCACCATCTAGGTGAAGTCTGAGTGGGCAGGGCCACACCTTATGAATCTCCAAGCTGATAAGCAGCTTATTTATGCAGATATTATTCTGAACATTGGGCAGTACTGGGGCAACCAAGAACCAGCCGGTTACTTCTTAGACCTGGTGGGAATCCTGCTTTTCCTGGGGCCGAGAAGCCTACCTAAGAATCCCAATAATCCTGGGGCAAGTGTCTTACCTGAACATCAGCATCTCCCTCAATCAGAGGTAGACAGGGGCTTTATGAGTATGACATACATAGGTACCAATTGCTTGGCATTTTGCCTCCTGTGTGGGGTAAGCACAGGAGAGCATACTCTCTCAGTGTGTACCAGGGACTGCATGCATTCAGTTCCCAGCATGGACTTCAGAGTACACTAGAACTTGGAAAAAGACCACCCCCCTTCTCCCCTTCCCCTACCCTCTCTTTCCTGAACCTCAGGGTCTCCCATACCTAGAATTCTGAGTGCTCTACCTTTCTTGCCTGCAGTCCTAATTACTGGTTTGTCTCCATCTTTCCTCGGATCTTAGGGTTTCTGTAAGAAAGAGGCCTTATCAAGTCCTTTTGAATAGTGCCTCTCAAGACAGGCCAGGCACACAGGGAAGACTCTGGCCTTGAGTCCTAAAATGGTGTCTTGTTAGCTTTTTACCCCCACGAGCACCTGGAACCCTAGCCATCAGAGCAACTCTTGTCTCTTCTCTACATGAACCCATTGTAAATAAGTGCTTGGTATACAGTAAGCGCTCAAGATATGCTTATCAAATGAGTGATTTATCAAATGATCGCTCTGATCTTGCATAAAATAATCTAGCCAGAATGTTCCAGGAAAGACAACTTGGATAACTACAGGGTGGCCAACCACTCTGTCACACGACAATTTTCGTGTTTGCCTCACACCCCGTCTACCTGTCCTGTGCCTCCGTCACCAGGGTACTACTTCTTTGGTTCCTTGCATAGCCTACATCTTTCCAGGGTGGAATAAGCAGGAGAGTATGATGGAGATGCACAGGTCCAGGAGCCAAGACAGAATACAGTCCCTCTTGCTGGCATGCATGGCTGGGTGCACGGAGGGATAAGCTGAAGCATCTGGGTATAAGTAAGCTGCCTGCTGATGGGAGGGCTCCGCTCCAACTTTGCGTCATAGCTGCTTCCTTGGGGCTTCAAGGCACAGACACGGTTTTGTAAGACTTCTTTTGTAATACCAGGCCTGTCCCCATTTCAACATGTCCAGATCCTGCCCATTCCTCCAGGCACGGCTCATGGGCAGTGTTGCACCCAAAGCTCTTAGCATCTGCCATGCTTTTGATAAAGGTGAACACTGTACTGCCATCTCGGCTCCTCTAGGTCCCCAGGATGCTAGCTCTGACCCTTTCAAGAGTCACACAGCATGGCTCTCGAAAGTAACACAGAATCGCAGCCAGGCAGGGCTGTGGCTTTTGGTATGTGATCTTGGAGGTGCTGTCTGTGTGACTTTTCTGTCTCTGGGTCTCCCTATGTATAAAGCAATGCTATGCAACCATCAGACGACATAGGATCCAAAGCTCCAGGGATAGAGATGAACTTGGGGCTGACTGGGGACAGGCATCAAGTGTTTATGTGAGCTCCAGGAAAGACAACCTTCATGTGATCAAGATGGCTAGAGCCACTCTGACCCTAAGCCCTCCAAAGCTGGGTCCAGGGAGTGAGGAGAAGCCTCAGTCAGGATCATCAAAGCCATGGTTTGGGTGCCAACAGGCTGGCTCATTTGTTGGCTCATATGCACATCTCTGAGCCTGACCCCATGGCAAAGTGATGACATGTCAGACTGGTTCAGACTCGGACTCAGAAAGTGAGAGGGTCAGGAACCTGGGGAATGATTTGAGCTTTATACTCAGGGAGCCAGGGGGAACTGTATCCTAAGTGATCTGACGGAGCCAGCCACCAAATTACAACATTACTAACAGCCAAGAGGTATCTGATACTCACCAGGCCTTGACCTCAGTTTGAACTCATTGGATAGTCATAATAGCCCTATATTTATGTCAATACTGCTCCCTGCTAACCAAAGACAAAGCGAAGGTACTCCCTGGTTTCCCGGTAGGTCCCCCCCTAAGAGGCCTTTTCTTACATCAGGTGTTGATAGAATGGTAGCAGTTCTGATTCCAGACACGGCTGCAAAGTTCACACTCTTAAAACCCTTGGTAATCTATCGTAAGGAGACAGTCAAGAAAGCAGATAGTAAACCTGGCGTCAAACATGACCCGGCGTGGCAGTGTGCAGTGTAGACTCATGTAAATAGTGTAATAGTTTATGAGATGATACAGTAAGAGGTCATGGTCATCCCATGGCTGGCAGTGGTAAGTGGTCCGTCTCAGTATGGGGCTTTGAGAGGTGCCCAGTGAGTGTTGGCCAGCTGACCAAATGATTTGTTTCACGTGCACAGCAATGAGTCCTTTGATCTGAGATCATTGTTCCGGCTACCACAACGCGTTATTGTAACATCCCTGTGTGACTTTCTGCCTCCCAAGAAAAGCAAAGGAATCAAGGAGTGAGGTAGAAGGAAGAGCCCAAACTCGGGCATTTCCTTTGATGTTGGTCCCTGTGTAAGGATGTCAGGTTGACCCCGAGCCACTGCCACTGCCTTCCTGGATGCTCTTGGTGGGAAAGGGAAAAAAGGAGTGAAGGGAACACAGAGATTTTAATCCCTCTCTCTCTTTGTAAGAATGTTCTTCATCTTTTGCGGAATTTGCCGAATCCTCCCCAACTTGGTATTGGTGTCACACAAACATGTTTTGTTCTGCCAGTTGGGTTTGGCTGAGCACTGAGGTGCAAAGGGGGCAGGGAGTTCAGCCAGTGAGGTGCTAGCCATGCGAGTGTGAGCATCTGCGCTCGATCCCCAGAACTCATGCAGAAAGCTGCATCTGGTTCTCTTCTCATGGAATCCCAGCCCTGGATTCCAGCAGGGACACGTGGATCTCTGCAGCATGATGGACAGTGAGGCTAGCCTGCTAGGTGAACTTTAGGTTAGCGGGAGTCCCTGTTTCAAATAAGATGGATGATGCCCGAGGAGCAGTATCCATGTTGTTGACCTCTGGCCTCCACAGGAAGGTACATACACACTGATGCACATATATCCACTGATATGCTAACCTGAACATGGACACATGGGCACGCGTGCATGCACATGTACATACACACACACACATACACACAAACACACTTCGCTTTTTATTTATCAATGAGGTTGGTGATCTTTTCCCCTATCCCAAGGTACAAATATCAAGGTAATAAATAACCCTACACTTTTTCACTTCTCTCCTGGCCCTCATCTCGGAGTTGAGTATTACTGTGAGGTCCTTAACCAAAGCATCAGAGTTATTACAGAATTGCTTCTGAAATCAGGTTCCCATCGGATCAGAATTGCTGACATCTCCCTCCGCCATCCTAGTGTGTAATCCTTGCGTGATTATAAGTCCCTATAGGTGACTCAGAGTATAGTCATTAGTGCAACGCCCACCAACTTTATTGGAATTTACCGTCAGAGAGGTCTGTTCCCCAAAACTGAGCTGCAAGGAGCTGCAGTGCCGGTCCTTCTTGGCTGTTGCACAAGCCTGTGCATTTTGTTTGCTTTGGAATTACATCCCAAACGTGTACACCGGCATGTGTTTGCTGTCTGTTTTATATGTCTCGGGGAAGCGGGGTTCAGGATAAAGTTATTTGAAAGAGGACCTAATTGTCTAGAAATGGTCCCTCTGTTGGCAGCATCTGTTTCTTTCCAATAGCATCCGGGTGCTCTGGTAGTGAGGAGGATGTTGCCACTAAGCCATGATGGATTCTCTGTTTAGAGAAAATGCAGGAGATGGAGAAGCAAGTCCATAATCATTCAAACTAAGAATCTGGGAAACGGCCTAAAATATATGTTCTAGTTGCTACAACAAATAGATGGCCTAGAGAGGAAGAGGGAGCGATGGGTTACAGGGGAGCAGTCGTGGACTAAAGCAGACATCCTTTTAGGTCCGAGAGAAGGACCTCGGACACAGAAAAGTTGCAGCAGTGGTTTGGAAGTGGCTTGTTGAGAGAGAGGAGGGGCAGAAATCAGCCTTCCTTTGATGTCGGTTTTACTTTCTTCCGTTCCAGTGATTCATCGGCATCCCAGATCCAGAAATTCTAGCAGAAAAGCACTAGAATTCCAAAGTCAGTGAGTTTGCAGCTGTCCACCATTCTGAACAACATAATGAATTCTCAAGACATCACACTTCATCCCACCTTGAATACGAACCATCTCTCTTTTGGTGCGTCCGCATTGTGTGTGATACCCACCCATTAGTTACTTAGCTGCCTCTGGTGATCATATGGATGACGTCAGTATTCGCATACAGAGTATAGCAATATCAGAGATTTCAGGTACCCACTGGGGGTTCTGGAATGTTTCTCCCTGTAGATACTGATGCAGGTGCACCAGAGGCTTCTGTACCCTAATCCTCATCTGTTATCAAAGTCTGTAGTTATTCTAGCAGCGATACCTGCAGACCCTAGGAGCTCCCTGGCAGGTGCATCTTAGCCCATCTTCCTCCTTGTCAGAATGACGACTCCATTGCTTCTGGGAGAAGTCCAGCGTGGAGAGAGCTTCTTTGTGAGTTCATTGCTAAGCCAAATGGCTGACACACCTCCGCTCTGTTCAGTAAATGCTCTGGCTTGGCACTTGTGACTTCAGCGTGGCTGAAGATGCATTTCAATATTTAAAATGCTGGGGTGAAGGGTCCAATGTAGTTGTAAGCAACTGCCTGGGCAGATGTGGGGTTCCTTTACCAGCCTCTCCCAGACCTAGAAGCCAGGAGCCTGACATTCTTTCAACCTCCCCATCTTACATGAGTTTCGTGTGCTCTCTCTCTCTGTAAGTATATGTGTCAGTGTGTTTCACTTTGTGTAATTTTACCCAATTGTGTCTACCCCAGTCAAAACACAAAGCCTTTCTGTGTCTGGGTTCCTGCTAATTCTCTCCACAGCTGCCCCTTTCCTCCTTTTCTCCACGCTCTGTGAGTGACCGGAACAGGATCTCTGGTTTGAGGTCTGTGTCCTTGTTCCAGCTGAATCAGATCCCAGGCCCCAGAAGTTCCCGCATGACTAGGAATAGGTTGGAATTCTCTCAGAAGAATGGAGTGGGAAATTCAGAACTCTTTATAGAAAGATTCTGTTGCTAAGGGAAGAACAACATCCAAGGCACAAAGCATCAAGGATACAGATCATGCGGTCTTTTCCTCCACAGAGCATTGAGAAGACCTAGAGAATAAGGAGGCTTTCACATCATCATAAAACGTCTCTGCTTCAGGGAAAGCACAGCCTCCTGTGTGAAGTCAGAGAGGAGGACCACTCCACCTGCATTATTTGTCTATGAGGATAGGCTTTTGAGGTTAGGGGTTCATCATGACTTTATCACAGGCTTTCTTGACACCAGGCCTCTCTTACAGAAGTTAGCTTCCCTTGAAACTGATGACTCCACCCACAGTGGACTCATACTACATATCAGGCCAGCGATGTAGGTGGAGGTGAGCAAGGAATTGGGGACACTCAATGAAAGAAGGTTTTCTCGTCTCTAGACTATTTGATGATGAACCCTGAAAGAAGGTCTCATGTACAGTTCCCTGGCCCAACTCTTGGGTTCCCACCTACTAACTGCAGAGGTTTCAGAGATTTTTCTAGAGTCACACTGCCCCTCTTTTGCATTTTTATGTGCTTGGTCTATGCACAAAGCCACACAGGAGACTCTAGAATACCAACACTTTGAAGATCAAACAATAGTCAAGTCTGTTAATTAAGGCCGAGTTCATCCCAAGTCTCAGACATGCAAAGGAGTGACTTGTGAGTGTGTTGTTGAGATCACAGGCCACATCTTCACCAACTGGCAGCTTTTTGTATGTAATGCTTTGTGATAGTCTCAAGAAAAGGGGTTAAAATGGCTGTCATCTCTGTATCATTTTGTCTGCTCATCTATACATCCATCCACCCACCCATCTGATCTCTTGTCTTTCTATTCATGTCTCTTCATTTGTCCATCCATCCATCCATCCATTCATCCATCCATCCATCCATCCATCCACTCACCTATCCATCTACCTGTCCATTCACCTGCTCACCTGCCTGCCTCCCTGCCTGCCTATCCACCCATTCGTTCCTCAATCCATCCATCCTTCCATCCATCCACTCACCTATCCCTCAGATCCATTGTCTGTCTTTCTGTCCCCTCATCTATCCATCAGTCCATCCACCTACCCAATCATTACTATATGCAGAATTTAGAAACACTGTAAATAGCTCCACAGGAATGTGAAAAATGACATCAGGGCAAGAGTAGCTTTTGAACTTCTTTGAAATATCTTCTAGACACACCTTTTTACCTCTTGGAAATAAGAGAATTAGCCCTTTAGAATATATGTGGAGAGGGTTCTTAGTGAAACCTTCCAAAGTAGTGTTATTTTATTCCTTTGTTAAATAAAACATTATCTTGAAAATTTGAACAGAAAGTTAAGCTATGGTGGATATGTTCCTCCATGCCCAAAGTCAATTACATTTTGTGGTGGTGTTTTTCAAAAGTGAAACTCTCATGTGGTATGCATGCATGTATGTATGTATGTATGTATAGACATTTACATACACACACATACATATATATATATATATATACTTGCCCTGATACTTACTCTGATTGCACAAATATTGAATGTACTGTAATTGTCCCATCTCACCTATGAAATAATACAGTCTCCTGGGGCCTCTTCTGAGCACTCCTAAGGCTTGACAATGATACCCACATATCAGTGATGGAATAACAGGTCAGTGGCTCATTCTCCATGAACTTTCTGTCTTTCCATGAGAACCATTTGGAGTGAAATCTGTCATTCTGGTAAAAGTGTAAAGATGTATTCTGAACCCAGCCTAGAGAGAAGTGTGTTCCCCTCAAACAGATGTCACACGAGCTGTTGATGGACACCCCCAACATCTTCACTCTTCTGATGTGCAGCTAGTAGGGATGACATCCCACCTGCTGGTCACCTGACTCCTGTTGCATTAGGAGCGGCAGGGCTGCGTCCCCGGCACCCGGCCGCCCTCATGGCTAGCTTATGCCCGAAATAATTACACGGAAACTGTATTCTTTCAAACACTGCCTGGCCCATTATCTGTAGCCTCTTATTGGCTAGCTCTTACATATTGTTCTAACCCATTTCTAATATTCTATGTAGCCCACGAGCTGGCTTACCAGGGAGGATCTTAACCTGCGTCTGTCTGGAGCGGGAGAATCATGGCGACTCTCTCCTTCCCATGTTGTGAACTATTCTAACTGCAAATGCCTTTACTGCTGAGTTTTTACCTGTGGAGGCTTAACCCAGCCTTCTTCTATCACAGGGCAGAATGCTAGGAACAGAAAAGCAGGGATGTAGAGCCAGGGTAGAGTGAAGTCAGGGATTAGCTCTGTGCTCACACTAGGATTCTGTAGAGACAGAGAGTGGAGACAGAGACACTGGGGGAGTCCACGAAGCACTGAAAGAGCTGGGTCTGTGCGATGCACTGTGCTTCACAATTTACGGGAGGATGAGCCAGGGAAGGCTAGGGATAAGAGCATGTGTCCCTAAATAAGTCACAGAGTCAAACAGCCCTGACACACATTCAGCACCCAGGCTTCCCGCAGCTTGGGAGAGACAGTGCTTCTGTCTTGTCTTAACTGATCCTCCGGCACTATAGATTTCTGCACAGATCTATATAATGGATCCAGTGCTCATATGGGCCAGGAATGATGCTACATTCATATAATCCTAACACATAGGAAGTGAGGGCAGGAGGATTATGAGTTCAAGGCCATCTTTGGATATACAGTGAGTTTGAGGTTAGCCAAGGGACTCAGAAAACCATCCCAAACCAAAAAGAACAAGAACAAACAAACAAAACTGACTCCCAAGGGGCTTTCAGGAAGAATACTTCCATCTCTCCAGGCTTTTCTTGCTTATCAGAACAATTTTGGCATTTTGTTGAAGGGTCACTAAACCTTCTCAACTAGAAGTCTACCATCTGCCCATCCATTCACATTTTTTTTCAAAACTGTTTTTTAAATTTTTCATGAGAGAGTGTGGCAGCTTCTGGCATAGGAGAGACGTTAAAACCAACAACTCTCTCTCTCTCTCTCTCTCTCTCTCTCTCTCTCTCTCTCTCTCTCTCTCTCTCTCTCTCTCTCTCTCCTGATTTGCGTCTTGGGAAATTCCAAGATACCTGCAGGACTATTATCCCTACAGTGGAAGCTGTTCATTTTAATGGAGTCACATATTCATCTGTAGTTTGTTATTATAGATACTGACTTCTGTCTAATTCCTTTGAAATGTCTTCTAGGAAAGAATATCACTTGCCCACACCCTGGTCCAGGTCCAGGTCCAAGGTCTCCTAACTTTGGGCCTATATCCATCCCACCATCTACATGGCCTCCTATATTCTCTCTTGCCATCTGCATGGCCTCATTGTAAGCCACTGTAAGATGTGGCTTCCTTATGTATAGCATGCGTGGCCCACATCTCGGGGACCCTCCACGACAGGTAAGATCCCTGCAGAGCCCTGCACCTGTGTGCTCCACGGACAGACACGACCACTGCTGTGGCTATTATCCTGAACTTTTAGGTGGGGATTCATAGAAACACGTGACTCAGCTTGTTTTGCTTCAGAGAACCGGAAGTTGAAGCCTGCTCCACAGAGGAAGTTTTGTGGTTTAGAAAGGGAGAGAAAATTATATACCCAAATGACCTCTCCCCCGCAACTGTTGTGCAGCACATAAAACTAATTAGCCAGGCCCTGACTGGGTTGAAGTTGGAATTTAAAGGGGCAAGTTGCTCAGCGGGGATATGTCAGTCCACACTGTAGACTTTACGGGGTCCTCTGCTTTATTCGCTCTCAGTTACTTTTGTATTAAACGTGTTAAGTTTTCACATGGGATGGCTTGGCAGCCAGCTCTCTTTGTGGTCTCTCGCCAGCAGCCAGGAAGTTGGGTGTTGGCTTGGGATGATGAGAGGCATCATGGCTTGGGATTCTTCTGTTTGCACTCACTGTGCATTTTCCTGAACGGGGAGGCAGAACTCACATTGTTGCTACTGGGAACCATGGTGGGACACCTGCTAAAGTGGAGACCACAAAGGTCCCATGAAAGGAGTATACATGCTGAGTCTCTCAGGGACGTGCAAGGGAGTGTTGTGTGGCGAGGAACCCGGGGCTCAGATCAGCTTGTGGTGAGCATCCACCCACACCAGGGAGTCAAGATGACTAGGCTGTGTGAGGGCGGCAGTACAGGTTTCAAAAACAAAGCCTGCCTCCTCAGTGTCAGGCCTGCTGGGAAACCAAGGCCAGTGACTATGTCTGGTTGAGCTCAGATCTGCCCCCAAACCACCATTTTTTTTTGTATGGTGGGAGTTGAGGGCTAACCTCAACTCTGCAAAATCCCAGGAGATTAACCCCAGTTAACTCTTGTGTAGACTTGGTGGTGTTCTTGAGACAGGGTCTCACTATGGAGCCCAGGTTGAGATGTATTCCATAGACCAGGCTGGCCTCTCCCTCATAGATGTCGCCTGCCTCTGCCTCCTAAGTGCTGGGATTAAAGGGAAGCGCCACCACATCTGGTTTGTGCAGACCTGCTGAGGTTGGAAGATGAAGGAAAACCTAATCCACCCCACTTCCTTTACTTCTGCACAATCACCTCCGATGCCTGGCTTATGCAGGCGCTATAGTCTGGTGAATGCAGGTAGCAGCATGCATTGCTGTCATGCAACCACTTCACAGCCTACCCATGCAAGTCTAGAGAGAGAAGAAAATTCAGTGGAGAAGGAAGAATGACGTGATGGAGCTGGGGAGATGTCTCAGCTGGTAAAGGTGATTGTTGTCAAGCCAAACAACCTGAGTTCAAATTTTGGGCTCCACATGGACCAAAGAGTGAACCGAATCCAATTTGTCTTCTGACACACACACACACACACACACACACACACACACACACATACACACACACTCACACACACTATGTAAAATTAAAAAAAAAAAATAATTGGAGTAAAGGAAGCAACTGGTTACTGAAGACAGAACCTAATTAGGACATCAAATCTGGAGCCATTCCTTGACCCTCATCTACAGATGTCCACTGAAAGAGATAAAAACTTCATTGTGTGAGTTCCATGAACCATATGCCATCTTACTTAAATCTAAAGAACATTCTAAATCACTAGGTTCCTTCAAAGTCCTTCGGTTTTTGCCCCTAGCCCCTGCAATGCTTTTCTATCACTTCTCATAGCTCCTTTACAGAGTTAATTAATAACTAGTATGTGTTTCTCTGTAGATCTGTAAGTTCTTTTAGGGCATGAATGGTGTCTTATCATCACATTCCCAAAAGGGTACAGTAGCAAAGAGAGTACTGAATGAATGGATAGATGGATAGATAAATGGATGAATGGATAAATGAATGGATGGTTGGATGGATGGATGCTTGAATGAGTGAATGAATGGGCAAATGGATGAATGAATAAGATCAATAATTTGGAAAACTAGACACCACAGAGGCTATAAGGAGGCATAGATCCTGTGTAGTTTATGGATTTCAGGGAAACTTCCACATCTCGAGATCAGTTTCTGCTCTAGCCTTGAAGACTCTTATGAGGACCAAAACATGTTCGCTCTCCATCACTATAATTTAAAACAGATTAAACTCTCTCCTCCCCCAAAAGATGACACAAGGAAAACTTGACATCTCCTTATGATGAATTACGTGTCCCTGGGTCTTTCTTCATTTTTTTTTCAATTTTCATTTTTCATCAGCACAAAAGAATGTTCTTTTCATTTTTGATTTTACCAGAAGTCATACTTGTGTGGATGAAGAGGTCAGATAAGTTTCTCAGTAAAGGAAACAGGGTACTTCTTTTTCTGTACATTGAAGACTGCCTGGGGAAGCCAGCTGCCACAACACACCACACCCTTTCCACAAGAAACTGAAATTTTGAGACTTTAATGGCCTGAAACTAATTGTTTTGTCGGTATCCTTGGGGTCAAAGGCAACAGTTTTCTGGCCACGGAGACTGGAAATGTTGACACAAAAGAAAACAGGTTTAAATTTTCTTTACAAAGCAACATCATCTCCCAAGTTTTATTTTCCATTCCGTTGGAAGCAAACTATCACTGAGGATAGCGATTCAAGAAGAGCATGGTCAAGATGAAGTGAAGTCAGATGCCTTCATCATTTCTTTCCTCTACTTTTCTTTAAAAGATAGCTTCGAGGCTATGAGATAGCTCAGTGGGTAAGAGTGCCGGCTGCACAGGTAGGAGGACATGAGTTCAAATGCCTAACACTCACAAGGCAAACTAGGTGTGCGAACCACTTAGGGTTGGATACAGGATTCACTGGGGCTTACTGGCTGCCAATGAGAGACCCCCATCTTAAGAAGATAAGGGGAAGACTGAGCCAGGAAATACCTGATGTTCTGGGCTTTGCACAAGTATATGAGGGAGCGCATAGCCACACACACACACACACACACACACACACACACACACACACATGCTTATCACACACATACATACACGGACCGCACAAAAAAGACATCCTTATTGGCACGTAAGTCAGAAACCACTGGACACACCCACTTGAAGCATATAATTGTGTGGTCCATTAACACATTCACAAAGCTGAGAGCCATGACCTCTGCGCCAATCTGGAACATTCTCATCATTCCCATTAAAACCTCCCTATCTATTGGGGGTCACTTCTGTGGCGACCACCAACCAACTTCTTTTTCTCTGCAGATGCACTGGTTGGGGACATTTCTAAGAATGGAATCACATACCCCATAGCCCTCTGTGACGGGTTTCTTTCTGTACTATGACATCTTAGGGATTTACTCCTGTTGTGACTCTTCATTCTTTCTAATGGTTAACAATATTCTCCTCTCTATGTGCAGTCCCTGTGGCAGTCTCAAGGAGAAATGTCCCCCAAACTCTTGAGCATTTAGAATCTTGGTCCCCCCTGATGGTGACACAGTTAGGGGCTGTTTTGGAAGTATGGTCTTGCGGGAGGAAGCATTTCAGGGGGGGGCGAGCTTTAAGAGTTTAAACCCTCAAGCCACTCCCATTTAACTCTCTCTGCTTTGTGTTTGCAGTTGAAGATGTGAGCTCCCGGCAACCTGTTCCAGCCAGCTGCCACACCTATTGCTGTCTGTCCTGCTGTCCTAGTCACCACAGACTCTGGAACCATAAGCCAAAATAAATGATTTCTTCACTCAGTTGCTTCCGCCTTGGAGTTCTAGCACAGCAAGAGGAAATTAACTAATCCACACCTCAGCTTGTTTATTCTTTCATTTTGGGGGTACTGGAGATTGATCTCGGAGCCTCACATAAGCTATGCACATGCTGTCCCACAGAGCCATACCACTAACCTATCTGTTTGCTTCTTGGTGGACTTATAGGTTACACCTACATTTTGTCTACCGGCAACCATGTTGTTGAGCACGCTCATATGCTAACTTTTGGGTGACTGTATTTTCCTTTCTCTTGGATATATAGCCATAGGAGAATCACTAGGTTACATCGTAAGACACAGTTCAGTTGCCAAAGGAATGATACAGGGTTCCTATATTCTCCTGGAACCATGTAATGGCCCCCTAATTGTTCTCCTCTCTGCCCTTGTTCTCTTCTGGCTGGGTCTTCTAACCTTGATGGGAAGAAGGGCAGTCTGTCATCCATCAACAAATACGTTGAAAGCCAGTGTGGTGGACGAGAAGGATGAAGATCTACTTAGGAAGATGGAGTTGAAACATTAATTTGTCTACACTTTTCACCATGTGCAGCTATTAGCTCACTGGAGTAAAAGTTGAGCTCTTTGTGAAGACCTAGCAGCTCCCTTCTTGTGGGTGATCTTCCAGTCCCTGGAACACTGCCTGCTTCCTGGTCCAAGCCCACCCCTTTTGTTTTTTACTTATGAGGGTTAGAGTATGTCATTTCCCAGAAGCTGGGAGAATGGATGAATAAATACACTAAATTCATTGATCACTGCATCAACTTGGGTCTCAAGGTCACACCATTAGTTGGTGGCAGAGTCGGCACCAGATTCCCACGGCAGACACTTTTGTGTTTCCCTCTCTCCTGTCAGTTGGGTTGACAGTTCCTTGTGATGTCGGCCTGACAGGAATAGCTTACAGTGTGTCTGAAGGTGTTCCCAGAGGGGTCTAAGCGAGGAGAGAAGCCCCCATTGGGAATGTGGGCAGTACCATCTCATAGGATGATGTTATAACTCTCTGCTTCCTGATTATGGATGCAATGTGGCCAGAGGCCTCATGCTTCCACCCCATCCCCTCTGCACCGTAATGGACTGTGTACCCTTAAATGCCATCAGTTTGAACAAACTCTTCCCTGCTTAAGTTGATTTTGTAGGGTTTTGCCCCCATTGATGCAACTAGTGCGCTAATTAATATCCGTCTGCAGACTTCCATCTCTGAGCTCCCAGATGCAACAGTGCTGGCGTTTAGTTTCAAGAACCATTTTGCACACTGAAGGGCACAGAGCAACATCCTTGCCTCCCCCCACTTCCACTGGATGTCAGTAGTAACCTCCCTCACCCCCAGGTTATAGCCAAGTGTGTCTAGAGTTGGCCAGATGTCCCCAGGGAAACAGAATTGTTCAGTTGAGAACTGCAACCCTATATAGCTATTGCCTTGTTCAATGAACATTAGTGCTCAGAATAGCCACGGCCATTTTCTAGCCCCTGTTCACCAGGAAGGACATTCCTTCAGTTTAAGAAATGACCTTTTTCTTTTCTTTTTGGAGGAATCTGAACCAAAAGTTTGTAATCCAATGGGTTTTATGACTGACAAAGTTAACAAGAGTAATTGAATGACATTCTTCACTCTTCTAGAACTTTCTTTCATAAACACCAATCTAATGCAATCTCCATTATCTCAGTTCAGTTATGGAATTTCAGTCCATATAGGAGATTTGTCCTAGCAGTAACTTCCCAGTTCCTTAGCACATCCTTCCTTGGGGTTAGACCCCCCCCCTAGGTATCCATGGTAACAGAAAAGAAGAAATGATTTTCACAAAGACTTGACAAATGACATTTAGCTTTAAGAATTTTGTGCAAATTTCAACATTTTGTATCTTCCTCAGTGGTCAGCTTTAGAACCAGTTCTGAGATGTAGAAATAAGCCCAGTTGTTCCTAGGTAGTTCCTGATCTGGGATGCTACTGTGCTCCTGCAGAGCTGTTCCTCCTTGGAAGATGAGATTGGAGCTCCCATCAGGAACTCCTGTGTGAAAATACAGCTAGCAAAAAGCATCCAAGATACAAGACCCTCCCCAACCACAGAATCAATAAATTTCCAGCATGTATATTAAAATTTTAATTAAAACCCAAAGCTCCAGTATATTCAAAAAATTATCGAAACCCTTTAGGAGCTGGGCGACTGTGATTGAGTCAGCCATTCCTCCATCCATCAGACCCCAGGGGCCGCCTTCCTGGGTTATGCAGCAGGTGGTAGGGCTGCTGTTCTAGCAGACCAATGGTGCGCAGGTAAGTGCTAAAAGATCATAAACCCAGCAGCACTTGAAAAGCTGAGCCACTGGACATCATCTTTTGGCAGCCAGAAACCAGTCCTCTCCACTGGGGACCGGAAGCTGAGGGCTTTGCCAGAGGAGGCCAACATGGGGCAGACATAAAGATCCCTAGAGCAAGCCGAAGCTTTCAGGTGAAAGCGCTTGGAGACAGAGATTTTTGGACAACTTTGGTTCTGGTTTCCAGTAAGACTTCCTGGGGTCCTGCCGTTGGCTGTCTTCCAGAGTGGAGCAGCCAGGCTCACCCTAGGCGCCCTCACACTGTGGGACAAAACCTTATTTAATAGCTGTATTAATTAAAACTTCACACTGTGGGGCTGGAGGGGATTCATAGCAGAATGTCTTCATGCTGTTAGGGATGCTCCTGGGTGATTTCCTGTGTCTGCCAAACCAGAACTTTCTGCTGTTCCAGTTTCCTTCCTTCCTTCCTTCCTTCCTTCCTTCCTTCCTTCCTTCCTTCCTTCCTTCCTTCCTTCTTTCCTTTTCCTCCCTCCCTCTCTCCTCCCCCCCTCCCCCCCCCCCTTCCTCCCTCCCCCCCCCCCCCCCCCCCCCCCCCCCCCCCCCCCCCCCCCTCCCCCCCCCCCTCCCTCCCTCCCTCCCTCCCTCCCTCCCTCCCTCCCTTTCTCCTTTCCTTATTTCCTCCTTCCTTCTCCCCTTGCTCCCCCTCCCTCCTTTTTCTTCTTGCATTTAGAAGTACTCCCTTTGTTCTACAGTTCAAATCATCTATGCAGGGTGTATGCATTTATGCTATGAACTGACCTTAACTGAACAGCCTCTATTTGACAAGCATAGTTCAGAGCGCTCTACAAGGGTTTCGGAATAAGTTAGGATGGTTGGAATTTCTGTCTTCTCTTTCTCCTGTGGTCATAATTTCTTTCTCCTTCTGTTTCCCTTCCTTTCCCTCCCCATTATTATTAACGGACCATGTTTTAACAGGGTGCATATAATATATGACATTCTGCATTTCATTTTATTTAATTGTGCATGCGTGCGTATGCACCACCTTGTGAGTGTGGAGTTCAGAGGACAACTTGCAGAAGTTGATTCTCTCCTCTGCCATGATGATCTGGAGGATGGAATTAAGGTCCTCAAGCTTTCAGCAGGCATCTTTATTAGCCGAGCCATCTCACTGGTCCCTATAAACAGCATTTAATTCCTTTTAAATTTAATCCTATTGGTTTCGACAATTCCACGTATGTATACATTATGACTTAGCATTCTGGAATCTCTCTTTACATTGTGAGCCCGGTCCCTGATGCTGATGAGAATTTAACATAGTTTGGGGCTGTCTGTGCTCTGGCCCCAGCTCTGCTGTCTCTTTGTCCCCTTTGGTGCCTCCCCATGCTCTTCCCCACACCAGGATGTTGCATGTGTTTGCTGCTCTGTCCCAGCATATTGTCTCAAATCCTACTTGCCCAGCCAACCCCAGGAGTGCTTGCTTATAGCTAATAGGCTAAGCATACATTTTTTTTTATTTTAAGGATGTTTTAATAGAAATAAAAGAGAAGAAAAGGAAAAAAGGAAGGAAGGAAATAACAGGACAGCTGCAGATAGTATACCTTCAGTCTCTGCAGAAGAGACCCACTATTTGTGTTGTCTCTGCTGCAAGAATGGTAGCTACTGAAGGAGGGACACTTCTTCCTCTTCAGCTCTTTTCTTCCCAAGTGCCTGGCCCAATATTTAGTAGCATAGCAAGTACTGCACCGCTTGCTCAGGCAGAGAGTGACTGCTGGGGGAAGTGTTCTTGTCACCCCACCTTGGAGTCTTCCGAGGCTCTGTGTTTGAGGTCTTTTCTAGATCTTTAATCCACCTCCACTAAGTCTGAGGCAGTGACGTTGCTTTGGTTCCTATCCATTCCTTCCGAATTTTTCTCCACTCCCATGTTTCTTGGTGTTATTTAAGAAAAATATAAAATGACAGGTGATACACTAGGTAGGCCAAAGAACTCTGTGTATCGCCTGGCAACCATAGTTCCACCTCCAAGTTCTAAGGGAAGGTGGAGGGAGAGAGCTAACTCCACAGAGCTGTCCTCTGACGTCTACATGTGCCAGTGCACGTGTGTGCCCTCCCCACATCATGCAGAGCATAAAGCATATCAATAAGGAACAACGTACAACATAGAAATGCAAATGAGCTTCAACAGACGTTCGTCCCCAGTGTAAAGTCTCGTTCATTCACACAGGCAGGAGATGCTCACTGGTTGTCTCAGGCAACACTAATGTCATTGTGGTCTCTGGCTACCTCATTTCCACTCTGCAGTGGCTCCCAAGCCCACCTACCCATGCTTGCAGATTCCAGAATGCACTCCGCTTCGCCCAACATCTGGATAGTCACATGTATTCTTCCTCTTGGCCCTTCTGTAAAATCTGATTGGATCTCAAAACTCTGCTCAACTCTCATGTCCTGAAGGAATTTTTCTAACCCTCTCCTCTCACCCAGGCCACCTTGGATGCTCATTCTTCTTGTCCCTCCACCTCTCTGGACTGTTCACATGAAAACGCTGACCGCCCTGTCTTATAATTGCTCATCTTTGAGCTTGAAGTCAGGGATAATGCCTAGATCTGTCTTGTACTCTTGCACCCTTGATATCCTGCAGGGTGTATCAAGGACTCATAAATTTTGTGAAAGATATGAAAGAGCAGATTTGATGGATGAATAAAGTGTGACCAAACTTGTTTCCTGTTATCAATAAGAATTAACAGTCACATAAGTTTGCTTTAAAAAAACTGATTTTTTTTCGCCTTCCCAACATCATGGCATCGTTGGCAGCTTCCTTTGTGACCTACTGCTGGTTCGAAGTTTTTTTTTAAAGTGTGTGTTTGTGTGTGTGTGTGTGTGTGTGTGTGTGTATGTATGTGTATTGCCTGTGAAGGACAGAAGAGACTGACAGATCCACTGAAACTGGAGTTACTAGGAGTTGTGAGTTGCCCGATGTGGGTGGTGGAGACTGTACCTGGGTTCTATGCTCTTAACAGTGGAGCCATCTCTCCATCCCCTCGCTCTACTTTAGAGATGGCATATTTCACAAAAAACCTCCCTTGATTTCCACTGCAGGTGATGCTGCTCGGGAGGCAGAAGCAGATGCTCAGGTCACAGCCACTGAGGTGGCTTCTGGAGGTAGTCAGACTACTTCTGACTCATCCCCCAAGCTTGATGGCGGCCATGAATAGAAACCACATTGGCTGAGATTTAAAAGCCTTCAGCAAAGACATAGGGACCACCGACACAGATCTCTCACTAACTCCATTCAGGGTAATTCTTTACTCACTTAGGTTTCTAGTTTAATTTCTGGGTCTATTATTAGAGCACTGTTTGGCCAAGCAATGAACTGAAGATTGCACAGTTAAAAGTGTTTCTTTTTGCACTCTTGCTTTGGAAATCAGTTGTTCAAGTCGATTATTTTTTTCAAGTCAGTGTCCGGGAATTTGGTAATAGACATGTGCGAGCCCTTGATTATGGGCACCTATGGTAGAGGACCACCGGGAGCAGGGTCTGCTTCAGGTATGTGCCAGAGCAAGGTGATTAAAAGTTACCAGTTGGAGTCAGATGCAAGTTAAAACCAAGTCTGTTAGGAACGTACTGTTACTCTGAATAGACGTTCCCATCTTCCCAAGACCTTGGACACCATAGCTAGAAGACATTTGTTGCAAATATTTTATGTGATAATGCGCCTGCTGTGCTGAGCTCAGGCTGGCACAGAGCAAACACTGGGTCTGTGTAAACGACTATGTTAGGTAGAACTCTAAAACCACCAGGATTTCTGATACTTGTCTCTAGATGACTGCTATGTAGGAATTCTACTTCCGTGATGATGTTATGTTCATGTCAAAGGGACTCCCTAATGTTGCAATTCAGTTTACCTTATGAGAGATGATGTTGGAGAGTCTAAGAAAACCACGAGCCATTTGAAGGTAGAGAGAGTTCACTATGTAGTAACAGAAAGGGGGCATTAGAGAGATATGTGAATGGGATTTTAGATAAAGATATGGGTGGGTTTAGGGAGTCAGATCAGTGGGCAAGGACAATTGCTATGTAATCATTAAGAACGTGAGTTTAAATTCTCAGTACCCGTATTAAAAAGCTGTGTGTGGCTGAGGAGAGCAGAGGCAAAATGTTACCTGGGGCTTACTGGCTGCCAGTCAGGCTGCGAGATCAGCCAGAGACCCTGCTTCAAGGGACTGTGATGGAGACCAGCCGGGCAGGGCATGCGATGTCCTCTGTCTTTGTCTTAGTGCAGGTATTCCCTTACACATGGAAACATGCCACACACATACCACACTCACATGCACACGGGACACCCCAACACAGTATGAGACAGAGATGTTTATCAGAAGGAAAGAGGGACTCACTTGACACATGCCAAGGAAATGGGACCCTAGTCTTCCAAATACAGTGAAATTAATTCTGCCAAAAGTCTGGATGTGCTTGAAAGTAGTAGACTCTCTCTCAGGGCCTTCCCTTTGGAGCTCAGCCCGGCAGCCACCTTAATCTTGGCCCTAGAAGTCCTTACCTGGGGAACTAGTGGGCCCACCTGGATTTCTACTCTCGAGCATGGCGACAGAACAGGTGGGCGTCATTAAAAGCTGCTGCGTCAGCACTGGAAATGGATCGCAGCTTTCGATACTGCAGCAGACACTCATTTCATCCCCACAGCACAGCAGCTCACTGGATGTTTGTTTTTCTCTCTTGCTTGTAGGTACGGAAACTGAAACTCGGAGAGGCTAAGATTCCTATGCAAGCCCACACAGCTTGCAAGGAGGTGCAGGTAGACACGCTAACCCAAGTCCTGTGTGCGTGCGTGCGTGTATATGCCAGAAGACAGCCAGACAGCCTGTGCTGCCATCTGTTGCTTCTCAGGCTCTGTCACACCGGCCTGGCGCTCACTAGACTAGGCTGACTGACCGGTAAGCTCAGGCTCTTTCCTGGCCCCCACTACCCCAATGTTGGGATTACAAGCACGTAACCCAGTCATTGTTCACTTAAGATAGGTTCTAGGTCTCGAACTCAAGACTTTCTGTTTACAAGTCAAGCAATTTATCAGCTGAGCAGTTTCTCCAACATCCAGTCTGCGTTGACTGATAAACATTGTGTGTGTGTGTGTGTGTGTGTGAGTGTGTCTGTGTGTTTAACCAGGTCACATGCTACAGTGTTACGTGCCTCAGTAACCACCCTGGGGAGTATGGCTCTTATATCCATTCTCTTTGGAACGCTCTGGTACTATGAATGAGAGTTTCCTCAGCTTGGCTGGAAGCAGTTGTAGGTCTGGAGGGCACACTGAGTCAAGAGGAACTCCAGTTCTGGTCAGCCCTGGCATGTGCCGTCCTGCATTAATGTTTGCAGGTAGCTTTTCTGGAGGCCAGCACAGCTTGATAGTTAGAGTCCAGTTTATCTTCCCTGGGGGGAAGGAAGACAGATGTTAGAATGGATTCCTAGGATGATGTCTGCTTCTAAGTTTGGGCCAAGTCATACTTAGAGATGGTTGTGTCTTGATTTGCGAATCCTAGGTTTCTTGGCTGAGTTCTGCTTGTCCTCCCCTTAGCAGTTATTGATGTAAATGCTGCAGAATACTTGTTGTCATCTGATGACAACTTTGTTAGGCCTGGTTAACCCACAACCCCTCTGTCTTTTGCCACTTGACTCTAAAGCCTGGGGATTCTCAGGGGGATCCTTGTGCTGGTTAGGATCAAAGCAGATGTTTATATATTGAGACTCATTCTGAGTCTCTCAAGCTTCCTAAGAATTCAATGCTATTCTTATATTTTTTTTAAAAAAAAGAGCAAAGACTCCCAACACCACAGTTCAAGGGATGGAAGAAGTCTATACTAATCTTTCACCCCTATCCACTTTCCAATAGCTGAGGTCAAGTTTGACCTCCTAGTTATCACTGCAGAACTACCCTTCAGAAAGTGATTGCCTCCTAAATGGCAGCCAGGTCAGGTAGCTCAGAACCAGAGTTATGACCTAGTCTGAACCCCATGGTTATCGCTCTTCTGAAGATCAGTACCCCTGATCTAATAGGACTCATACGCAACGGCAGGAAATAGACTCCATAGCGGTGATCTAAGGCAGGAATCTTTTCTTGCCATTTCTGGTGCGACAGGACCAAAAACCAAATGGAACCATGTACACATTCATACTGTGAGGGCCACAAGAAAGTCTTTACTTTCTCCAAGCCATTTATAGTCCAAGAAAACCCCAGAACCACTGATGGAAATCAGAGAAAGAAAGTTAATTGTACATAGGAAATGGCTGGAGCCCTCCTGCTCTAAGGCTGTCTTGTAGCAAACACGGGTGCTTAGTTGGAAGTGCTGGGATAGAATCCAAGGGAAAGTTCCCAGGTCGGGGAAGAAGACTTAAGGGAACCACATGGCTCTGCTTAAGGAGGACCGCGAGAGAAGATCCAGACATCGGGGATTCCTGCTTCGTGATCAAAGACATGCCCCTAAAGGCTGAAAGTGGTGTCAGCCACTGCAACAGACAATACTGCAAAGTCCCCAGGAGACTAATCAAGGCTTTGTGCTGTCTTCTGACAGATGCCAATCAGATAGCAGCCCCAAATCCTTGCATGACACACCCATTAGGCTGCCTTTCACTAGCTCCTTAGAGACAAAGGTCGGGCACCAAGTGGTTTTTCCCGAACTAATCACGGTGCTGAAGGTCTTTCCAGGGACAACCAAACTTCAGTTCAAAGAAAGATGGCACTGCAGAAGAATTACCAGGGCTCTGAAGTTTGGCTTCTTTGGAATTTTGTATGTCATATTTATTCTTTAATTTATCTCAGCACATAAGATTTAGAAAATATGAAAAAGGAGAAAAGATAAAGATATTGCCTAGCAAACACTAGTGGTTAATTGTGGTTTTCTTCAAGATATTTAGTGTAGTGAATTTACAAGCAGCTACATAAAATATAAATGCATAATTAGTATCTGTAATAATTGATGTCAGGCCTAATAGACCTTTATATTTCCTGTGCTTGCTTCTTAATATATAAACATTTCTTTAGGTTGTCAGGTATTCTGAAAGCCTGTTCTCATTGGTCGTATAAAACTTACCTGCTTTTTAGTGAGGTAATTCATTGGGTTATTTCACTTATTTGAAAACAGTTACGTTCCCCTTCAAGTTTTCATAAATACGCCTATTGTTTTGATATAGCTCCTTGTATATAGTTGCTGAAGATCTGATAATTCCCCAATGATCTATACCAAAACTGAGGATCACAGTGCAGTGGTACATTGTGTAGCATGCAGAGACACGGGCTCAACCTGTAGCACTAGAAAAAGGTCTGAGTTTCTAGGTAAAAAGTTGCAAATGCTTGAAGGCTTTGCTACAACAAAGACTTTTCTAGAAAACTAGCATCTCCCTACACTCTTGGTCATGTTGTTTTGCAGCTTTTAAAGATCACTGTCAATTTGAAAAGCAGCATCTCTTTTTTAACAGCACTTTACCAGTCTGTCCCAGCTTTCTTCTTTTGGAGCCTCATAGTTGTGTTTCAGGCTACTCATCTTCACCCCCAAAACCCAGCAACACCCTCTGAACATCTCCAAGAGGCAAACAAGGAACAACCTAGGCCGCTCAGTGTGCTTGTGTACTTGTGTTTATAAATATTAACTGTATGCATATTCACGATAGCATGTTCTGTTCCATGAAGGCATACAGAGAGGCACAAAATAATGTTGACTTTGAAAGACCTAGTAGAGGGACTCTTGGAACAACTCATTTTAAATCTTTAGTAGCACAAATAAACAGCTTGACCTTGAGCTCTAACATATGATACCCAGTCAAGACCAGCAGCCCTTAGCTGTTTGTTGAGTGGATAGAAAGAACCCAAGAGTAACTGAGGCTATGCCACATGCCAGGCTCTGTAAGGCCTCCACAGCATGAATCCTTCCTCTTCCACTCACAGGAGTCTCCCATTCTAAGCCTAGGGAAGTCATCTCTAAGGTTAAGGCTTGTTGCAACCGACAGCCAGTGCTGCAATGGGAAGGTCTGCTGAGCTCTGCCTGACCCATATTCCAGGCTCAGGTCACTACCTTGTTCCCAGTTCCACTGTGGCAGACTGCTCAGCACCCTTTCTATTAGCTCCTTCCTTGTGACCTGGGAATCTTCCCTTCCCCTCCTGTCCTTAATCAGATACTAAATAATCTATTTGACCACAGGTGCTTATCACATACAAACTCTTCTTTTGCTCTTTGAACTGTGACATTCACTTAGAAAACTGACTTCTGGGAAGGCCTGGGGATCAGGACACTAGCCAGGTCTACTTGGGTCTTTAGTTTCTCCAGGGACTGTTTCAGAGCATCTTGCTGGGATAAATTTCTCCAGCTGAGAGTGACACCTGCCACAGAGACTTCCTCTTCCTCCCAGCTGGGCCCACACTTGGCCATGATTGAGTCATAAGCGAACAATGGAGCTGCCTCCTCCGGCTCTGGGCTTTGAGTCCTCCAACCACGCTTGGCTTTGGTATCACGGTTGGGATGATTCAGCGGAAATTTCTGGTGAAATGGATCACCATAGCAACTTTCAGTAGCTACCCAGCATGCAAATGAGGGAGCAGAGAGGTATGATTCTCAACAGCCCCAGACCAACCGACATCTTCAGAACCCTGTGTGGATTGGATCCCAGACGCTTTGAAGCAGCCACGCAAAGTCAGCCCACGTGTGCATCACACCTGGCCGGATCTGCTGGAACCTTCAGATGCCACAGCAAGATAAGTAGAAGCTGAGGCGGTTTCTGCACACTGGAGTCCATGCTGAGTGGAGAATAAATCCCACATGGAACTGGGAAAAGGGGGAATCATGTTTTTCCGGGTGTCGCTTCCAAGCTTTGGGATCTTAACCAAATTCTGAAGACTCTGAGTTACAGGACTTTTGTCAGTAAAATGAAGATGAACATGGGGCTTAGTAAGAACCCAGAGGATATGAAGTAGTGACTAGGAAGTCTCATGCACATATTGGTCTCTCAATAAATGGAAGCTCCTTCTGGTGTCCCCTCTGTAGCTCCACAAGTCTTCTCCTTTCCTTCCTTCCTTCCTTCCTTCCTTCCTTCCTTCCTTCCTTCCTTCCTTCCCTCTTTCCTCCTTCCTTCCTTCCTTCTTTCCTTCCTTCCTCTTCCCTTTTTCTTTCTTTGGTGTGTGTGCATATGTGCTCAGGTGAACATGGAGGCAAAACATTGGCACCGAGCATCTTCCTCTACTGCTTGCCCACATTATCTCTTAAGCATGGTCTCTTGTTGAGCCTGGAGCACACTCACTCTGCAAGACTAGTTGGCTGGTAAGCCCCAGGGGTCCTCCTTGCTCTAACTCCCCAGCAGTGGGATCGCATGCACAGGTCACTGCATCTGTTTTTAAATTTTTTATATGGGTGATTGGGATCTAAGCATGGGTCCTCATTCTTGCGTAGCAGGCATGGTACCAACTGAGCCATCTTTCAGGCCCTGTGAAACTCATTTTCTGTCTCTTGGCCTGGTTTCCAGGGCAATACCATTGTGTGAAATATCAAATATATGTGTAGAAGCTGATCTGACGTCTGTTCAACACAGAGCAAGTCATATGGAGGAAAAGAAAACTTAACGCAATAACTATTCTTGACAGAGAATGTCTTGTCTAGCTGGGAAGGTTCTAATTGATCAATCAAAGATCCATGTGTTTGTTTATTGTTTTATCTGTCCTCCATGTCCTCTGAGAATGTGATGAGAAGTGAAATGATTGTTGTCACCGTGACCTGACTTTTTACCCCTAGGAGGAAATTTGTATGTGACCCAAATCCAGAGACAAGAAGAAGCAGATTTAGGCCTAGTCCAGATTCCTCTTACTCTTGGGCTGCAGAGGGAGTATGTAGATCTTTGCATTTGAAAGAAGCAATATGACTAGAGAGGGGGCAGCAAGACCCCAAATATCTGTTCATCACCCTGGCTCAGACCCCCCTAGGAAAAACAAGAATGTTATTCATATTCCTCTACTGAGCACAAGGAGGGTCCAAGAGGGAAAAAGGAGGGGTGTCCTATCTAGACCTGGAGTGCTCAAGGGAACCACACTCATTGTAATAGCATTTGCCTCACACATTTTACCAAGTCTGTGCAGGGAAGTCCCCTGGAGTCATGGGGAAATAGCCGAAGGTAAGTCCACGATATAGAATGTGCTAGGGTGAAGGGTTGTTTCCAAGGAATGCTGCCATGATGGAGCCAACTGTCTTTTTACCTGATGGAGCAATAAGAACACCCAGAGGCACAGAAAAGAGACATGTAAGGGATAGAGTAGAGAGGTAAAGGTAGGCAGAGGAAGGAAAGGAAAGAAAAAAGAAAAGGAAGAAGTAAGAAGAAGGGGTGAGGGAAAGAAAAGGGAAGGCGAAGGGAGGGAGGAGAGGTGTATGCTGAGCAGACACTGCAGACTGATGCTGATACCCCATCTGTTTGTGTCCCTCCCAGACCTCACTCAAACAGAAGTAGATTACCCAAGAGCCGCTAACATATCCCTTCGTCTGTGCTTTATTTGCATGGCAAAATACCCCAAGCTGGCAATTTCTTATAGGAAAGAAGTTTATTTTGGTACCGGGTCCTGGAAGCTAAATGTCTAGGGTTCAGTAGCTGGATCTGGGTGGAGCCAGTGCCCAGTGGTGTGCTGTTGTGTGACAGAAAGTCAGAAAGGTAAGGAGGTGTGGAGGAGATGGATCGCAAGGACAGCCTTGCTGTAGAAGAAGCTTCTCTTGGGGTCACTCACCCTGTGCCAGGAAAGGTGAAACTCACCAGGTGAGGATTTATCCCCAAGGAAAGGTATTATTCCCCTCCTGGGCGCTGGGTTCCAGGACCTCACAACCTCTCAGAGATTCCAGAGGATAAAGTCAAGCCACAGCAGCTTGTCTGTCTAGCTCAGCGTCCACGAGTGCAATGTTGAACAAAGAAAGGGAGAAGACAAGTCTAGGAAGAGGAGAGAAAGATACTAGATAGGGGCTGGTGAGCTGGCTTAGCCAGTACGGACTGGGTACACAAGCCTAAGGACCTGAATCTGATCAGCACCCATGTTAAGAGAGAGAGAGAGAGAGAAAGGCTCTAGGCAATTCTTCAGGTCTACCACCTTAAGGAATCTCTGTAATCCCAGCGTGGGGAGGCAGAGAGCAGAGTTCCTGAGTTTGCTGGCCAACTGGTCCAGGGGAATCAGCAAGCTCCAGGATGAGTGTGGGACCCTGTCTCAAAGGATAATTGAGTAACACGTGCAATACACTATTGATCTCCGGCTTCCAGATGCAAGAACATACACACACACACACACACACACACACACACACACCACTCTATACCCAACAACACAAAATCAAAGGAAACTCAAGTTGTTGACATGACATGGTTAACAATTACGTCCATAAGAGAATGATCCAGAAGCCTCTCCAAAGCTCTTGGCAGTTGAGCTTACCCACAGGACCTATTCCCTTTCACATGGGGAACTCTGACCTGTGCAGAGCAGCTAACTGTCCTTCTACAGTCTCCACAATCAGCTCTGAGCCTCAAACACCAGGCAAGAGATTAGACATATTCTCGGTGTTGTCTCTTTTTAGTGTCCTTCAGAGAGGTAGATGAGAGTGACTTCCACACGGCCAGCTTTACCCATGCATTCTTTCCACTGATAAGTCGTCTGATCCAAATTGTAAGGACATAAATTGTGCAGTTGGGTTGAATGGGGGAGCACACCCACACACTTTCCCTTCATCTAAAACCACAGTACAATAATTCTCAAAGGGTTGATAATGCTGAAAACAAATGGTTAATGCCAGAGGGAGGGGACGGGATACACAGGCATAAATCACACATGCATAGTCTATGTGCTCATGAACGTGGGCATGTCCATTTAATGACTTCTTTGCCCTAACTGACAAACCATCTCCAGCAAACTAAGAATCAAAGCAGCCATAATAGTTTGTTTCCATCGCAACAGCAGTACAAAGGGATTCCAGAAGAATCTACACTGAGAGCTGCTCCTGTCCTGAGGACTAGACATGGTCCTGTGTGCCACTTGGTAATCAGGCTGTCAGGAATGGGTGCCATTCTTATGATGCTCCAGGCTCTGCTCTTTGGAGTATCACCAATAATCCTAATATTGACTTTCAGGTTTGGTTAAAAAAAAAAAAACTCATAAAAATTATTCTCAAGGTGTACTGGTTGGAAAACAAAACAAAACTTCAAGAAGGATCACTTTTGCCTTTCCCAACCTGCCTTAACAGACATAAAGAGGGTGGGACGTGGCCTGGAACTCTCTGGGAGCAGGCGTTGTCTCTGGCAGGAGACAGAGGCACCAGATAGCATCACTGGAGATTTTAACATGGCGGCAGAGAACTTGATGGGCTCACTCGCTGCTCACTGGGTGTTTAGCAGGAAGATGGAAACTCATCAAAGAATTTCTGGCAAATCAGGTCATAATCCACCCTCCCTTCTTGCTTGCCATTGAGATGGAGAAAAAGAGAGAGTTGGGGAGAGAGGGAGGAAGAGAGAGAGAGAGAGAGAGAGAGAGAGAGAGAGAGAGAGAGAGGAGAGAGGAAGAGCACCCAATTGACTGTGAAGGCAAGTCAGTGCACCCCACATACACTAACTGAGCCATTGTTTTGTCTTACCATGCCCTGAATTCCAGTCTCTGAGCTTCAGTTATGGATATAAACCTGTGATTGCAGTGTAGAGCCACAGGCCCAGTGACAGGAGCAAGTACAGGATGCCCCAGGACCAATGCCAAGTTGCATCACAGCCAGAGAGATATGAGCTGGAGATATCAAAGAGCATCTGCTTCCCCTCCAGAAAGTATTTCTGTTGACAGCAAATTGAAGCACAAATCAAAGTTAGTATCGTGGGAAAAGCTCAGCTAGCCTGGACTCCTTTTACTTTTCTTCCAGTCCGATATTTCCATTTTTGATTACATGGCAGGTGACCCTCATTGCCTGCCCTCCAGATCTTAAGGATTCTAAAATGCTGAATCCTTTTAGATTTACATAAGAGCACAAAGATCCCTTCATGAAATGTGGGGATTTGCAGAGGGGGCTTCTGGGAAGTCATGATTTAATTGAGCTACCCAAACTATAAGGAAAAGGGGACATAGAGGAGAGTAATGATCGATGGAGGTGCCTGAATATTAGCATCCTTGGCTTGAGGTCCTGAGGGTTCTAAATATCCTCATCTCTCCACACGCACGCTCTTGCAAGTTATAGCTGATAGTCATGAGTCTGCTGATTGCTGATGTTATACGGGACGGTGTGGCATTCACCTGAAGAGTCAGGGCTCTACTCTTGTTCCTGTTGGCATTTGTCTTCCTCTGTTTGTTGTTAGTGCTTGCATCTTTACACACAGAGTGTCTGTGTTTCTGTTTCTCATCCTATGAGCAGCATGAGGAATGCTGTCATGACTCAACATCTTAATCCCAATTCATTCCTTGTGTATAACCACATGCCTGTATCATTCAGGTGCATTCTGGGTCCCAGAACAAAGGCAAACTATGGTTCTCTCTTGACCTTGAACCTTCTGTCCAGATTAGAGCAGTCAAGATTGACCTAACACGAATGTAGAACTTCCCAGAATGAAGATGGACAGATATTTACTGGAGTCGTAGTCATCATAGTGAAGAACTCCCAGAAGAAATTTCTTTTTGCCCAAGAGTAAAGAAGCCCTCCCTCCAGAAACCTCCGGAAGCCTCAACACAAGGGCTGCCCACCAGTCTTAGATATTCAGAGATGCATGTTCAGGAACTTTGGTAGGCCACTAGGACATGGTAGAAGACATTGGTACATCTGTGGATAGTGCCAGAGTGTCTCATCTTTGGAGAAATTACCTCCTCATATTATACGTGAAGTAGAGGTAAGCTTACTTTCTGGACACTACAGGACACACAGAAGCTGGGCTTAACTCTACTGTACTATATCAAGACTCTATCCCTCCTTTTATTTAACTTGAGCTTAGACCAGGATAATTGCACTAGAATCCAGTCTTTTAGAAACCTGAGGACCTTTTGGAGACTTTGGCAGAAATAAGATCTATACTATTACTTCCACACTCTATCTAGTGCTTCCTATGAGTGATATTTTTGGTGGGCTTCATGTCTTTATAGAAAGAATTCTGAGTACACTTTTAACCAGATATATGTCAGACTTCATCCCGAGTGGGCCGATGCTTGTAGAAAGAACTGAAGTTGACAAGAGCAAAAGAAATGTCCTCATGGAAGTGGATGAGTTCAAGGAGGAAGGACACCAGGTAAGCAGTTGTCAGACAAGTTGGCTTCTTCTGAGGACCACCTAGGAAGTCCCTTAGACCTGGGGTGGCAGGATAGAAACTCAGAACATTGTTGCCCATTTCTGGACATTGCAGAGACAGTGAGATCACCCGGGGAGGAAGGCATGCAGCCTGGTGTTTGGAATAAATGGTTAACTCTTCTGGGCTGGAAGAAATGATTATTCAAAAGTTGGTCCCCACATACAAATGCAAATGACATCCGAGACACATGAATGCTAATTTCTCCAACAAGTCTGCAGACAAATGCTCATCATTAGAAGCGTTTCCGTGCATTTATATTAGGCCCTCCTCTAAAAGACTTTTCATACAAATATGTCATCAAGATATTCAAAACCATGCAATCTTATCCAAAGTTTCATCTATCAACACTGTGGGCCTCATCTCTCACAGCTGTGTGTCAGAATGCGTGGGGGGAGATTACTCAGCTGATATGAGGTGCCTGGGAGGGGCTGGAGTCTCAGGGGTCTGCAGAAAGCCTCCTGAAAAGGAGGATCAGGGTTTTCTAGGTGGGGGGGGGAGCCTTTTAGCCACAGGTGAGAAATGCTGGTAGGGGAGGGCTGAGCTCTGCCGGGATGGGCTCTTCCTGGAGTGCGCTTCTCCATCTACCTGCCCTTGAGCCTAAGTGCTACCCTGTTACCGAGATGACAGATTATGTTAGAAGCTGAGTGATGGGGAAGCAGTTGGAGATCTTGTCTGTACCACCTTCAGAAAGGCAAAAACCTCAGGCCTGCAGGAGGCTTCTGGGGAGGCTAAGGAGACGACAGGCGGGGTTAAAGTGAAAAGGCAGCTTTTGTAAAAGGCCAGGACCCAGCTTTAAATTAATCCTCTGTGTGTTTATACTTTTCTCAGGCCTCCCCTCTTCTTCACTGTTCTCCCACTCCTCTCTTTCTTTTTCCCTTTTTCTTTCTGGGGAAGAGTGTATGGAGGCCTAGAGGGAGCCTTGAGGGTATCCCTAGGGCGGAAAGTGACTGACTTTGGCTGCTTCCTGGAGCATGGCTTTAAGCTTGGATCACTTCATTTAGTGTGTGAATGGGTGGTGGTTTGGGGTAGTAATGTACATCTCCCTTAGTTATGCTATAAAATTATCTCAGCAAACAACATAGTCTGAATATTCACCAGTGGGAATATTCGTCTACCTACCCATCCAGTCATATTCAAGCAGTCATCCATCCATCCAATCATCCACCCATCCATTTACTCACCCTTGGTAAACAGTATCTTATGAGCAGAAGAACAGGGCAGGGCCATGGTCTTAGTTCTGAGCATGGATAAATGGGGGCATTGAGTTTTAAAATTTGGACCAAGGTGGCTTGATTAATAGGGGACAATGTTGAGAAAGGCTCACCTAGCCTCTGATTCCTTTTATCAACAACTGTTTATTGACAGACTGCCTTGTACCTTGGGCACCACAGGAGATTAATGTTGTCTCAGATTGGCCCCAGCCCTGAAGGAGAGCTAAATGCCGCAGCTGGCTGTGAACTGCTTGACCTGAAGAGGCATAGCCCAGATGCTAAGGCATTTGTAAGCCGGTGCAAAATCCACCAGCCCAAGTACCCAGTGTGAGACTGACATTGTACGGGGTTGCTGGGGGACATAGACTTCACCTTTCAGATCCCACAGGGACACCGGTGAAAGCCTATCGTTTGACTTCAGATAAACAAGATGTACATCACATCTTGCAGTTGCTGCTTTGTAGGGAAACTCTGAGAAAGTAAAATCAGAATAAGGCCCACTCCTCAGCAGATGGGCTTAGTGTTGCTCCAAGGGGACCTTCTGATCATGCTCCTCAGAGCTAAGACCTCTGCAACAGTGGCTCATGCCTAACAAGGATAAGGATGTGGACCAAAGAGAATGCAAGTTTCTAGAAAGCTTCACTAGGTAGCAGAAGGCATTCTGGGTAGAGGAAGCTGAAGAATGGTGCACGAGGGAGAACGGTGGTGGAGTGAGAGATCAAGGCGGTCCCTACGGCTGTGACACTGACATTGCATGCATGAAGTTGATGATCTGGGGACAGTGGGCACAGGGAGTTTCTGCACAATTAGGATGAAGCCTCAGTGGGGAAAGTTTCAGAGGTCAGCAAGAATTTGGGATCCAGGGAAAGCATGGGAGCTTTTGGGCATGGTAAATATATTCAGATGGGTGCTTCAAGAAACCTTGATAGTAGATAGTAGATAATCAGCTTGGAGGTAGAAGCCCTAGTGAATTCGTTATTGGAATAGCTTAGACAGAAACTTACTCTGAATAGCTCAAGGACTAGAATGCAATTGAGCAAAAGAGCCAGTGCCATGCTGTTTTGATTACTATGGTTCTATAGTGTAATTTGAAAGAAAGTAGAATGATAACCTCCTATAGTATTCTTTTAGTTGAAGATTGGCTGATTCTTTTACTCCCTTTTCTTTTCTTTTCTTTTCTTTCTTTTCTTTCTTCCCTTCCTCCTTCCCTCTCTCTTCCTTCCTTCCTTCCTTCCTTCCTTCCTTCCTTCCTTCCTTCCTTCCTTCCTTCCTTCCTTCCTTCCTCTCTTGCTTCCTTTTTGTGCCACCATGCCATCTAAGTTTTGAGACTGTATATGAAAATACAAAGTCAGAAATGGCTGTGAAGAATGCCCCTGAAATTTGAGTTAGCACTATATTGACTCTATAGATTACTTTTGTTAGAATGGTCATTTTTATATGATCAGTTCTTCCAATCCATGAGTATGGGAGTTCTTTCCATATTTCTTCTGTATCTTAAAGTTTTTACTGTTGGAGGAAAAGGGAGTACAGAACACATTCAACTGGCTAAAGGAGAGCTCAGCTTTGCCCTCAGGTTGGCAGCCCAGAAACTATTATAGGTAGTTGGATGCTTAAACCCAGTATAAACAGTCAACAAGGTTTTCCTGACACATACCCCAAGGTTTTCTTTGGGGGACAAAGTAGTTGGCAGAAACACTGAAAGGAGGGGGGCTCATTTTGGCTCACACTTTGAGAGGACATATCCATCACAGCAGGGAAGGCACAGCAGTGGGAGCAGGAGCCGTTGCTTACACGTGAGCTGTGCTCAGCAAGAAGTGTGTTCAGGAAGGAACCAGGCTGGGCTACAACCCACAAGAGCCAGTCCCAGCTACTAGCATCCTCCATCTAGGTTCCAATTTTCAAGCTTTCCAAAGCAGCAACACCAATCAGGGATGGAGTGTTCAAACACATGACCTTATGGAAGACATTTTGCATTCAAACCAACATGCAACTAAGTGTTTGAATATTGAGAAGTTCCGAGAAGCCTGGCAAGATGACTCCAGGCTGCCTTTCCTATGGACACCTGATCTCAGGCAGGCTCCTGATCACAGGGGCTGAGCCAGCCTCTGGGAAGGGTCTCAACTATACTGCCACATCAGACACCATGTTCTAGGAAGGGCTTGTGAGGTTTCCATGGATACCGTGGCTCTCCCTTCAGTCCATATGTGACTTGACATTTTCATCAGTGTCTTCTTAGGACTTCACGTCCTAATTTTTGATAATCCCCACGTGTGGCTCTTGGGGAAAGAAGTGGGAGTCTCAGCTGGGAATATGGTGACTATAGATGCGGGGACCATGGGATCTAAATGGTCTCTGTTCATCAGGAGTGTAATAAGCTGAGTGAGTGTTTGCTGCCACCCAGGAGGGAAAGAAATGGGAGTTTAATTCTATTGGGCCGCTTTCCCCTTTAGGTTTTTAAGCATGTGTGACCTGAGAAAGGCCTGTAGTCTAGAAAAGCCTGCTGAAAAATAAATAGGCATAATCTATTTATTTGTCTGGTTTGCCATTTCCCAGTCATTCCTCCCCATGGAAAGACACAGTTATGGTTTTGGGGGTGTAGTATAACATGTAAAGTGTTTGGCCAAACACCCTCAAATTTATATAGAGAGTATCAGGTTTATCTGAGTACATAAACAATGATAGCCCTGAAACTGCCCGTCTGCCCACTTGGGCAGCGTCACGCCATCTTTGCCAAAATCTAGAGGCTAAAATGCTACAGGCTGTGTAACCGCAGAAGGCTGCTCCTTTGGAGGAGGGCAGAGGAGAGTGGACTTTCAATGCTGTTTCTCAATACAAATGTGCAGGCCTTCAATTTCCAAGGATCACCCAGTTTCTTGGCCGAGGTTCAGCACTTCTGGGGACCTCAAGCCCTCAAGAGCAGGCTCCTGGGCTCATTACGGCTCTTCAGCTGTGTGTGTATTCTGGGACCTGTGGTTAAGTTTAGTATTCTCTTAGAATACTGATCTGAGCGCCATCTGGGTCTTTTTGTAGAAGAAGCTTCTGGCGAGTGGTGGGTATGAGGGATGAGCGGGCCCAATTATGGGAATATTTGGCACAGTAACCTTTGTGCATGAGACTATGTGGGCTTGTTTGGGTGGAGATAGGAAGAGAGAAAAGACCAGAACGCCCAAAGAGAAGCAGACTAAAGAAAGGAAGGATGGTGCAAGGTTAACAATGGCTTTACACTATGGTGATCATTGGGGTGAATTTGTTTTACTTTTCTCTCTTTCCTGCCTATGTGTGTGTTCACATGAGTGTGTGTTTGTGGAGCCCAGAGGTTAGTGTTGGGTGTCATCCCTCAGGACAATGTGTCTCATTGGCCTGAAGCTTGCTAACTAGGCTAGATTGGTTGGTTAGTGAACCTTAAAGATCTTCCTGCTTCTGTGTTCTCAGTGATGGAATTACAAGCATACTCTATCAGTCCTGACATTTTACAAGGGGTCTCGGGATTGAACTCGGGTCTTTATGCTTGCATGGTAAGCACATTAGCTACCGAGCCATCTCACCTGCCCCAGCACTGCTCCGTCTCTCATTTTGCTCCTAGACTTTGCATCCAGCACCACTGAAGGTTCTAAAGTACTGCAGGGATTCGGATCAGCTAATGTTTCCAACTATGTACATAGACTCTTTCGTGTAGGGACACTTTCAATAAATAAACAATTAAATAATCTCATCCAATCTGCCCAAAGCTGCTTTTCTTTCCATCCATGTTTGATTTCTCCTACCCCAGGGACAATTCCCACCTCTGTGTATTCCCACCAGAAGGAGGGCACCTCTGCAACACAAGCCCTTGATAGGGAGGTTTCCACTTTCTCTGTGAATATTCCATTCTGTTTTAAAGCTAATTTTCTAACACTGTCTTGTGTCAGTGGCTCCCAACTGAAGGTGTTCTGGCATTGTTGGGGAGCACTTGGTCTGTTAGAGTTGGGAGATACTACTAGAAGTCATAAGACTCCAGGAATATTTGTGATCATCTAACAAGCTCAAGAGGGACTAGCTACCCAAGTATCATTAATGCTAGGTAACTCTGGATTATATGTTTCTTTCTGTCTTTTCCACAGTGAAAAGGCAATGGCTTTTTTACTCCTCTTCCTGGGTTATTGACATCCCACCAATACTTAATACACACTTAATACATATCTGTGGGTTAAGAGTGCGCACACCAATGGGAGACAGAACCAAGTTTTCAGAAAATCAATATGTGATCAGCTCTGGACTTAGGAACTGTATCGTCTTGTTGAGTCATCTTGCTTTTCTGAGCCTTATCTACAACTGCCACCCACCCCAACAAAGAATGAGCCCAAAGTCAACAGTGTCCTGACTAAGACAGGGTTGGAGTCTGAGTTGAGGCACCCTAAGGGGTGTGTGTGTGTGTGCGCGCGCGCAAGCGCGTGCATGCTTGTGTGTAAGATCACTCACGAAGCAATGCCCCTTCAACATAATAATTTACATTCAATCTGCCTCTTTCCAGGGAAAGCTATACCCCCTCGACCTCAAGCAGTGGCTTTGGAGCTAATTCAGCCTGCCCTGAGGGCTGCTGGCAACCACTTTCAGCAGACCGGCTTACAGAATCAAGGGATAGAGAGCCAGTATCCTTGGGAACTTCCTGTTCACCTTGACAACGTGCGTCCCCACAAAACTCTTGACTACCCAGTGCCTTCCTGTCAAAGACTGCTTGCTGGCAACATGTTCCCAAGGACATTCTAGATCAGCCTGAAACATACTCTTTCAGTTCAGAGTCAGATACCACTACCCCACCAATTCCCTCCTAGCAGGAAAACAAGCAGCTTATACCTGACCGCCTTGACGACCATCCCTGTCCTGAGACAAGGGATGTTGGCTAGAAAACCAGAAATGAAATATCTGGGAAATCAGACATTGTGTGAAAACAACAGGTTTTTAGGATGTTTGATTTCCTATTCAACTGTGCACAGCTGCCATGCAGAAAATAGGATGGGTGCCAAGCTCGGGAACTGACGGAGAGGGTCGGGGAGAGCGCAAACAAAAGAATGGCAGCGTTGTTCGCCCGCCTAACATGTCAACTTGACTTTAAAAACTCAGCCACTCTGGTCACTGACTTCTCCAGAGATGCCATCCGCTGGCAGCTCCATTTGTCTGTTGAGCTGCTGGTTCTCTTTGCTGTTGTCTTCTTTGTCTCAATTAAGGAGATTTAAGAGACTTTTCTGCTTCAAAGTGCAAGCCTGTTCTCGGCTCTAACAGCCATTGCTTTCTTTGCTATTTTCTTTATTAGATATCCAAAGGCCGACAGGGTGATTTCAGTTCTTTTTCTCTTTTTTTCATTGAGGTAAAATTCACATAATGTAGAATGGGCATTTTAAGGTACATGGTTCGGTGCTATTTGGCGCATTTGTAGTGTGAAGACATTACCCTGATCTACTCCCAAGACATTTTCATGACACCCCAACCACGAGGACTTCTGTTTGCACCCTGTCACTTTCCTGGACATTACTACTTTTTCTTTCTTCTGCATGGATTTACCTATTCTGAGCATTTCCTAGAAAGGAGAATCTTGAGAGGTGTAAATCTTGGTCCCTCTTTAGCTGAGTGATTTAAGAGCCAACCCCTTTGTAGCATGTGATGGCTGTTCTTTTATTGTCCAAATACTGCTTCAGCGGTTGGATGTGCCATCTTTTCAAGCGTTGGTGAATGTTTGGACTCTCCTTACCTTTGGAACACCATGAATAAGACTGTTGCAACTGTCTTCCTACAAGTGTTTGTGGGAAGTCCTGCTTTCATTTCTTAGGAGTGTGTATCTAGAAATAGACTTGCTGGCTCACATGGTAATGCTATGTTTAACTTTTTGACCAATCGCGAATATTTTAAGGATACTGTTTCGCAACCAGCCTTGGTGGCCAATCAGCAAACATAGTCTCCACCCAACAGTTAAATCAGGGGTCATTTTCTGGAGTCAGTGATGACTTTCCGTACAGGAATGAGGAAGATAAGAGGGTGAGGGCCCTAGGAAATCCCATTCCTCCTTCACGGGAACAGTTAGGTACACAAGAAAGCACTGGGCTTGCAATTTTATGAAAACATTTCATGGAGTAGACATTATTCTGTCCCTGTCCCCTCTGTGTGTGTGTGTGTGTGTGTTTGTGTGTATGTGTGTGTCCAGGCATGCACCTGTGTGTGTGCTTGACTCTCCTGAGACACTCTTTCTCTCACAGAACCCAAAGCTCACTATCTGGGCTGGGATGGCTGGCCAGTGAGTTCTCAAAATCTGACTGTCTTCTTCCTTCAATGCTGGCATTACAGGCATTTTAGCCATGCCCAACTTTTTTTTTTATTATAAATAGATTTTTATACAATAGGTTCTCATTATGGTTTCTCCTCCCTCTATTCCTCTCAGTTCCTCCTTACGTCCCCTCCCATCCAGATTGACAACTTTTTTTTTTAAACTCTTCTTAGAAAACAAACAAATATCTAGGGACTAATAATAAAATAAAATACAATAAGATAAAGCAAAAACGAACAGGACAAAACTTACAGAGGAAAAAGAGCTAAAGCAAAAGCATACGAAACACATGTAGATGCATAGACACGCGCATTCACTCATACAGGAGTCCCATGAAAACACAAAGATGGGAGCCATAAAATACAGGCAAAGGACCTGTGTGGTTTAAGAAAACAAAAGAAAAAGAAAAAAGAAAGAAAGAATGACCTGGCTCAACATTCTGAGGCAAAGAACCTCCAAAGATGCCCTTGAGTTCATTTGCTACTGGCCCTGCACTGCTGGCATGGGTCCTAGCCTTAAGAACAGTTTGTTTCCCTTGGAGAAAGCCCATTTTCCATGTGTCCACTTCTTTTAGCATGTGCAGACTCCTGCAGGCCCCGTTCACGCTGCCACAGTCTCTGAATGTATATACCTGTGAGTTGTGTTGTGTTTAGAAAGCCTTGTTTCCTTGGTGTCCTCCATCCCCTCAGGCTTTGACAATCTTTCCATTGCCTCTTCTGCAGAGTTCCCTGAGCCCTGCAGGCAGGGAGTTGATAGAGACATCCCGTGTGGGGTTGGCTGTTCCAAGTTCCTTCACTATCTGTGTAGTTTCTGGCTGTGAGTTCTTGTATTTGCTCTTATCTGCTATAGGAGAAAACTTCTTAGGCAATGACCTATGTGTATAGCAGTATGTCGCCAGGAGCCATTTTACTGCTGTGTTCCTTGAGCAGAAACGCGGTATTTAGTTTCCGCTTAGGTTTCTGGCTTATCTCGTCTCAGGTTCTCGAACACCCAAACAACATCGGGTATAGGTTCCTATTTGTGGAGTGGGCCTTAAATCAAATCAGATATTGGTTGGTTACTTGCAGAGGCTTTGTGCTACTAATATGTAATTCTTTATTATAGATCAAAGGTTTGCACCTGGTTAGTGCAAGCCTTTCTCCTTCGGAACCTGACAAGAGTTCCTTCCAGCACCGTGGGAACTGACTGTAGGAGTGAAGGCTCCTGTATAGGTAGCAGTTGTACTTCTTCATGTTCTGTGACCTGTGTAGGTATTTTCTTCAGCAGTAGGGCCTTACTGTCAGTTTGTAGAAAACAACAATACCCTTGATAATAGCCTAGGTTGTTGGGGGGCTTCCCGCGGGACCACTTTGACCAGCAACGTGACTAGATGTAACTGCTTCATTCAATATGTGTGCTGCTTCTACCGTGCTGGGGTTCCATATGATCGCTCATATGGCCCTAAGTTCTAGCTGTGCCTTCCTGTATTCTGTCCCTTGCCCACCTCCCCTTTTTCTCCATGTCTGACCATCCCATTCTAGTCTCCCCAGGCCCTGTTCACCCAGAGCTAACTGTTCTATTTCTTCTTTCTGGCCTCCCATCCCCTAGTCCCTTACTCTGCACCCAACCTCTGTGATTATATGGATTGCGGCTTACTTATTAATGACTTAACAGCCAGGTTTTCTTAAAAAAAAAAAAAAAGGTCCTTAGGGTACGGATGGTGGTCCTCAGGTTTGCGCAGTGAACTTTTCTATCTACTGAGTGGTTCCCACGGTCTTTCTCTTTATTTACTTATCTATTTGCTTATTTATATTCATGTACTTTTAAAGAACAAGCAGAAATTTAGAGATATTAAGCCGCCTTTCTAAGAACACAAAGTTAAGAAAAACAGATGCTACGAGGTCCAAAGACCCCTGTAGCTTCAACACGTGTATTTGAAGCCATGTCACCAATTTCAAAGGTTGTTACCCAAGAAAGAAGAACCTTTCAGAAAGAAATGACCCAAGTTCAATGAGAAAATAGTCCTTTCCTTTTGTGGGGTATATATCAAACCCCAAGAGTTCTGTAGGTGGGATGAGGGTTTCTTCAGCTCAGGGAACATGGAAAGCGGAATCAAAGATCCAGCAAGAGCCTGATTTATGGGGCAGAAACTCTTCTAACAGTGATGCCCTTACCCTGGTCCCTTCTCCTTGTTTGAAGTTTCCCCTAGGACAGAAGCAGCCAGCTTTGCCTTGCCTTTAAAAGCGATATTCTGTTTTCAGAGGCAGGAAGGCCCTGTCTCCTTTTCAGGAGTCTTCTTGTCCAAGTTCTTAAAACCCATGACAATTGCCCCGAGACTTCTGAGTCCAGTGGTAGTGATGCTTCTACGCCAGGGAGGAGCTCAGTGTTCCAAGAGGTTAAACAAAGGACACAGGGTTTCCCAGCCAATAACCAGAAGGGTCAAGATGCAGGGGGAGAAATTTCTAGTGTGTTGAATAGACGTGTTCTGCCAAGCCAATCATTGATCCATGACTGACTGCTTCTTATTGGCTGTTTCTGTACCTTGACCTTGGCCATGTCCTACATTGCTTCATCTTCAGAGACTGTTGGCTTTTGAAAAAGAAGCTTGAGATGCGGTCAGTTGATGTCAACTTGTCCAGAGGAAACAGCCCTCTGTAGACAGCGTAGAGAGCTCCCAATTCTGAAGTCCCATTGATTACAAAGCATATTTACTTGGTCCAGTATGGCAGTGAGTTTATTATCTGTACTTAGACCAGGGCCAGAAGGAATGGCTGTCAAGGAATCTGCATGACTGTATCATGTATTTCTGACTCTGGCCAACCACTTTTTCATGGCCTGAGGAGATTACCCCACTAGGATGGAGGGCTAGAAACAAGACGACTTTCTGAGTTGCCTGCCGTTAGTGATTTTTCTCTAAGATGAATTAGAAAAAAATCTTTGATGGGGGCGTAGTTTGTTTCAACAAGAGCTGAGGTATAATATTTTGTTTTAGGAAATGTGAGAAACGGGGTTAACTTACAGACATGAGTGTTTGCTAGGCCCAAGTCTGTACAGTGTTGTACAGGTACCTTGTTCATGTGGGCTTGCTTGAGTATTTGTGGACTCATGTCCACAACACTATGTAAAGGGTTGGACTGGCTTGTGGCAAGGACAGGGAGCTGTGACTGATTCTTATGGGTTTCACGCTATAAGAAGTCCCCTTTGGGCTCTTTTGAATATGAGGAGAACTTCTGTGGGTCCACAGAAACCTTGTATGTAGTCAATCTCCTGGACTCCCTGGTTCCGTTTGCAAATTCTGATTGAAATAATTTGATGGCCAGTCCAGGAACATGCATTTTAACAAGCTCCCCAGGTGATTCTGCTGTTAATGATACACGGACCATACCTGGGGAATCTCTAGATTAGAAAGCATCAAGAGATTGATTGACATGTGCCAAACTTAAGCATCTATTTCTAATAAAATACTTGAATATATCGGTGAGAAGCCCACTTTCCAGGTCCTGAAATATTAACCTAAAATTTTGAAGCTCTTCTCTGTTTGACGAGCATCTACCTATTTTTGACCATCTACCCATTTTGAGATAAGCCTACTCCTTTCAGTGAGGAGACAAACACATGGTCCAATCACATGCCCCCCCACCCCGTTTTATGGAAGCCAGCTTAACAACAAGGGATAGGAAATCAAGTTCTACATAGTGCCCTCATGAAGCCCCCTTTCTCCAACGACCGTAGGAATCATGAGGTCAACCCATCTGTTCAAATTCCATCTTGCCAGAATGCCAAATTCTGGTTTCATACCACACTGGAATGCAGCCTGTCTCACCCCCCAAAAAGAAGTGTGTGTAGGAGGAGGTGGGATGGGAGACTTGCTTGACAGTGTTACAAGGAGACAAGCTGGAAGCAAACATTTGACACTCCAGCCCTGGAATGCTGTAAAAATTTAATTAGGCGGATCCATTAGTCATGCCCACATGGAGGTTTCATACGGGGCTTACAAAAATGCAGGCGGCTGAAGGGGCCTTTCAGACCTTCCTGGAAATGCTCTTTCCCTCCTTATTGGGAAACGTGCTCTCCTTGGAACAGTGGAGCCTGGCTTTGTATTTACAAAACAGGGCTAGGATGAGATTAACTTCCTTCCCCGAAAGGGGCTGGTGGGTCCAAATTGGGAGCCTTCGTTTAATAAGGGCGTTTGCCCAGCCTGACTGCTTCTGATTCAGTGGGGTGAAGAGGTGATGCAGGGGGCCTGCCTTTGATCACTTCCTGACTCTGGTTTTCGGGTTTCAGGTGGCAGAAACGAGGTCATGTGAGGGACTGCTTTGAGATGAGCCCGAGTCTGTACTTTAACTAAAGGGACAAGAGGCTGCAAGTCTGGCTCTGTTTCCAAGTTGAAAAAAAAAAAAAAACAACCAAGCAGATTCTCAATCACAAAACCAGGGTATAAGAGAGTTGCTTGGACTTAGAAAGCAGAGTTTTGTATGATTGAGCACCTTCAATACTCACAGCTTGGACTGTAAGCAGACATTTCCGCTTAGGAACACTCCTGTTTTAAGCCTGCTTGTCCAGTGTGAGAAGGCAGAGGAGGAGAGCGGTTGTTAATGTAACTAACCACGTGACAGTATTTGAAATCTACATTCCAAGAGTTCCAGTCTCATGGGGTGCTGAGCACACAACTGACTCCAAATGACTGCAATACAATATTGTTACTTAGGGGCCAAAGTCTCCTAACTTCGGACTGGGCCTGTGTCTTTGCCTATCTGTTGATATTTTTTTATGATATTATTTCCAAAAACGTGTATTTCTTTCCGTTCTGGACTGAGATGCAGACTTTAATAAATCAGTGTCCCTGTAGTAGAGGAGACCAGTGAGTGTCTCACAGGGGAGCGGGATTTCTAAACGAATTAACACAGTCGAATTTGATGCTAGCTATAGCGTTTGTGCATGAATAGGCAACACCAAATGACTTAGGCACATTAGTATAGACACATTCACACACAAACACACACAGGCCCTTCCCCCCACATAAATTTTAAAAGTAACTTTTGTTTTTTGAGATGGTTCCGTAGTTAAAAGTACTTGCCTCTCACGCCTGATGACCCTAATTCTATACATTTATTCCACAAACAGGTAGAAGAGGGGACCAGATACCTTAGAGTTGTCCTTTGTCTTCTAAGGTGGGAGGTGCTGATGCTACTCAAAGTCTTTAAAATCCCTTGATTGTCCACCAGCCTGGAGGACTATACATCCAGATGCTCTACTGTTCTCCCCCTTTCCCTAGTCCTCTTTTCCCTTTACCTCTTTCCCTTCCTTCTCCTCAATTACAACTACATCTGTTCTTGTTATTGAACTACAGTGTGGGCCCACGGCTCAAGCCTTCTCAAGGTTAGAGTCTGCCACCTCTTCCTCCATTTGCCAGCTCCCTACGAATCTTTATTCAGACCTCTGGTGTGAACATTGAGCAACACGGAACTAGAATCAGACTGAGGCTCCCACTCACATCCCAGGTCACACTGTTCCCTCTGTGTCTTGTATGTCTCCAAAGTTAATCTCCCTTGCCTTCCAAATGATGCTCTTGAGCAGTCAACCCTTCCAGGCTCTTTGTCTCCACTTACATGTTCCCTCTACCAGAAAGTGGGCTCAAGGCTGATCCTCTGAGTCCTTGGACCAACACCTGTCATCAGGTAGAAGAATGAGCCCATCTTTTCTCCACAGCACAAGCCCCAGGTAGAGTGGCTTTGACCCTGATGTATTTGGCAAGGCTGGACACTTTCTGCTTGTGACATCTTGGGAGTGCTACTGGATTCCAGCAGGCAGAGGCCAGGGATGCTAATAAATTTAGGATGGACACTGAACATTGCTAATTCCTGAGATTGATAAACCACCCTATTCTCCTGCTTTGGTCTACACAAGTCTGTCTGTCTGTCTGCTACTGTCTCTACTGTCTTCCTCTCTCTGCCTCTGTGTGTGTGTGTGTGTGTGTGTGTGTGTGTGTGCAAACTAGGGATTGAACCCTAGTATGGGCTTTACACAAACTAGGCAACTGTCCCAGCTGACTAATCTCCCAGCTCCAAATTTCTTTGGCTTATCAATTTTAGCTCCAGCTGTCTGCACTGCCCCAGGAAGGAGCTGAATCAATATATTTGTTGAACAAATAAGTGACATCTCCTTCCTGGAGGAAACACAAGATCACATCAAGGTTACCTGCAGGTGCCCGACCTTCCGTCTCAGGAAGCAGTCTTGCCGAGGGGATGATTCAGCGGAAGGTTTGAGCTTCTTCATTAGCACACACGCATCGCCAATCAACACACGTGTTTTCCAAAGTGCTTATAAACCACTAAAACATTCTGTGCCTCTAAGTCGACCGAGTGTTCACCTTTTGCAATCTTATTGCCCTATTAATTTGCCACATAATATGATTTTTATTAGCTGTGTGAACTTGAACCATCAAGCCGCTTTTCAGTTCAGTTTCTTCAAGATGTCCGTGCAGGTGATCTTGCTCCCTAATTTCCAGGTAGTTAGGGTCAGGTGATGCTTAGAAAGTACTCAGAACATTGCATGGCCTGTCTTTGTAATTATGATTGTTTAATATACCCACAACTGTTCCGGGAAGCCAGTAAGTAGAACAACTTTATAGGATGCACAGTTCATGGGAGGCTCAGTTAGGGCAACTTGATGGTTTCCTATGTGGGTGGACACGGAGCTCAGCACTGAGTACCTTCCTCCATCACTCACCACCTTACTTACTATTAAAGATTTATTTATTTATATTTTAAATTTGTGTGTGTGTGTGTATGTATATGGATCCATGCATGTGGGTGCTTGGGGAGACCAGAAGAGGGAGTCAGATCTCCTGGTGCTGGACTTATAGGCAGTTGTGGCCTACCTTATATGGATGCTGGGAACTAAACTCCAGTCTAACATAAGAGTAGTGAGTTTTCTTAACCACTGAGCAATCTTCCTACTTACCTACTTTATTTCTGGAGACAGGACTTCTCACCGATCCAGTAGATCCAGATTGGCTAGACTGGCTAGCTGGCAAGCCTCCTGTCTCTGCCCTCTCAGACATGCTACTGTACCCAGGCTTCATATGATGCTGGGGCTGACTGAGGTCCTCATGCTTACATAGCAAGCATTTTTATCAGCATAGTCATCTCCCCATCCCATGGAAGGCCTTATTTCTTTTCCTTTCTTTGTTTGTTTCTTTTTTTCCCCCTTTTCTTCTTTCTTTCTTTCTTTCTTCCTTCCTTCCTTCCTTCCTTCCTTTCTTTCTTTCTTTCTTTCTTTCTTTCTTTCTTTCTTTCTTTCTTTCTTTCTTTCATTCAAGACAGGGGTTCTCTGTAACTTTGGAGCCTGTCCTGGAACTAACTTTTGTAGACCAGGCTGTCCTTGAACTCAAAGAAATCCACCTGCCTTTGCTTCCCAAGTGCTGGGATTAAAAGTGTGAGCTAGCACTGCCCTGCCGTTTTTCCTTTCTAAATAAATAAACAAATAAAGGTCATTGGAGTCCTTGATTGATGTTGAGGAATTTGCAAAAGGTGCATTTTTTTACATGAATAAATTTTTTCCTAGAAGATTCTAAAATATTGAAAGGAAGTTGCCCAAATCAGTTAGTGTGAAATTCCACATATTTAAAAAAAATACAAAGTCTGCAAATGTTTTCAGAGATTCCCAAAGGGGTGGGCCCCTGGAGAAGGCCAAGATTTCTGTTTTGATGGATGGCGTTTGAATTCTTTGTAGAAGTCAGCATACCTTCACATGGGATTTTGTATTAGGCTTGGGGCCCGAAGGCTCACATACAGAATCTTGTCCAGGTTGCCTTTTCTAAGCTTTCCTAAGTTTCTACCTAGCACTGGTATTGACCTGAAGCCAGAGGATGGCTACTTTGCTGAAGCTGGGGAGAAGGGCAGACGAGTGTCTCTAGAGCCAATGAATCATTCTGGCCTGGCACAGCATCCCCAGGCCCTCGAGGGGAAACAAACAAACTTTGTTGGAAGGAACCATTTTTGTTCCCTGAGTGGCCCCTAGCCAACACTTCCAAGGAAGTCTGTAACCTTGCTTGACCAGCAGGGCCTGGAGAAACCTCAGTAACTGAGGGCTGGGGGTGATTATATGGGCTTTTGGCCTTTGTTATCATCATAAAACCAAGACGTTGGGCCTCTGTAGCGAGAACTCATGGGGACACATTTGGCACGCTGAACCCTATTAGAGGGAAACAGACTTCCTGGAGTTTGGGGGTTGTTCATCTGAGGCACTAGCTTCTGACTCCAGCTTCATCTGTCTCTCCAAGGCCTGATCTAGACCAAGAATCAATCTTCAAGTCTTGTCTCTTCTTCCCCTTTAGTTGGGCAGTGGTCCTGTGTCACTTCCGGAGCTTACATCAAAGATATTCATCCACCTTTATCCAGGAACTTCCTGTGAGACTCAGCTTGATAATGTCACACTCTAGGATTTTTTTTTTTTTTTTTTTTTTTTTTTTTTTTTTTTTTTTTTTTTTTTTTTTTTTTTTTTTTTTTTGCAGCTGTCATGAGAATTTCTTATAGAAGGCACCCACTCTTCGGAGAGAATGAGTTACTCCAAAAGATCTCTTAGGGAGAGCTAATGGCGACTGGTTTTCCCTGGCCTAAGTATGTGCAGGTTTGTGTACAGAGGCAGACTTGTGTATTACTCACAAGAGGGAAGGAGGAAGGATCTGGAAGTATGTGTAGGGTGGACACCTGTAAGATGACTAGAGTTGTCTTTGTGTGGTTAAGGACGTTTGAGTAAAATCGTTTCACTCCAGTTAATACAGACAAGTTTTATTTGGAAATTCTCCTAAGAAATAGGTTTTAAAAAACTCTTTACTAGTATGAGTGTGTTGCCTGCATGTGCGTCTCTGCCCCACCTGCGTGTCAGGTTCCCTTGCGGGATAGAAAAGGGCATCAAATTCTCTGGAATTGGGGTTACAGATGGCCGTGAGCACCAAGGATCAAACCTGAGTCTTCTGGGAGAGCGTTCAGTACTCTTAACCACTGAGTCCTTTCTCTCACCCCCAAAATAGGGTTTTTAGCACTTTTGATAAAGGTGGAGTTTAAGTCCCATGCAGGTACTGTGTGCCCTTAGAAACTAAGAGAAATATAAGGAAATAAATGTCTGGGATTCACAGCTGTCTAAATTCTTGCAAGTTCACAGAATTAGGGTTTGGAGTAATTGTACCCACATCTCCTAGCAGTGACAGCCACGGGTAATATCTGATGTACGTTATGAACCACCCTCCACAACTTGTGCTATCGACAGCATCTCTCTTTCCTCCTCCTGCAGCAAAGACCGGGGCCCTGGGCTCTATCTGCTGAGGCGCCTTGTGAGAAAAGGTATAGCTGGGTCTCCAAGGAGGAGGCCCGTGCAGCTGGGATGAAGCGTGCCCTTGTTTATGAGTTCCGTAGAACAGGACAGCGAACTGAAGCCATCCAGCAGGCACGTGGTGGAGTCTTGCACTCATTAACCCAGATAGAGGTCACAGCTCCGTGCCGGCAGCTGCTCGGAAACAACAACTTGTCAAAACTTCAGGCTCGAGCCTAGGGTTCCAGCTCATTGGAACCCAATTCCTAGATGAGCCCCGGCAGAAGAGGAAGATGTGCATGACTAGCCCCAGATAGGCCCAGCAGATGTTCTGCGGGGCCTCCTCGCGGCTGAGCTCAAGTGCAGCCTGGGCTCATCACCCAAACAGGGCCCCTGGGAGCACACTGATGAGGCTCTCACAGTGCCAGAAGCACCCCCAGCACATGGCTCTACCCACTCCCTCTGGGCTGGGCTGGCCTCCTGCCAGTACCTTTGGAAGGGAGGGGTAGGGACAGGCAGGCAGTCTCACATGGGCGACTCTTGCAAAAGACCCAGCAATGCTTCTTCTGTACGACAGCGCTTTGTCACAAGCTGTGGGGGCTACAGCGGGGCCGGGTTGGAAACAAGATGGAAGCTGGGTGTTTAGGGACAACCATGGTGCTGCTTCTGTGCTACCCTTCCTCAGGGGAGGGAGGGAGAGCTGAGCTGTGTGATGCAAACAGGTCTCAGAGTTGCTCTGCCTGCTGCAGCAGAGAATTCTCCTAGCCTCCCTCAGGCCAAAGGATTGCCTGCCTCAGAACCCAAACACATTCCAGAAAGAATTGAGAAGTTTGGATGCCTGGTTATTCTGTGTGGTGTGGTGTGGTGTGTGTGTGTGTGTGTGTGTGTGTGTGTGTGTGTGTGTAAAACTTGGCCTGATTTACTGCTAATGCTCTCAATGGGTGTGTGTGCATACATAAATTTTCCCGTGCATGTAAATGGTGGGAGTGTAAGCACACTGTATGATGTTTGAATGCGTATGTCTAGTAAGTGTGTGGGAAGTCTCTACAGTTCAGTGTTTCATGTGTAACCAAGGACAGTGAGTGTGGTGTGTGTTTCCTTTATGTGCCTTTATTCTTAGAACTATGGGTATATATAGTTGGAGGAATATATGTTTGTTTGTATACATATGATAAATACGCATATTGCATATACAGGCGTATACATGAGCTTCTGTCTGTGTGTATTTTGGCCACATGGTTAATGACGTATTGTTTTTCGATGAACATGTTTAGGCCTAGATCTGTGTGTACTCAGATTATGAATGCATGTTTTTATAAATGTAGGTCCCCAACATATCTGCTATCCTCATGGTGTGTAGTGCATGCATCAATCAGTGCACATGTCCCAGGAATATGTAGCTTTTATGTGTGTGTCCCAATTGTGTATCACCTAGTTGAGAGCATGAGGGAGAACCTCAGAGTGAACTAGTATGTCTGTGCTGACCATTTGAGGCATCCTCAGCCCCTGTACCTGCAGGACCTTTCCCATTGCCATTGATTCACGTTATCTGACCTGCTTATCGATCCCAAATGAGCCAGTTTGACTCCTGCCTCTGGACCTTTGCACTTGTCATCCCCTCTCCAGGGAAGCCTCCTTCCCATCATTTTGACAGCCACTCCTTGTTCACTTTTATTTATTTGAGTCTTTGCAGTATACAGAGTCCCATACTTGACTCCAATATCTCCTGGAACTGGCTCCTCTCTGACTTCAATTACGAATTCAAATGTATCTCCTTCAAAGCAGCTGTAACACGAGGGCTCTTATGCCTGTCTAAGCTGGTAACCACAGGACAAGGGTGATAACACAGGCCTCTGCTTTTGAGAGTTATTATATCCTAGGTCAGTGATCCTCAACCTTTTTGATGTTGCCACCCTTAAATACAGATCCTTGCATTGTGGTGACACCCAACCATAAAATTATTTCATTGCTACTTCAGAACTGCAGCTTTGCCAGTGTTACGAATTCTAGTGTAAATATCTTATATGTGGTCCCTCCAAAGAGTCATGACCCACAGGTCGAGAACTACTGCCCTAAATAGTATTTGGCATATACACTTAGCCTCTGGCAGCTGTTAGCTGGGTGACTTTATTTTTGTTTAAGAGACGGGGTCACTGTGTCTCACCAAGAATACCATGAAATGGCAACAGGAAATCAACCTTGTCTGCTTCTGGAGCCCAGATATGGGAAGATTCTAGCATCCCTGGGCTAGGACTTAATCTTCTGTTTGGATTGAATAAATAGAAGCATTTACTGAGCAATTGCAGTATGCAGAGTTCAATACTAATATATTTTTGTTTGGGTCCACTTCATGAGGGAGGCATTTGTAGTATGGCTATGCAAGCGCACATAGACATATGTGTGTAGTATTTTCTATCTACAAACATTGAAATCCCAAAATGCAAGATTACCTCTGAAAGGCGTTGTTTTGAATACTGCAAACCTTCATGTTGAGATAAGAACCAGCCTCAGAAGAAAAGCTATTGCACTGGACAGAACAATGGCCCTAGAGATGTTTACCTCCTACACTCCAGCACCCAAGTCACGTGGACTATGGGTATTAAGGTCACAGAAGGAATTAACGTGGCTAATTACCTGCCTTTAAGAAGACCGGATTATCCTGGATTACCTGGGTGGGTCCGGTGTAGCCGGGAGAGTGCTCACAAGTGCTAGGCAGGGCAGAAGGGGAGAGTCAAGTGCTGCAGCAGAAGGCCAGCTAGCCCCACCCTCAGTGACTGTAAGGACAGAGGATGGGGCCAGGAACCAAGGCATGCAAGAAGTTTCTACAAGTTGAAAGGGCAAGAGAGAGATGACTTTCTCGAGAGCCTCTGATGGGAACATAGGTCAGCCAACACCTTGAGTTTAGCCCAGTAAGACACGTGTGGGAACTGAGACCTCCAACATTGAGGGAAAATGTGTTTGTGTTGGTTTAAGCTGCTAAATTTGAGACCGACCGCTTATAAAAACAAGCAGGACCGGGGCCGGGGCCAAAGTCTCAGGCCAGGAGAAACTGGTCTTGCTTTCATTCAGAATCCAGATGGGAACCTGAAGGGATGGAGACGCGTTAAGGACAAAGACTGTTGAATGAGATGCAGCATGACTAAGTTACCACCCAACATTCCCAAGAAGTTCATGGTCCTGGCCCAAGCTTGCTGAGAGGGCTTGTTGACCTTGACTTACAGGTGTTTGACCAAACTATAGACAATTACTTGAGAGAACTACTGGCCTATTACTCCTGCTATAATTTGGGGGGGGGGGAACCCAAACCAAGTCTATTAGACACCAATAAAACAGTTTTGATGACAAAGAGATATGTTCTTCACTGTGAACTTGACCTTCTGGGTCATCTGTAGACAAGGCCCTTGTGGCAGTAAATACTAAGCCAGTCCTGAAAGGTCACCCCCGACTCCAGACAGATCAACTCTTCTTGGACAGCGTGTCGAAAACCCCCCAGTTGGCAATGGCCAGTTAGCATCAGCAGCATCAATAGCAATAAAATGAATAATTACATATTTCCCACTTAGCTCATTGTTGGGGGCTGAGTGGAAGAGCCACAAATAGGACTACTAACGAAGCTCATGGGGGAGACCGGGCCGAAGCTGAGGGACAGCTAGGGGTGAGTTCCATTACTGCAATTAGCACAGTGTGTAAACAGCACTTAAGGGCTCTATCTGGGAGTTTGTGGTAATCCATCTGAAATAGACAACTATTTTATGCAGGGAGGAATGGAAGGGACCTCATCCAAGTCAATTTAACAGTCTAGTCTGCAAGCAACCCTCTCCCTCCTTGTTCCTTCTCTCCACTGTCTCCCCTGCTTGGCTTGCAGCCGCATTTGTTACTTCGTAGCATGGCTGTTCACGGGAAGGGTCAATCATGGGCTCTAAAACGCCAGGTGCGCTCAGCCTGGCAGCAGCATGCAGGCACAGCTTACACCATGGGAAACTTTTTCTCACTTTCTTCTCTCTTCCTTCTTGCCTCAGTATCATCTGTGCTCTTGGTGGACTTTTGTCTCATGATACAAGGGGTAGGAAATCATGTTTTCTGTAGCAGGAGGGTCCCCAGGCAGGGATCCCAGAGGCCCCATGAGATTTCTCCTCAGACCTTCCAATGTTGTGTTTTCCTATTCTGACATGAGTGCAGTTTATGTATTTATACGTGGCCTCTAGCAAGCCCTCTCTTCCTCTCCCCCTGCCCATCTCCTCCGGCTCTCACCACAGCTACTATTTGGCTATCCTACTGCATTCTGGGTAAACTCAATTTGTGCAGAGCTGATTTAAAAATGAAACTGCTATTCCCTCTCTAGCTATCCCCTCTCTAGTTAGAAATAAGATACTTTTTTTTTTTTTTTTTTTTTTTTTTTTTAGTTTTTCGAGACAGGGTTTCTCTGTAGCTTTGGAGCCTGTCCTGGCACTAGCTCTTGTAGACCAGGCTGGCCTCGAACTCACAGAGATCCGCCTGCCTCTGCCTCCCGAGTGCTGGGATTAAAGGCGTGTGCCACTACTGCCCGGCAAGATACTTTTTTTAAATGAAGGTTTTGTTAACGTCCAAAATGGCAGAATTTTGACCCTTTATTAGTGACTCAGAGGATTTTTCTGTAATAGTCAGTGTCACATAGACAGAGCTAAAGTTGGCACTTGTAACAAATGTGACCTCAAACATCACCTCATATCCGTGCAGAAGAATGTGCTTCTGGTTTTATATACAGTTCTCGCTTAATGATTGGATATTTTATAGCATCTTGCAGCTTGGAGATGCTACCTTGCTGCGGTGGTGCATCCTACAGAGACAACTCAGATCTTAGTCAGACACCGAGTTCAGCTCCCAGACCCCTCTGCTGCCCTGTCCACACCCCCATGAATTGGTTCAGAACAATCCACGCAGCCGGAGCCGGGGCTGTCCATTCTGCCTTCTGTCTGGTGGACATAACACAGTAGGGTCTCCTTTCCAAGAGTCCAGAGGGCTCCACAGCTCAGTTGGGTACAGAACAACACAGCCTCTGTTAAGAAGCAAAGCACAGTCTGAAGACAGCAGAGGGCCGCATCTGAGTCATCAGATGACTCAAACCAGGGATGATGGTGCCTCAACTAGGCTTCCTGCAGCCTGTCACAGCTTGCAGAGAGCTGCGAGGAGACTTGAAAAGAGAAAAACGCTCTCTTGCATGCTGTGTTGGGGATGGATCCACCCGTCTGGGTCCTGGGCGAGAACCTTTGCAAGCAGTCATCACGATAACTTTATCAGCGGCGCAGAATCGGATTGCAAAGATTCCAGTTGGCAGCGAGAAAATGATGATGGGAAGTTGCCCTTTATGGTTTGGCCACTTCAGAATATTCTTTCATCTCGTGAGTCTTTGGGGAGGAGCAGCTAGCTTTAAGTGTGCAAAAAGCAGGCATCTCGTGACAGTGTTTTTGCCAGAACCAGAGCTGGTTGGAGAAGCGCATCTTCAGGGGACCTGACAAATGCACTGGTCCGACTTGCCACACCTATTACCCGTATCTTTACACTGAGAGCCAAGTTTCCACAGGGACTGCATCAGACCTCTGGGAAGCCTTGTAGTGGTAGATTACCTTGGGTCCCAGCCCCTGGGGTTTTCTTGAGGAGAACCCTGTGTGAGCTTATTGCTTTAGGTGTCTGCTATTCCTCACCATGCAGCTGACCCTCAGTTCTGACTCACAGAGTGACTGGGACCACAGAGAAGCCAGCATATTTCCACTACTCCCATTAGGGGTCTTTGTACCCCCAGAGCAGACAGCTACCCAAATTCTATCCATTAAAAAAAAAAAAAAAAAAAGAATGGGCTAATTAAGCCTGCCAGCCTAATTTTGTGCTTTCTAATTTTGCCCTTTAAATGCATCATAATTATCAGATGCAAAATACATTTTCAAACACAGAGCCACTGACGGGGGTATTTTTAAATGCGCAAGGCTAAGACGGGAGTTAGCCGAAGAAGCAGGCTGTATTTTTAACTTGGGTCATTGGGCGGGAAAAGGCCTGGTCTCTCTGTCACCCTCTACCCTATTTGGAAGGAGAGCTGTGTGTGCTCGCAGGGGTTGGAATGGGTATCACTGCTGCTGTCCCTGAGCGTGTTTCTGGGCAGCAAGTCCTTCAGGGCTTGCTGAGTCGTGGCAGGAGGTGAGGTCCCAGCCCCGAGACTCTGGGTTTCACAGGAAGGAATGGAGTGCATGCTCCCTTGAGATGACAGGAACACGTTCACTCCATGGGGACTTGGTGACTATCTGCTGCCAGCTTTCCCTTGTTCGTATTTTTAAAACATTTAACCACCTTTTTTCTATGACTTCGTACATAACTTTTGTTACTGAGTCTTCTTTCTCTCCACCCTGTCCAGAGTGGGGTTGCGTAATTCTGATTACAGCAAATGTTGGGGGAAAATACATAACTAATCACCCATCGTACTATACTTGGAATATTTCTGCATACTCTCCCAGGCAATCCCAATAAGTCATTAACGATATATAAGTGCAACACAATAACCATGGAAAAGCAGGATATGGCAGGCAATATACCTGTGATCACAGTCCGTAGGAAGTAGAGGCAGGAGGACCAGGAGTTCAAGGTTATCTTTGGCTAGCCTGGGCTACACGAAACCTTATCTCAAACAACAAACAAAATGGTTCGGAAACGCAGGTTGGCACTAAACTTGGAGGTCTTTTCCTCAGCAAGTATGTGCCCCTTTATTCTGTGAGGCCTTTTTTTTATCGGGTTGGAAGTCTACCACTTCCTCCTCGGGAAAGAGCACGACACACAGCCCTTCCACAGAAAGCCCTTCTCCTGCTTGCACTCCATCAGATCATCTGAGGACTGGGGGTTGGAGGGGCAACATTTCACTGCGGGACTTGGCCTATGAGAGCAATAGCTTGCATGCATAGCTCCATGTCGACAGGGCTCCGGAAGCCACTGTTGTTTGAAACCCTTTTTTGATCAGGTGTGATGACATTAATACACGGGTGTCCTCAGCAGCATCATTTGCCATTGCCAAAGGGTAGAAACAAACCAAATATCCATTAGCGGGTAAATACACGCACGACACATTTGTTAAATGGATTATTATTTACCCATAAAAAGGAACGAGCAACCGACGCATGTTAAGGCACTAACAAACCTTGAAACCACACTATCAAGTAAAATAAGCTAGCCACATTTTGCACAATATATTTAACTGAGGAACAATGTGTGTGTGCTGTTTGATTTAAAAAAAAAAAAAAGAAAAGAGAGAGATTTGAAGCTTTTTTTAAAAAAAAATAGTTGTGTTGCTTAATTCCCAAAGGAGCTGAAGCTGCTTACAAAGGTATGCATGGATAGAAAGGAAGCAATAAGATGAGGACAGAGCAGTCATGGGACAAAGCAGGAGGCGTTGATCGTTGCAATGGCAGGGGACTCAATAGTTTCTGGTGCCAGTCTGGCCCTCAAGCAGATTCGTTAGGCACAGGTGACTATGCCTGCCTCTTTCATTCTTCTCTTCTCTTCTCTCTCTCTCTCTCTCTCTCTCTCTCTCTCTCTCTCTCTCTCTCTCTCTCTCTCTCTCTTTTTAATATGAAATTTCCAGGCTAGGCAAATTCATGTGGAGCAAAATTAGGTTAGTGCCTTCAGAGGTTGTGTGTGTGAGGGAAGATGAGGAGTGGCCACTAACCACTAACAGAGTCACATGACAGGGAGGGTCTTGTGAAGCTCATAAAAGCTGATACAGGAAGACTGAATGTAGCAACTTGGTGCCAGGAAACCAGGTTCAGGTTCTACCCAGCCACTTCAGATACTTTCTGAAAAATTTCGTTGGCAAGCTGGGCTAAGTGACACAATTACTTAAACCTAACATTCAAGGGACATAGGAAGGCAGAAGTCCTATAAAAGAGTTCCAGGTCAGTCTGGTCTATAAACGAGATGCTGCCTCAAAAAATGACTTTGGAGGGTTTCATACAAGCATGCTCTGTGACCTCTCCCTTTCTGTTTGTTACCCTTCTTTCCACGGCTAGCTCCAGCTCACTTATGCCAGGTGCTGGAGAGATGGCTCAGTAGTGAAGAGCAGGCCCTGCTCTTCCAGAGGACCAGATCCAGAGGACCAAAGATCCGTTCCCAGCACCCACATCAACCACCCTCCACAACCACCTTTAAGTCCAGCTCCAGGGCATTCCAACATCCATTTCTGACCCCAAAGGGCAGCTTCACATGCATGCTCCCACACAGTTAAACATAAAATAATAATTCTCTTTCACGTCCTATGTTTATACACTTTTTTGTGCATATATGTAAAAATTTGGAAGCACAAATGAAGGAAAACACATATCTGCCCTTTTGAGACTAGCTCAATCTGCTTTTCAGCTGTGTGTGTGTATGTGTGTGTGTGTGTATGTATATGTGTATGTGTGTGTGAGAGAGAGAGGTGGAAATTTGTGTTATGTGGCATGTTTGTTCTATGTGCATTTATGTGTTTTATGGTGTATGTGTATGTATATGTGCATTTATGTGTTTTATGGTGTATGTATTTGATCTCCAGTTGCAGCCACATTCATGAAAACAGTGTGATTTTCTTCTGTACAGAAGGGAAAATATTCCACTGGCAGCAAACACTGCCTCTATTTACCTAGGAGGGCCCAAGAGGTGAGGGCTGAGTTTAAGTTGGATTTCCCAAATAGGGCTTTCAATCTGCATTTGTTCTAGGAAAACCCATAATATAACAGAGAGGAGACGCATAATCCAAGAGCAAGAGCCAGTAGAGTCCAGAGCATGTCCAATATGAGTGAGCCATCTTGGAGGCCCAAGCCAATGCTTTATAGTGAGAAAAATAAAATTATTGGGAGATCCAGAACTCTGTAAATTATGTAAGATGGACATCAGGATATCATAGCAACTCCACTCCTTACCCTAGAACTGTAGCGGAGCCCAGGCTCCTGTCTCTAAAGCAGCACAATTATATTACAGTGGATAATCCACCCAATGGTTCTTTGGATAGCTAAAAACTCACCACCATCCTTGGCTCCTCAGGCAGATCTGGCGTCTGGAAGGCTTTCTGAGGACTAAACTTACTTTAACACAATGAGAGACATCAGATGGCCACCCTGCTTTCCATCCATCATCTTCAAGTGTACAGGAAGATAGACTAACAGCATACTGGAAGAAAACAGAGAGAAGCAGAGAATACCAGTCAGGGCAGCAATTTCTCATCCAATACCTTCTGTTCAATGCGGTCACTAAGTGGATGCTTGAAATTCTTGAAGAATCAGAACCTGAGTGCATGTCGGTAACTTCTGTGTTTTACAAATTCATTTGTTTCCTTCAGATTCTACCCCTATGGTGGGATGTTCTGCTGAACACCTTTCATTTTTGGCAATTCTTTCTACTCTAAGTCTGACAGTGAGCATGGTCATTGAGGAGTCAGACAAGAGTTTCACCTCTGTTGCTATGAAATATCTACTTCTTCAGTGACCCCCAGATCTGCATTAGCATTTAACCAGCTAGGCCCCATCCTTGCTTCAACATCTAAGTCCCAGAGTTGCCCGTATAAGACCTTTATCACAGCAATGGTAGGTTGGGAAGAGTGTTTCAAACCCCTGTTTCATCTTCCCAGAGCCACCAAGATGAAAGGCTTGAATGTCTTTTCCTGGGGTTTATTGGGGGGAGTGAGGGCTGGGAGAGAAAGAGATAGGGAGAGATGGAGAGACAGAGACACAGAGTGGGAATGGGAATTTCCAAGAGAAAACCTTAGAACCGTTAGAAGCAAGTCAGGAAGAAAAAAATCTCTTAGGAGCTCTTTACTTTTCAACCTTTCAAATCATTGGTTTGCCTCACACAGATGAGTTCTTATCTTACTTTTCTTCTGGGATGCTGTGGAACTGGGAGACAGTGGAACTGGAGACACCGCTTGCTCTCTAGCCTCTGAATCTTTCTCTTCTCGCAACACCTTGGTAATTGAACCCTGTCTCCCATTTCTGAGGATGCTCCCCATGGTCCCTGCACAATCTGAAGTGTCTAACCCAGCCTAGATTCCAGAGTCTTTTTACTGCCTCCCTTGACTCAGTCTCCTCCTCCAATACTCTTGGAGGTACAAAGCCGAGCCAATTCTCTTTGGCTGTCTCAGGGGTAAAGCACCCAACTAGACAGAGAGGTGACCATCTGCATTACATCCTTGTGATCCAAGGGAGGAACCCAGGTCAGGACAGTAACAGATCCAAGGCTTGGGTGAACACCAAGAACAGTTTTCATATCACACATAAGAAACCAGAGACCAGGAAGGAGGTGTTAAAATGACCTAGCAGTCACTCAAATGGCATATTATGAAAGCTGCCGATTCATAAGGAGTACATTCCAGGGTCCAGCAGGCTTTTCCACTGCACCAGGGAGTACCAAAGCAGCTGTAGCAGGGTCTGACTTTCCTAGACCCTTCTGTGTGCAATCTCTGTCTTCATAAAGAAAAAAAGCCAAGCCAGAGAGGATTCTTTCTTTTAATTTTTTCCTTCTTAAAAAATGTTGATGTAGTTAAAGAATTGGTGAAAATATTAAACCCACTCCCTTATAAAAATATATATGTAACTAAAATATATATTCAGTTTGAAAGCTTCTTAAGGGGGCTGGTGAGATGACTCAGTGAGTAAAGGCACTTGTTGTACAAGCCTGTTGACCTGAGCTGGAGCTTAAGAACCCGCATGAGGGTGGAAGGGGACTCACTCCGTAAAGCTGCCCACTGGCCTGTACATACGCTCTATGTCCCAATGCATTTGTCATACACACGCTAATAATAATAAATTGAAAATTTAAATAACAAACCCAAATGTCTCCTCAATAATGCATGACTATAGAGCTTGCTTTAATGTATGGATTATCTCTCCATGTAGAGAAGGAGCGAACAGTGCCTCTGAGATCATAGACATTTCATTCTTGCAAAGCATGGGAAAACATGCCCTTAAATCAAAATCAGTTTGGTACCAAACTCACGTTGGTTCCTTCTTCAGAATCCACTGAAATAAAATGGAACTTCTGGTACTATACAGCAAATATTCACTCCTGGTTCACCCAGCTAACACGTGCTTAGAGCATCTTCTGAGTGTACATGACTCTGATTGAGAGATGGGCTCCAGATGTCACAGGGTTCTATAGCCAGCTTCCTCCCCCTCAAGACACAGCCTTCCAGTAGGACTTCACAGCCTATTGGTAAATCCTTCGGTAGGAATGACTATGCAGAAGCCCATTTTGTAGATAGGTGTGGATACGTTCCTGTTTATAAAAGTAGCTGAGACTAAAATCTGCCAGCACTTCCTCTGGGTCTGTATTCCCAGAACAATCTCAAAATGAATTTCCATTTGATACTTTGATAAGAATTTACATGTTGTTCTTGAGTAATATGGCTATCCAGTGTTGATCCTTGCCTTATTCAGAAGGGATGGAGCAGGGGACTCATCACACCTTCAGGGACTTCCCGGGCATGATAAGTTGGCGCTGGGGCTGCTAGGTCAAAGGGCACTCCGCAAACCTAGACGCAGTGGCCAGTTAAGTGGCGAGGGTAAGCCAGGAGAGTTCAGAGTTGAAGAGATTTGGAGCATTACTGTTAAAAGAGTCACTCAGAGAGACTCCCAACTCTCCTCCATCGTAGGAGCCTTGAGCTCTCGCCTTGCTGCAGCCTCCAGGCCCCTGTAATTTTACATGGTATTTCTCCTTTCAGAGACGTGGTTTTCCATCTATGCACTGAAAGAAGCCATCTGACTTCCCTGACCCCTCTGCGCCCTAAAATCCAGGAATCTCCTGACTCAACATTTAAGAAACAAAGACTTCAAAATGGCTTTCTTTGAGGTATCATGTATATACAGTGGCCCACTCCAGCGCACTGTTGACACAGTCTTCACGAATGCGTCTTGTACCATGTGACCTCACCCAAACCAGGACCCGGAATGTTTCCACCGCCACAAAACGCCCTTCCAGTCAACTCTCCACCCAGACCCAACCGCTGATTTGATTTCTGTCATTACAGGTTACTTTGGCGGGTTTTGAAAATGCCATGTCCCCAGAATTGTGCAGTGTGCACGTCTGGGCCTGGCTTCCTTCTGGGCTTGTGTCATGTGTGTAGTTTCTCCCATTATTTTGCTGAGTAATATTCCATTGCATGAGTACATCGTGTTTGGGTTTTCCACTTTGTGTTTGTAGACATTTGGTCTCTGCCCATGTTTGATGTCTGGGAGGAAAAGCGCTAGGGACATTCTTGTATAAAGCTTTTTATTGACCTTCCTTGCTCTCACTGCTCTTAGTGAAACACCTAGAAGAACCGCTAAGTCGTTAGATAGTTGTACACTCAAGGATTTTTTAGGCATTATCAGTGCCTTTCTGTGTAGTTTTCAAGTTTTCTCCTCTCACCGGGTAGTTCTGAAGATGCCAGGGGCCTTACACCTGCCTGTCACTTGACGTTATGTTTCTCCATGGTGACTCAGGTGCGTAGATCAAAGACAACAATGATTTTTATCTGTATTTTTATTTCTTCTGATTTCTTTTATAATCCATCAGATATATATTACCATCAAGCCATTTTAAAGAATAAAGGATCATATAAACCCTGCTTGGGCATCTAGCCACTTTGTTTTCAACATAGGAAAGATTTGGTTTGGCTCCTGCTTTTAGATGTTTCCATCCAAGGTCACTTGACCCCATCGCTGTGGGCTCATATGAAATTGGAACAGGGGAGATACGTATGGAGAACAATGATGCTTACTTCAAGACAGCCAGGGAGCAGAGAACATGAGAAGGTTCTAGGGACAAGCTAGACTCTTCTAAAGCACACCCCTGTGGCCAAGTCTTCCAGCTAGCAACAAGCTCTGGGTTTCCAACATCTACCACTATTGTCATCAAGCTATGAATTCGTTCACCAATAGATTGAACCGTGATGAAACCTAGCATTGTAACACTCTGATCCCTTCCCCTTCAGTTGTCAACCAAGACTTGAACACATACGGACATTTCCTATCCAAAGCATAGCAACGCTTGGCGAATGCCTTGCTTTCTCCTTGTATCCACTCCTTGTGCTGTTTTCAAATGTAGTTTTTTTTTTACAGATGCTTTATTTTTTTAATTTTTTGTTTCTGTTTAGTTTTGTCTGTAGATAGTGTGCAGAACAATGCCTTATGTAATATTAGTATTAATTCATTCCAGATCACTTTGTTCCATTTATTTTTGAAACACCAATTATTTATAAACCTGAAAACGATGACGAAAAAGTAAGATTTACTTTATATTCCCAAGGGACTTCACAGGTAGGGGAGGTTCTTACACTGTCGGTGTGATATTGTCACTACAATGAAACATGGGCACGGGTCCACTTGAAGAACAAGTATTTTAAGTACTGTCCTACTTAGCTGCAAACTGTCAACTTGACAAAGCCTACAGTCACATGAGAAAAAAAAATCTCAATTGAGGGATTTCCCAGGACACACTGGACTTGGGTGTGTTTGTGGGGGGTGATCTTGATTGTTAATTGATATGGGAGGAGCCAGACCATTGTGGGCCATGGCATTCCCTAAGCAGGTGGCCCTTACCTGCATCAGAAAGAGCAAGCAGTGTTCCTCCATGTTTTCTGCTTGAAGGTCCAATTTTTCTTCCATTCCTGCCCTGATGTTCCTCAATGATGAGCTGCAATCTTTGTCTTCTGTTTCCTTCCTCCAACAGTCACTTCTGGTCATGACACTTGTCACAGCAACCGAATGGAAGTAGAACAGATGACCTGGATAGGTGGGAGTCACACCCATGGCTTCTGTCAGGAGAAGAGAGAGAGGTGATCTAGAAAACCACAGCAAACAGTCCTAACAAGAGCTAGATTAGAGCTGCTAGGGAATAATGGGCAGGCAGACTTAAACCTGGCCACATTTCCCCTTGTTCCCAGCGTGGTTGCTGGCCCTGTGGTACAGTTAAAGCCCCAAGTGGAGATGGGGGAAGCCTCTCTGATGGAGTTTCTGGATTGCCCTTGTCAGTTAGCCACACTGTAAAGTGAGACAAAGAGAGTAACTGCCCCACAATAGTATATCAGCGACAAGAATTCTACGCTTCTACCCTCAGATCTGGATCTTGAAAGAACTTCTAGTGTGTGAAGGAGGAACACAAGGAATTCGTGGAGGACTATCCTTACTAATAGCCAACTACAGTTCTGTCTCCCTGAAGAGTTATGGTCTTTGAGGCATAGACAGGAGCCCAATCCAGTTGATGGGGTTTGCTGGATATAATTTTTGCTAAAATGATTCCAGTAGAATAAAAAAAAGCTATAGTCTTGACCTTGGAAGAGTGGTCACTCCGTCCTCCCAACTTCATGATGACTGGGAATGTGGGAGTTTGGGCATCTCCTGCTCCTTCATTTAATTAATTGTCTACTGTACATAGTATGAGACACAAACATATACTATGAAAACTCCCGGCCACACTGAGTTCAAAGTCATGACCTTAGGTTTAATATTTAATCACAAAAGAGAGCCAAACAATTATAATATATGGTAAGCATTGTGGGGACAAAGTCATGTACAGAAGAGCTTGAGACAGTACAGAGTTGTCAGGGAGTTTTTCTCCTAAGAGATTCTGTGTAAACTTAGCATAGAAGAATGGGCACGGCTAGCCAGCAAAGGGAGTAGCATATACACAAGATAGCAGAAGAGAGAGAGCTTTGTCTTTTTTGGGGAAATCCTGCATTGGGTTTGGAACCCAGACTACAAGAAATGACCAGATGTTTTCAAAGCCTCCATCAGAGAGCCACTGAGTTGGGCTGACACACACCCACTTTACCTATGTTTGTGATCTGAAGAGCTATGCAGAACTCTAGTGTAGCTCAGCGTGGCTTTTATGGTTGCAGGTTGTTGTACTATAGTTCAAAATAAGTGTGGTCCATGCTCAAAGTCTCTTTCTGTGGCTAAGAATCACTGGGGAGATCCTCCTTCATGAACTTTTGTTGGAGGGGATGAAGGAGATAATAGGTATTCGTTCTCATAAAATTATTTGGGTTTTTATAGGATTAGAAATGGTAGATGAGGAAGGTTGTTGGGGAGATGGCTCATTTAATAAACTGTTTGCTGTGCATGTGTGAGGACCCGGGTTCAGATCCCCAAGACCCACACTAAAATCCAGGTGTGATGGTGGCCAACTGTGCCGGGGAGGACTGTGTGGCCTAAGCTGTTATAGTTGAGGACAGCATGACAGGAGATAGAGGCAGGGTGGGTCTCCAAGGCTTGTTGGCTAGCCAGTCTAGCCTAATTGCTGAGCTCTATGCCAGTGAGAGACCTTGCCTTAAAAAACAAGGTAGAGGGTGGGAGAAGACAACCAATGCTCATCTCTGCCCTCCACGAACGTGTACACATGTGCAGAAATTAGCTGTAGATATTATCTTACATATATTAGGGTGTGGATATAATGCTGTGCCAGGGTCAGGTTCAAGGTGCAGAGCAGTCTTTCTGACTCTAGAACTTGTGGTTGTCATCAGAGGATATAAACTCTACTCAGAGAAAGACTCGAAATAGTCAAGGAGAGGTGAAGGGTGAGACACTGCCAATTTCTACAGCCGAGGCCACAAGATCGTCCTGTCCTCCTTGGCCTGCATTTCCATCCTCAGAATGGAATCCTCACTCTCTACCTTCCGCTCTTCCAGCTCCCTTTGTGTCTGTTCTTCACACCACTCCTTCCGGGCTTACTCCTTCCTGGCTACTTCCTGTGACTTTGCATTCTCCCCTCTTTTTCCTGGTTCACAATGTATCTGTGTGTCCTATGACATGTTTGCAAGTTTGGTGATAGGGTCTTGCTATGAAGTTCTGGAGGACAGGGGCTCTCTAAGTGGCCCAAGATGGTCTCAAACTTGAGGCAATCCTCTTGCCTCAGCCTCCCAAGTTCTAGGATCATGTGTCTGTGTCCCCGTGCCCTGTTTCTGCCTGAACTCTTAGGAGACAACCATTAAACCCAACTCTTCTTCATGTTTCCCATCCTCTTACCTACTGTGCAGTAAATGACCCTGAACAAGGAAGGGTTCTGCATATGGAGACACAGCGTGGTGGCTCCTCAGCCTGACATGGTTTAAAGACCTTCCAGAGAGCAGTTCATATCCTCTGTCCATTACCTCCAGCTATGTGGCCACCTTCTCAGTGTCCTCGTGTGTAGGATGGTGAGGACAATTAGAGATGACAAGAGTGACATCATCACTTCTGCTGCCCCAGGAGTCCCTCTCAAAGGTACTCTTAGGGTAGGCAATCATCCTTGTTCCTGCAATTGATTTTCCTGATGGCATCTTCCCTTGGTACTGTAGAGTTGCGAGAGGTAGAAGAGTCATGTAAAAACACTTTCTTCCTCACCATGGGGTGATAGGCATGCAGGGCTCCCAAGCCCACCCATGTCTGTCTCTATTAGCAGGGTGGCTGGCTGCAGGTATTCTGAAGATATGTAGAAAACCCGGAGGAAGAAAGTAAGAGCAGAAATCTCCTGGGTGTTAATAAAGTACAATGTTTGTTATGCGCAAGGCTTTTCTTCTTCTCTTCGTGTGTTAAATCTAAGCTATGAAGAATGTCTAGCCCTTATCTCTGGCCTCAAGAAGCTCTCATTATGAGGCTGTGACCTCATTATCTGTCTCCTAGATTCAAAGAAAGCTTCAGTTCTCAATTGAGCAAAATCTAAGAAGCAATTATGTGGAAGAATCCAGGGAAGGCCTCGTTCTGTTCGCACTTATTACCACATCCAAAATAAACACAATGGGGCTTATTAACATCCGAAGGTGTCAACGTGAATGAGGGTCCTTGAGAACTCAGAAGTTACCTTGGGTAGTTTCTTTCAAGGCTGGCTGCACTTACCAGAGGGGGGTCAAAAGATTTACCCAGTATTAAATCCCCTTCAAGGCCTTCTGCTCTTCTACTGTTCTCTGACCTACCGCAGACCAAAATACTCATTCTGTCTGTCAAATTCAAGTTTGGCCATTGTGCAAACAAGCCACGTGATGCTGTGGAGATCTCCTGGACCGATTCTGGCAAATCCCTGGCAGGCATCACTGTCTCTTGTTTCTGTTCAGGGCCGTTCTCAAGCCTCAGTTGTGTCTCTGTGCTCTTAAGTTTCCACAGGGTCTTGGCTGATGTCAGCTGAACAGTTCTGTGTGAGAGACAGACACACAGAGCTGACTGTCACCCTTTGACTTTTGTAAAGGGGGAGGGTAATTGTGGGACTCTCACTTCCAGAGAACACGCCAATCATGTCACAGTCTTGCAGGGACAACATTTTACAATGATGCAACCTTGAAAAAGTTAACAGTCACAGGAAACTGAGGTTCAGAGACACTGTCAAACTTGACTAATGTCACACAAAGCATAAATGATGGGGACAGGATTAATAGCATGCTAGAACTTACTCCAAATTCCTCGCATCACGGTATTCTGCCTTGAGGGTGTGTGTGTGTTTACACATTCTTGTGTATGTACAGATGTGTGCCCATGTCTACAGTGGCAGAGATTGATGTCCGTTATCTACATCAATCATTCTCAATCTTAAATTTTGTATTACATTTAAAATAATGTGTGTGTCTGTATATACAAGTCCCTGCGTGTGCATACATGTATGTTGGTGGAGGCAGCGGCCGATGCCAGGTATGTTCTTCATTGTCTAAATTTAATTCTTCATTTTCCATATTTAAGTTTTTATTGCATTTTGAAAAGTATGTGTGTGTATTGTGTGAGGGGGTTGTGCATGCATGTGTGTGTGAGTCCATGCATGCATGTTTCACAGAACAACCTGTGGGAATCAGTTCTATCTTTCCATTATCAGGCTTGGGGCAAGCACCTTTTACCAATTTATTTTGAGACAAGGTCTCCCCCCTGAATCTGAAACTTGCCACTTAGACTAGGCAGGTTGGACAGCAAAGCCCAGGGACTCTTTCTTCTCTGCCTCCCCAGCATTGGAGTTTCAGGTATGCATGTTGGTACTTGGCTTTTTATTTGGGACTTGGGGAACCAAACTAAAGTCCTCATTCTTGTGTGGTAAGCATTTTATGCATGGAACCATTTTCTCTCTGCTCTGGATGTTTAAAAAGATACCTTCATGGCTTTTGATTCCTAGTCACAACTCTGTATGTGTTTTCTACCATGGAGAAGGCAAAAGGGGTTTGGTTGGGAGAACTTTCTGCCTCGCTATAGGGTAGAGAACATAATGCCGGAGCAGAAATGAAGTCATATCTTACTCCTCATGAAGGAAGCACTTCTGAGGGAGATACACGGCAGGCTGCCTGCAGAGATTTCCTTTCAGCCTTGTAAAAGCTAATGTTCTTTATCTTAAAAATATTAAATCAATTCAATTACAGCACAGAAAGCAGAATTTTCTCCCAGGTGTATCCAGAGAGCATTGATTGGGTTGCTCAAAGAGGAGAAATCTGCTAATGTAACCATGTCTTGATCTGACAGAACTCACCCTTTCCACATACCCACACTTGCCACAGAGACCACCCCTGTTGTCGTTTGGGGAGACGTGAGGAGTCTCTCTCGAGTCTTACAGTTTACTCCTGCCAAATCTGCCTCCTCTAACCCAGAAGAGACTGTTCCCAGCAGGGATCAGCGCGGCAGCTCCTTTGCCAAGATTTGCTAAGACATTTTAATAGTTCTTAAATCTGGGATGGCTACGTATTCAATTACACTCAGTTCTACACAAGGAGATAATGAAGTAGTCCTTTAGGTAGTTTTCACTGCCTTTCGGGACCTGGTGTGAAGGATAAATGATATGAATTTCTGGTGTGGAATCTTAACTAGCCCAGTTTCTGCCTGTTGGGGGGCTGTTCCTTCACAGCCCGTGAAATGATGTTTCCTTATCTGTATGACTATCAGATCTTCTTAGCCCTGACAGACATTTTGCCCCCAGAATCTATGAACAGCTCAAGTTAAAAACATGCATGTAATATGCACATAAAGCAAGATTTCGTCCTTCATTAGACAAGGGGGAGTGCTGTACAACCAATGAAAGTTGGTCCACCTTTCCCCAACTTCATTTTGACATTTACTCTGTGAACAAGTCAGAGCTGAAGGTTTGTTTTGCTTTGCTAGGCTGCCCACAAGCTCTCTGCAAGTTTACCATGCTCCAAATCTGCAAGTCAAGGAGGACATGGATGAGCTGGGAATAGTGTATTTGTCTGGAAGACCTGAAGTTCTTCAATCGCTTGTCCAGTGTTCTGGTTTCATTGCTGTTGGCATGATAAATACCCAAACAGAAAACAATTTAAGGAAGACAGGGTCTATTTGGCCTTTGATTTCAGGTTATAGTCCATCGTTGTGGGGAAGTCAAGGTACAAACTAAAGCATTCCAGCCACGGGCAAGAACAGAGAGCATAGATGCATGGATTCTTCCTTGGTTGCTGGCTTTCTTACTCTTACACACTTCAGGGCTCAGCCTAGGGAATGGTGTCACCCCTAAGGGGATAGTATAAATTAACAAGCAAGACAGTCTCCACAAGACACACTGGTAACTCAATCCAATCAGACAGTTCTCCATTAAGACTCTTTCTGGGTGATTCTATTCCATGTCAAGATGACAGATAAGACCAGCCAACACACTCGCTCTGTGTTGAGAGACCCTGTGTACCTCTCAGCCTGAGTATCACTCTTCTCCTGGCTGTGAAAACAACTGAAAGGAAGGAGCCATTTATTTCAGTGGTTTTAAAGTCTTCGTCTTTGTCAACTGGGTCCATACTTCTGTGCCTGTGTGAGACACTAGGCATTTCTGTGGCAGAGGAGCTTGTTCACCTCATGACAACAAGAAGCAACGAGAGAGGAAGAGGCTAAGGACCTGGCATGACTTTCCAAGAACATGTCCTTCATGGCCTGTGTCTTCCAGTTAGGTCCCATCCCCCAAAGTTCACAGAACCTCTTTGCATAGAGCTCCAAGAATCAAACTTCCAGTACCTGAGCCTGTGACAAACATTCCTAAGTCTGTAAGAGATATTTCTGAGTCTGTGATAGACATTCCCGAGCCTGTGATAGACAGTCCAGAACCTGTGATAGACAGCCCAGAACGTGTGATAGACATTCCCCCATTGACCCATAACACCTACTCAGAACACTAGAGAGGCGACTAACTGAATACTGAAGCCCAATCAGGTCTAAGATTCTAAGTGTCTGTGTGGAAGTATGAAAGAATCCTGAATGGTCTCAAATGGGTTTAGATTGGGGCCATGAGGATGAGAGCGACCATTAAAGAGGAACCGTGGTATAGAGTCAGGGATTACATCAGGAAGCCCGAGGATCACATTTTTCCTGTGCCACCTACCCCCTGGGTAACCTTGACCTACTTAGTCTCTCGCTTACTCTCTGAGTGCCTACTCTTTTACTTTAAAAAAATACGTATCAATGTTCATCTATGGGATAGAAATATGGATTGTGCCAAGACAAATATAAAGCTCTTAGTAGAGCGTTGAGACATGAGCTCCCATTAAGGGCTAAATGAAAATAAAAACATTCCAGAAAAATTTAACATGTACATATATAACAGGTATGTGCCTTCAGGAACTATGGTTTTTTTTTTTTTTTAAATAAAACTTGTGTTATATTTGGAGGTGGGATACCAGAGTGCGTGTGTGGGAGTCGGAGGACAACTTTGGTAGTTGCTTTTCTCCTCTATTATGTGGGTCCTTGGGATCAAACTCAGTTAGTAGTTTTGGCATCAGGCACCTTTACAGGCTGAGCTGTCTCATCGGCTGGAAGCTGTGCTCGCTGTTCTATTCGTTCACTGGGCGAATCATTAGACGTTTGAATAACAACATACCTGCATAAAAGGAAGACAGCGTGTCCTGTATTGGAAGATGTGGGCTTGGATGCTTATAAATTATTTAGAAGTGAGACATTTGACAGGAACAAAATGATCCTGAGATCCTGAGCGGCTCCAGGATGTACAGTTGTCAGAATGTCACCTTTAAGTTGCGGCTATTGATTTACAGTTCACATTCTTGAGCACACGGGATTCTGTGCTATCAGAGTAGGGGGGAAATCAAATTTTTGCATCTCAGAGAAGGAGAAGGCTAAGTAGGGATCATCTGTCGGAAGTTCATGGTGTGTGTGTGTGTGTGTGTGTGTGTGTGTGTGTGTGTGTGGGAGAGAGAGAGAGAGAGAGAGAGAGAGAGAGAGAGAGAGAGAGAGAGAGAGAGAGATAAAGGCTTCCTATTGAGTACTGCTTATGAAATTTGGAAAGTTGTTTTAAAATTTTTATTTCCTTTTGAAAACCCTTATTACATTGTAATTCATTTATTTACTTGTTCAGTCACTTCTCTCCCTCCCCCCCTCACCCCATGTGTGTGTGTGTGTGTGTGTGTGTGTGCATGTATTTGTGTGAAGGTCAGAGAGCAACTTAGAAAAGCTGATTCTCCCTTTCCTTCATGCAACCCCCGGAGATCAACCTCAGGTCATCAGACTTGGTGGCAAGTGTCTTTACCCACCAATCCGTCTTGCAGTTTTATCATAATAATGGATGTGCTTCAAGAAGGGAGCCTTGGAATTGACTTACTGTTCTCTACTTTTTTTTCTTTTCCGTGTCTGTCTGTGTACGTGTGTGCATGTCTGTGGAGGCCAGAAGACAATCTAGCTGTCATTTCCTAAGTGCTATCCACCTTGACTTTTGAGGCAGGCTCTGTCATACCTGGAACTCACCATGTAGCTTAGGTTGTCCAGCAAGCTCCAGGGATCCACCTGTGTCTAATTCCCCGGCACCAGATCACTACTGGGTACCACTGTGCCCAGCTTTTGTTTGGTGTAGGTTCTAGTGGGTTTAGCTCGGATCCTTATGCTTGCGAGGCAAGTATTTGATTGACTGAGTCATTGCCTCAGCCCCCTCGCTCCAGTTTTCTGAAATCAGTCACGTATAACCAAAAAAATTACGAAATACAAAATATTTTGGTTTTGCCGACATTTTAGTAATGATTTTTTTACATGCTAACTCATATGTTTCTGTTTCTGTGGAGAAATGTTTTCTTGCATATCAATCATATTTTTTGGCTTCTTTATATGTCTAGTCATTTATTGACTGAATGTTGGGTTTTATGGATGTTAAACTTCAAGATTCTAAATTTTCTGTATTTCTTAAGGGAGTCTTAATGAAGGCAGTGTTTTCCTGTTAGGTTCTTAACACACTATCAGTTGATCAGAGTGTTACCGATACTTCTTTTAAGGTTTGCTACGGTTCTAGAGTAACCATTATCTCTGACAGACACGCTTAGATAGTGATCTTGTAAATCTGTCATGTGCATTTTATGTTTCTATAGCTATAGAAGTGTAAACAGAGTGATAATTTAAAAATAATTTGCTTAATCATAGCAATAAACCCATCACTCATGGAAAACAACTATGGCTTCATTTTACACTCATGCAAATGTCGACGGTGCCCACTTTATAAGGCCATTCAATTCCCATATCTCATTTGAAATACACATAGGAAATCTTGCTTCACTGAGATATGGAGTTCAAAAGGGAAGTATTTAAGCCATCCTTAATGTAATTACTTAGAGTCTCCTTTTATACCATATCACAGTTCAACAAAGGCTGGTTTGAGAAGCATTTCAGTGTAGAACTTGAAACCATACCAGTAACCTTTCACACTCTGCCCCATTAAAATCCATTGGCCTATCTTGAATGGATATTTAATTCATGGAGAGTTTTGTGACATTAAAACCCACTCTCGGGACCCTAAACTTCCATGTCTACCTGCTCAGACACTCTCCATTACAGGACAGTGCACCGAGGCCGAAAGTTGATGGGACTCTATGCAGCGTCACCTGTGATGTTCAAGAGGAAGCATTCCATAGGCTGTCATTTCACAGCAGAAGAGGTTCTCTAATGCTTTAGTGACATGCGTAGATGCCTACAGAGAAACGGAGAAGTCTCTCTGTCGACCCCCATGATGGGTCTCTAGAAAGAAATACTCTGGAGTTCACGGGGCCTCGGCCAGGTACTCCATAAGCCTCTTTACATCACACATTTCCATGTGAAGCTTGAGAGTCCAGTGACTGGCTCAGGTCAGAGATCTAGATCAGCACCACGGTGTGCACTGAAGAAGCTAGCCCTGGGATATCACTGCTTACAGGCAGATTATCCCTTGGTTCTTGTCTATATTTATAGCTCTGCTTTTCTTTTTGAAGGGCTGGATGGGGTGAAGGGCAAGATTGTCAAGCATCTATGAAGCCCATTGAACTATTAAAATAACCGGGCCATATAGCTTTTTTTTTATTCAATCAATACATTTATAACCCGACTAGATAAAACCAGTTTCTTCATCAGAAAATGGCATGGATTCCTCAATCCAGTGAGATTGCTATGGGCTTGTGGCTGACACGTGAGAGTTTATTATTAAATTGTCTGGAGTTTTGTAGTGAATTGTTACTTTTCTGTTTCTGCGCTAAACCATCACAATGAAAAGCAGTTTATGGAAGAGAGAGTTTGCGTTGGCTTCTTCTGCTTCCAGAGGGACAAGAGTCAGTCATGGCAGGGGAGGTGTGATTGGAAGTTGCTGGCAAAGTGGCATGAACAGGAAGCTGGGAGCTCGCATCTCCAAAAGCATGCAGGAAGCCGAGAGTGTGAACTGGAAGAGGGGTGAAGCTATGAATTCTCCAAGTTCCCCCCCTCCAGTGATGCACTTCCTCCCCCAAGGTTGGTGATAGAAGAGACAGGAAGAGTCACATAGGAAGAATTTATGGATATCCTTGATGGCCCCAGTTCAGCAGATAGCAGAGAGCAGTTGAAGGTCTCTGAGGAAAGGGGAGCACAAGGTTGGCACTGGTCTTTCTGATAGATAGTTGAAAGTGTAGTGCTTTGTTTTCCTCTCTGTTGCTGTCATCAAACACCCTAAGCAGAATCAACACATACGGAGAAGAAGGGTTCATTTGGCTTACACTTCCAGGTTACAGTCTATCCCTGTGCGGAAGTCAAGGCTTGAGCTTAAAGCATCACATTGATAGTCAAGAACAGAGAAAAGAAACGCATGGTTCTCTGCTCACTTGCTCTATAGGTACTGGAACCAATTTTCTGTAGCGTCTACTGCCAGACCATGAAGTGTGGGTACCATCCACATTCACAGTGGGGGGTCTTTACGCCTCAGTTAACCCAACTCAGAAACCCCCCTTACAGTCATGCCCTCTGCCCAACTTAATCTAGATGGTTCCTCATTGAGAATCTCTTCCTGGGTGAGTCTAGGTCGTGTCAGGTAGACAGGTAAAACTAACCAGCACAGATGACTAAAGAGGAAGGAACTTGGAGTAGCAGGTCAGGTGACTGGTAGAAAAGAGAGATGCCATCAGGCAGAAAGCCTTGTTAATGGCAGAGGTATAGCTAATCTATAGCTAGTAGTGCTCAGACAAATAATGGGGCTAAAGTGTTTTCTTTCTTTTAGTGGATATGTGGGGGTGGGGGTGCACATGTACCAACGAGCCCTAGATACCCATCTCTGCCTCTCCAGTGTTAGGCATCAGCCTAACTATATTAAGGAGATATAGGCAGGGAGGAAGTGGGGGGGGGGGAGACAGAGACAGAAACAGATAGACAGTAGACAGACAAGGAGAAAGAAAAAAAAGAGACAGGGAGAGAGAGAGACAGAGGCAGATAGACAGTAGAGAGTCAGAGAGAAAGAGCAGAAAAAGGAGACAGAGGGAGAGAGAGAGGGGCAGGGGGAGAGAGGGACTGAGAGAGCCAGCATGGAAACACATGCATACACTCTGGAATTTTGCCAATCCCTCCTCCTCACTGGTTATTTATTGGACTGGGTTATTGGGGTGTTCTGAATATAGAAAATATTTAATGTTTTGATGAAGGCACTCAAACTTTTTTTTTTAAATTTGTTTCCTTTCTTGGGGCTTGCTACTTTAGAAAAGGAATCAAGGCTGCTCCCCACCCCCTACTGGAAGTATTTAAAGAGTGCTCTCTGTGTTTGCTTTGAGAGCATTCTGGGGAGGTGACTTTGGGCCATAAAGATCTGAATGTTTGGGTTGGTTTTGCCTCAGCACTTTCTGGTTTGTTTACTTGGAGAAGAGGGGAGAGTTAGTAAAGACCACTTAATTCTCAAGACCCATCTGAAAACAACCGCATACAAATACTAAAGAAAGAAATTGATTCTTACAAACTGCTGTCCAGATGGCTCAGAGGGTAAAAGCACTCGAGGCCAAGTCTGATGACCTGATTTTGACCCTTAGTAACCACATGTGCAGGAGAGACCCACCTCCTTCATGCTGTCCTCTGAATTCCACATGGACACACACACACACAAATACATACACACACATACACACATGCATCTTAAACAGAGATTTAATAAAATACAAGCATTTATTTTCAGTAACTTTATGGCAATTGGGATAGTCTAGAAGCTTTAGTAATTACTTTTGGGGTTAAAGGCCCTATAGGCAGAGATCTCTTGGGTCCCACCAATGATGAACCGATTTTGTAACTAAATTGGTTCAGGAAAGAAAGCAGCTCTTCTATACAAGTTAATGTTATTTAAAGCAACTTTTTAATTTTGTGATTATGAAAGTCATGAGGTGATTCAAAAGACATCGAAGTGGCCAGTGTCCTGTAAGAGTCAGATGGCCATTTGCGGTGTCAGAATACCTGGGTTAACGTTTCCACTCCATTTTGTTCTGTGGCCTTGGCTCTGTTACCTGAAAATAATGTGTGGATATGTCTCTTTTCTCTTTGCTAAGTACCAGGCAGAAGCAACAAAATGGAGACAAACTTTATTGTGGGTTGGTTTGAGGAGATCCATCACAGCAGGGGGACCCGGGAAACCTCAGTTCTCCGGCTGCTGGCATGGATCTTACTGCTTCCTCCCATCTCTGCAGCCCAAGAAGCAGAGATAGGATGGGAAACAGGCTAAACTATAAACTGGCCCACCCCTACTGACCCACTTCCTTCAGCAAGGCTGTCCTTGATGGCTCCGCAACTTCCCCCAAATGCTCCGCAGCTGGAAACAGCTGTCAAACATGGAGCGCATGGTAGACAATTGACATCCAAAGCAAACGGTACAAGGCCATTGTGGCGGCCAACCGATTCGTACAAGGGATTTAAATAGAGCGCCTATCTGTAATGAGCGTTTATAATCATTTAATAAGCACAATCATCATCTCTTTTACTACAATGGCATATTAATTAGATCTAAATGCCAAACAACAACTGTCACTTAGTAACGACCCAACAAACTAACTCTTTAAGGTTATAATCGAAAACCCTCTACCTCAACCCAGCGTGTTGGCGCTCACAGTATACGTGACGTGACTACCAACACGCTGGCCTCTGTATCCTATTCTTAAATCAAATGGGAGTGGCTCTGCCCGTTCTCCCCCATGCCTGTGTTTACCACAGATGCCTGCTCATCTGCTTCTCAACAGAGAGGCAGACGAAATCCAAGGGAGGAAAGATGAACTTTTCAAAATGGTGACTGACTCTAGAGGATCTGACGCCCTTTTCTGGACTTTAAGAGCACGTGCATACGGGACACACACACACACATAACATTTATCACACACACACACACACATCACACACAAGTTCATGCTTCATGACCAAAATTATTGTCATTAGGGACATTTGGGTAAAATTTTCTTGAAATAAGTACTTGTTGACAAAATTAATCATTATAAGCTGGTTAAAAAAATAAAAAATAAACAGGTTGCCTCACTTCAACATTTACATTTTCCTTTTTTGTAATTATTAATTGGCTGGCTCCTACCTCCTGTATTATGATGGAGTCCAAATTTCTCAGGGGCAACATGGTCAGAATACAGAACATGGGAATGATGGGCCAAGGAGGATACTGGGTTCAAGATCAGGGGTTACAGGATGTAACCCTTTTCATATATTCATAGCCAGCTCATTTACTAGGGTCCTCCTTGCATGTCAATGGGAACAGGAATGAGGTATGGAGAGGGAGTCAGACAGAACCCACAGCACATGGCTGCAGATGAGGACTGGCTTTGGCAGGGAGAGGCAGGACTTGAGCAACACTCATGGACTTGGGAATTCAAGTCCATTACCTCTTCCTCAGGAGGCGGTAATGAGTGTCAAGGAAGAAGGAGACCTTAATTTAAGCAAGCAGCTGTTTCCCCTCCACAACAGCAGGGTAACCGGGCTCCAGTTGGCCCTTAACGAACTGATCCATGCAAAGAAAGAGGGGAAACAGATTATCTCCGTGAACACAGTGTGAACGACATTCCGAGCGTCTGAGCCCTGAGCCCTGTATGAGCCAAAGAAGCTCACCTCTCTCAGGCCACACAGGCCGATGGGCTTCCTGTCTGTAGCCTCTTGTTCCGGTCCTTTCCTTAGCCTTCTTCCTTCCGGGAGGCTGTTTGAAGCTCCGGCCTGGAGGAGCACCTGGGTCCCACTCCTGCCAGTTTCTCGTTTTGGAACTTCCGGCACGACTCGGCCGCATGACTTTGCGCCCAAGTCCATGGAAAGGACTCCATGGCCGCCCTGGAGGGCTGCACAGGCTCCACTTGCTGGTGACTGTCAGCTGTGATGTTTCCATCAGCTGCATCTCATTATCCCCGCCAGGGCTCCCTCCTGCCAGTGTATAGGAAACAATGCGCAATCACTCCCGACTGATTGCAAAGCACTCCGGGCTCCTGTGTGGATCTCAGATCATGGCCACTACCACAGCTCCACCTGCTAATGGTCCCTGGCTGCCTCCGTGACCCCATACTGCCTTCAGAGCAGGAACTCGAAGTCTGGAGCACCTGGCTATCCTCTCAGGATAGAGAGGAAGACAAGACTGCTGAAAGGGGAGATGGGGATTCTTGCTTTGTCAAGCTCACCACACAGCTACAGACTTCAGATGGGGATCTTGGGAGCTCCTTTCCAACAGGGAGAGATAGCCAGGCATCGTCAGTGGAGATCTGGATGAGCTTCAGAATCCACACCACCCTGGCCCCTGCCACCCTGTATGTGTTTGGGGGGAGAGGCACAAGGTTTTCAAAATACAAGACATGAAGCTTAGAGCGAAGACATCAAAGACACCAGGATGCAACCTAAGTCCTGAGTTGTTGCCTTGTGTAACATTGGGGAGATTCTCTGAGCTTCAGTTTTTTCTCATCTGTGAAATGGGAATCCCATCAGCCCTAAGCATTTAGAGAGGCTTCCATGGCTAGATGCAATATTGAACACGCAGTCTTTAAGATTTGCGGCTCGCCAGATGTTGCCTTAATCAATGCGATCTGAAGTTGAGGAAGATGCTCAGTATTCAGTAGAGGCAGACCTGTGTTACGTATTTCCTCAGATCAAGCACTGGGAAACACAAAGAGTGAGCGACACAGATGGGACTTGATGTCCAACAGTCCCTGCTGCTACCTTAAGGGAATGGCTGACTACTCTCTGGGGGAATCGCCTGTAATGAGCCATCTTTGTATGGGAGTTTCTTTACATGCTGAAGTCCTCAGTGAGAGAACAGAGTAGAAAATTCCTGCGGCTAGAGTGGCCACTGATTTCTGTGTGTGTGAGCTGTGCACACAGCCAGGACATTCTGTCCTCACTGTACAATCTGTGTGGAGGGCAGGGGTCAATGGCTTTGATTCCCATAGATCTATGTGACAGTGGGGGAGAATTTTCTTGTAGGTTCCAATGTAAGATTGTACTTTGCTTCAAGCATACTTTGATATCATCATCATCATCATCATCATCATCATCATCATCATCATCACTATTACTATTATTGTGTGTGTGAATACAAGCACACATACACCAGCTAGTAGGTGTCATAGCACGGCTTGTGTCCAGAGCCAGTTCTTGCCTTCTGCCATATGGATGCAGGGTCTTTCAGGAGATCAGTAGAAGACAGCTCCCTGGGATTACAGGTGGTTGTGAGCTGCCACTCACAGGTGCTGGGAACCAATTCTCTGCGAGAGCTGTGTACCGCAAAGCAATCTCTTTAACAGATTTGTGTTTCAGCTTGTTTTAGCTTCAGGGAAATGCAGGGCCAAATTCCCTGGAGGAAGTAGAAATAACACTTTATGTATTTGTCTACTTCTACCCAGCATCTCTTGCTGATGCTGGTCTTGGTCCCTATGCTTTCTTTTTTTGCACCTAATGCAGGCGGCAGTCAGGAAAACAGAAATGGATATCTTTATTGGGTCTTCACAGGTACCTCCTATGGGGTCTGGTCATTTTTGAGGTCCTAGTTTCCCCACATTGGGAAGCTTCTACAAATGACTGGCAATCTAATAAGAGAGAATTCCCAAGGATATTGAGCAACCAAGAAGTAAAAGTCCTTTTCCATTTAGCAGTTCTCTTCTTAGAAGCTGTTTTGGCCCAAACTTTTCTCTATCAATGTACTTTTCATTTGGTGAGATTGTGAACAAATGGTTTTATTTCTCCAACTACAACTGAGATGAGAATTTCTCATAATCTGCACAATATAAATGTAAGCCAGCACTGTGTTGGGTTTCAAGCATGTAGAGAAATGCAAACAACAATGTAACTTAGTGTAGGCATTACTCTTCTCCTAAAAGCTTTTTATTTGACGATATTCACACTCGATTTTCTCTCTCAATAATGCATTATTACAAGATAGTTGGAATTTCTTTAACTTCTCCCATTCTACTATTTTCCCAGAAGTAACTATGCTGAATGCTTTTGCCAGTCAACTACGTGGATCATACTTACATCCAATATATAAATACTCATACATAGCTTGTACTATTTTTCTATCTTTTTAGCATAACCAATAAACTTCTGCAGTTTTCTTTTAGCATTTGTGTAATGTGTCTGCAAGTTGTTGACACTGCTGCTGATTTCGGTGCTGAAGACTGGATGTAGGGTCTGGTGCATGCGAGGCAAGTGCTCTCCCTCTGAGCTACATCCCAAGCTCCTAGGGTAGGTTATGTTGAATCTTCTATATCTGGTTGATCCATTTTGTGCATGCCGACGTGTATTCACTTTATGAAAACACAACTTGTCTATCCATTCTTCTGCATCACTCACATCTATAGAGAATGGGACACAGAAGATCCTCCTCCCTGGGAGACAGGAAAGAGTGCACATCCCTGTCATACAGGGACTCCTGCTGTGCCTCATACTCGTATACCATATAGGTGGTACTAGGTAAATGAATCCAAGTGTTTAAGGACGAGGGAATGTGTCTGTTCAGTTATTCACTTGGGAGAGCCCTTATCCCTCTACATACACATTGCTTTCCATGTCCTTCTCTTCCTCTCTGGTCCCTGCAATCATACAATTCCTCATTGATTAATTACAGCTGTCCCCTTGTCCACAGAGAAATTTTGAACGACCACCATTGGATGCCTTAACCCAGAGCTAGTCTTGCAGCCTATCATTTAATGTCTTTTCCATCTCCATTAAGATCTTATCACAGTTGTTGTGGCCGTGACTTCTGCAGTTTGAGGTTGCATGGAAAAACTAGCTGGAATGCTTCTCTGCTCTGTTAAAATCTGGGGGACAGACTTGTTCTTACTGTCGTTCTCTGCCACCTCAGCACATTATTCTTTTCTTATTTTATCTCTCCTCTGCTTATCGGGTCAGCTTTCTATGCAATGGCAGTATTCTTGGTCTTCTCCTTGGTGTGTTGACCACATTAGAATGGTGAGCATCGCTAATCCTGACTTGAATTCAGGCACTGCGATCTTCCAACATTTTGCTGGAGCAGTGAGACATTCACGAAATAACTAATGTGGGAGTTGTGTATCCCACATGGGTAAGTTCTACAGTTAATGATTCCTATCTGTCAGGTGCATGGGTCACACAGGATGTCACGAGATTTCATGATGCTTCTCGGAACAGTGTATGATTTAAAATGCATGATGCCTTTGGAATTTCCCATTTGATATTTTCAGACCATGGTTGACTCTGGGTAACTGAAACTGTGGAATGCAAAAGCAAAGATAAGGTGGGCTACTCCATCACTAGTGCATTTTGAACAAATGAAAAAAAAATTGACTTTAGGGTGCTATATAATGTCTCTGTTCTCAGGGATCAGGAGGAAGGGAGGCAGAGCGTGAAGAAAGACCTTCTTCATAACCAGCTTGTCCACCCACTCCATGCCAGGCACGTGACCCTCCAAGATGCCTTTTCTTTGGTGGTACAGGAAGGAAGACACTTGCGTGGTACTGCTGTTAACCTCTAAAACCACAGTGGACAGAGCAGTGACCAGGGAAGCACACCCTGTGACCAGAAAGCCGTGACACACACAGAGTGTTTGTAAATCCGTGTCTCCTTACCAGAACTTTGTGAGGAAGATAAAAATTAGAATATTTTTGGGGAAAAAATGTCAAAATTTTAGAGACAATAGAATTCTCCATTGAATGCAATAAAGATGGCAACATATATATTATGTAATAGTCATAAAGTATAAAATATAACATATGTTAGATATAATTTATAATGCATGAGACCCTTGTGACCTTAGAGTTCTTCAATATGATGAGAATGTCTCTCCTTACATATTAAAGTAATTTTAGTAACAGTATAACATTTTTAATTTTTAAAGAATTTTATACATGAAGACCGTATTTACATTTCGACTCCGTTGTCTCTACTTCTAACCTGTTTTCTTTCACTCCTTCTGAAATTCATGACCTCTTATATAATGTTACTATAAATATATTTATATAAATATATACATACATATATATTTGTATTATACTACATACTGAAATAAAGAAAACTGGTGTCTCATTTCTGAAGTCCCCAGGTTTCATCTCATTGCTGTTCCTGCGGCCTCTGCATAGATAAGAGAGAGCAGAAAGAACTCTGCCCCAGCTTGAGCCTCACTTCCCAGTAGCTTCTCTGAGTACCTGTGGACTTCTCGGCAAAGACTAGGGCTCCAAGGGCCAGCATGAGTCACCAGGTTGGTGAAGATGCCAGGACTTGCTCTGATCCCTCCCTTTCTCCAGGCACTGCCCTTGGAGGCTATGGGTTGGAGCCTGGCAGTGTGGGAGGAAGGGGCATCTCTCTTTCCAGCCCCACCTCTGTGTCATAGGTGCCTACTGGACTCCACCCACAGTCCTCAGAAGAGTCCTCAGACCTGTTTCTCATACTCATTTGCCTGTACATATGCATGTGTGTGTACAAATGATACTTGGCAGCCATTGTGTAGTTCCATGAGCATCACGACTCTCAGATCTCATTTTTCACCCCATACACTTCCTCTGTCTAGAATAATCTGGGCCCATCTTGTCCATTCAACTGGTTCCCACTTCCTTATCATGTAACACTATCTTTAAGATTTTTTTCCTGGATCCATGGGAGGTTTATTGTTCCACTCTTCAATACCATGGTTGTCTTTTGGGAATAACACAAGGACCACCCGGCCTGTGCCTGATCTGAATTTCTAATACTAGGCAAGTAGTACAAGCAAGCAGAGGTTTCATCTGCTACTGCCCATTCATCCAAGCTCAGAGAATTCATTAATCTTGACTAGCTCTTTGCTCACACCAGGAAAAACGGGTGTGTATTGGACAAATTCCATAAAATAAGATTTTATTCCTTGCTTAAAAGGAAAACATCAAACAGCTACTTCCTATCATGGAGTAGATGTAGATCCTTAGCCCCATGTGATGGCTGGTTTTGGCTATTGGCCTAGCTTCATTTATGCTCCTTTGACAACTATCCCTGACCAGAACTCAGAGGATCAGCACACGGGGCTTCAGGATGGCAATTCTTGCTTGTCAGCTTGACACCTGGAATTAACTAAAGCCCCTACAGAGCTGAGCACACCTGTGAGGGATTTTCTTTTTTTGCTTAATTAAATCATTTGAAGAGGGAAGACCTATTTATTGTTTTATAAATAATAATTAAATGTATTCATTTATTTTATGTCCTGACTGAAGTGTCCCCTCACTCTTCTCCTTCCATCTCCTTCTCCCATCTCCTCTCTGCCATCCCCTTAAAATCTGTCCTTCCCCTCTTTCTGTTCAGAAAGGGGCAGGCCTCCCATGGGTGCCAACAAAGCATGGCATATCAAGTTGAGGTAGGACTAAGCTTCTCCCCTCATCTTAAGGCTTGTAAAACATCCCAGCAGAAGAAATAGGTTCCCAAAACCAAACAAAACTTCAGGGACAGCCCCCTGATCCCACTGTTAGGAGGCCCTCAAGCAGACCAAGCATCTCACTAATTGGCTTTCAAAGGCTAAAATTTGTCTCCTGCTTCTGGTGTTCTATTGGTTCTTGGTCCACCATGATTTGAAGAGTCTCTTCCACACAGTCCTACTACCATGAACGCCACCATTTTTTACCCAGCCATAATGAACTGAAACCCTCTGATACCATGATCCCAAATAAATCTCTGCTCCCAGAAGTTATTTCTGTAAGGTACTTGGTCACAAAAATTCAAAAGTCGCTGATACACGGAGGGACCGGCTTGTGTGGGGGAAGATGGGCGCCACCCTTGATGACTCCCCTCAAAAGCTCTGATTTTCATCAATAAATTACAAAATAGCCATTGTTGTTTGGGTATGTGGTAATAATCACTATATGCCGGGCACTGGGATGTGAAGAATGTTCAGTCTTTGCCACTCACTGGCTAGATAGTTGGGAAGAAAAGATACATCATAAAAAACGGCAGCCAGTGATTTGCTCCTGGAACACGTACCAGAAAGTGGATACCTGGAAGACCATAAGCTGTCTTGGAAGTGGCAGGAGAGATTACACAGAGATTTAGTGTACCCTCAAGGATGAGTGACGATTAGAATGGCAGGCTGGCAGCCACGTTCTTGGTGTGAACGGCAGCAAGTGCTCAGATGAAGAAACGTGGTCAGAAATAGCCCCGTGAGGAATCTGAAGCAGGAGGGGAAGAAATTTGAATAAGAGCATCACTGACCATTTCTGTCTCTGCATGCCAGCCTAAATTTAGGAGTTCAAGCAAGTAGGGTAGCCAGTGGAGAAGGGGGACTAGCAGAGGGAACGTAACAGTATGGCCCAGGACTTTGCTTCTTGAAGTGACGTCCGCGGACTCACAGTCTTTCTAAGACCTGAGAGCACGCTGCATTGTGGAATCAGAGCCCCCGGCCCCATGCTGTTGGCTGGGGATCTGATGTTTAAGGCGGTTTTAGAAGTATTGTTACAGGGGGAATAGCAACACAAACGAAGTAAGACAAGGCAAAGCTGAGTGCGGTGGTGTCTGCCTGTCATCCCGGGAGACAGAAGCAGGAGGGCCCATGTGTTAAAGCCTTGGTCTATAGCCCCTGCTGCTACTGAGAAGGTGGAATTTTGAGGAGCGGGAGCCTAGTAGAACGTTCTCGGAACTGTGCCTTTTAGGGGTCATGGAATTTCTTACCTTTTCCTCTTCTTCCTAGCAGTCTGGCTATGAAGTGAAAAATCGTCCTCTACTATACGCATCAGACATGAGTTTATCACCAGAGGTTCAAAGCGACAGGACCAATTAGTGACTGACTTAAACCTAGAAAGTAAACCCCTCCTCTTCCTAAGTTAACCGGGCAGGGGGCATGTTACAATAATGGAAAGCTGAGTAAGGGATTGTCACCCAGCTAAGCCATGCGTGGGGTATACACCCCGTAGAAGCTGTGGGAGGCACAGAGTTTCTTGTGTTTACAGATAAGCACTAGAGGAGTCAGGAATGTTACACACCCAGGGTTGTCTCCTGAAGGGGACAGAGGCATAATCTGTTTTCCACCCAGAAGGCTGGGAGCGGACATGGTTAATAGCGTAGGTAGCTTTTAATTCCCTTTCTGTGTGGCCCAGACTACACTGGCCCCTCCCACGGGCCCTTATCGTGAACTTGTTTTTCTCTGTCAATCTGTAGAGCCATTATGGAAGATGTTCCATGTTCTTCTGGTGACCTTTGCTCTACCTGTGTTGCTGACACGCGCCTCTCCAGATCCTCCCCAAGACCTTTCTCGTCAGCTTGTTTTCCTCAGCCAATCTGTAGAACTCATCTTTATGGGAGATGTCACGTGTACTTTACAAAGCGTTTCGCTGAAGCCTTGTCTTAAGTTTCTTTGTGCACATAGGAATGGGTTAATTATCTCTAGGAAATTTTTTCATCAAATTGTGCAGGCCTTAAATACACCCTAAGCTATTCGGAGTCAGACTTCCGAAGTTTGATCCAACTCCAGCTACTGAGTCATCTTGAACAATTCTTCCTGTGAATTGTTACTCTGATGGCCATGGTGTTTGCAGGGACACTCCTTCCTTCGAGAAACTATGAGAAAATAGATACTTGTTGTTTAAACCACTAGATTCGAGGAGATGTTTGTTATGCAACTATAGACGACTACTATCCTATGGCTTTGTTCGTTTATGTTTGTTTTTCGTTAAAGGAATAATTCCTCTCTTATTATTGACACTCAGATAGTCATTCCTGAAACTCAGTATAAGTTCCCGGTTACTGCTCTAGGATTTATGCATACCTTTTCAGAGTCCCTAATATTGATTGTAGACCCATTATGTATCAGAATGTGACCTGTGATTCCTGAATATAGAGACTTTGCTTAGTCATTTCTTTACCTCAGTCAGGATCTAGGGCAAAACTTATCCCACAATATTCAGATTGTATTTATTTACTTTTTTGTGTCTCTCTGTGTGTATGGGTACATATCTCCCCATCTCTCTCTCTCTCTCTCTCTCTCTCTCTCTCTCTCTCTCTCTCTCTGTGTGTGTGTGTGTGTGCACATGCACGTGCGCATGTACGCATAGGTGCAGATGTGTGCACTCATGTATATATGGTCCCTCAGGACAACAGGACAACCTCAGATGTCAGTCCTAAGTGTTCTTCACCATTTGTCTATTAAGTTCTCTCACTTGTCAGGGCCTAGGCACATAGTGTAGGCCAGCTGGCAGGTAACCCCAGAAATCCTGCTGGCTCTGCCTTTCCAGACCTGGGATCAGAGGCGCTATTCCTAAATTTTGCTTGTGGTAGTTCTGAGGATTGAACTTGGGTGCGTCCTCAAGTTTGCAAAAAAGTATTTGACTGGCTGAGCTGTTTCTCCAGTCTGTGTGCATTAGTCAGGTGTCTCTAGAGTAATGGAATGCAGAGAGTAAATCTCTGTATATATAGAGAAATTCATTAGAAAGACTTACAGGTTGTGGTCCAGTTAATCCAACAGTGGTTGGCTACGAAAGGAAGGTCCAAGAATTCAATACTTGCCCAGTCCAGGAGGCTAAATATCTCAGTTGGTTTTCAGTATACACTGAAATCCCGAAGAAGTCAGCTCTAAGACCAGTGAAGGAATGCACTTGCTAGCAAAGTGAGAGCAAGCAGGCAAAGAGCAGAATCTTCTTTCTTTCATGTATTATATAGGTTTCCGGCAGAAGGCATGGCCCAGATTAGATCTGCATCAAAGGTGAATCTTCTTAAATCAAAGACTGAGGTTAGAAGTGGATCTTTCCACCTCAAATTAGGCAGGAATTCCTCACAGACCCTCTGTTTTGGTGTTTTAGTTCATTCCAGATATAGTCAAGATGACAACCAAGAAGAGCCATCATACCATTCAATCCCGATTTTAAAGGTTTCAATGAAACTGTAATCATATTTTTCGCCCACATTCTCTGTCATCTCTGCACCCCAGGACTTTCACGGTGGGTAAACGGCCCATTTCAATCAACAAAGGGCAATATTGCCCATGCCCTGAAATATGCTAATTCACAATAAGGAATAGCCCTTCCAAAAAACATTTTAATTAATTAAAGGATTTAGCCCCAAATGACTTGGTTATCTTTCCCTGAACCCCCATCGCTTGACTCTTGGCTGCAGGGCCCAGTTCCTCAACAATAACGCATGAGAAGTCAGTGACAAGTTATTTTGGTCTCACTAAGTAGTGATCATGGGTCAACTGGTGTTCTTTTCTGACTTAATAAAAACCATTTGTTGCAAAACCGCAGGGCCCTGCAGATAAAGCAATTGGCAAGAAATAGTACGGCTTAAATACCAGAAAACAGCCCATATCCAAACAGGTGTGCGACTGAGCGGGATAAATAACCCGCTCAGTATGCAGCTCAACCCGGTAACATTGTCTAAGAAACTATTCTCCTCATCTGAAAAATATCAGACCCCCAAACCAGCCCTCCAGTGTCCTTTTCAGATGCCACAGCTGGAAAAACAGATCTTGTCAGGCAGTCCCAAGTAAGAGTTGTTTTAATTTTTTTTTTTTTTTGAATGGCCAGATAAACAAAACCTCGGGAGGGGAATGATTATGGTTTTACGAATGTGGCCTTGGGCACGAGTCTTGTGAAAGACCTTTTAGAACCATCCAGAACTTTCAACCTTTAAGAACTATGCCTGCTTCTTTGAATTAGCCGTGGCCACTTCATGTTGTGCTGGGATGTTTTCCAAAAGAGGGATTTTTTTTTTTTTTTTTTTTGGTGGTTGTGTTGGTATGGTGACATGGTTTTCCTAACCACCTGCGTCTTCGACTTAAGAGTACAAATGCCTAAGGGAAAGCTTTTGCTTCCATTGGGACCCATGAAGTGCACAGGGAACATGGCTCTGAGTTGCCCAGAGATCACATACCCCCTCTCCCTCAACTTTTATTTGTTTCTGGCCAGGAACAAAGGTAGGATGCGCTAGAGTGTCTGGAAGTACACGAGTTAAATATTTCTCACTGGGCTGTTTTGGTCTTCGGCACTGTTTGTTCTGTGCCAACCTGTGTCTAGGAAGAAAAAAAGTCAAGAACAGTATTCACATGCCCCAGCCTCCACACGGTCCAGCCTCCGTACGACCCAGCATCCGAACGGCCCAGCATCCGCACGGCCCAGGATCCACAAGGCCCAGCATCCACAAGGCCCAGCATCCGCACGGCCCAGCATCCAAACGACCCAACATCCACATGGTCCAGCATCCTCATGGTCCAGCCTCCACATGGCCCAGCATCCACATAGCCCAGGATCCACACGGCCCAGCATCCACACAGCCCAGCATCCGCACGGCCCAGCATCCTCATGGTCCAGCCTCCACACTGCCCGTCATCTACACGGCTCAGGATCCACATGGCCCAGCATTCACACAGCCCAGCACCCACAGAGCCCAGCATCCACACAGCCCAGCATCCACACAGCCCAGCATCTACACAGCCCAGCATCCACACAGCCCAGCATCCGCACGGCCCAGCATCCACACAGCCCAGTGTCTATATGGCCCAAAGGCTCTGGAAATAGCTGACACTAAACATGCCTTGGGGGCAAAGAGATACTGTGTGCTGCAGTGGAGTGTGTGGTTCAAATTCTGGCTCCTCTGTTGGTGAGAGTCGCAGTCATCACTGCTAAGTCTGCTTCTCGCCTTTCACATGACCTTGTATGTACGGTGCCTGTGAAGGTTAAATGAGAGCACACACCAGAGACATGCACAGTCACAGAAAGATGGCATCTGGTAAAACATATACATGTGACGTCATCACTTTATAGCCCAGGCTGGCTCTGAACTTATAATCCTCTTGCCTCAGCTGTGAGAGAACTGGAATTATTGGCATGAAATACCCTGCCTGACTAAATCTTACGGCAATTCGGCTGTACATCTTCTGCTGTACGTCTGCTCTTGACATCCGTCAAGAGCAAGGGCTCGGTCAGGTGTGGCTTCTCTTAGACCCATTGTTGCTGCTCTCACTGGAATTTGCCCTTTGAACAGGGGGGTGAACACCCCTCACCCCCCCTTCTCGACATGCTTCCTTAGATTTCCCTGCCTCTTTTCTTTCTTTCTTTCTTTCTTTCTTTCTTTCTTTCTTTCTTTCTTTCTTGCTTGCTTGCTTGCTTGCTTGCTTGCTTTCAGTTATTTAGCTACTTTTGAGGCAGGGCCTCCCCATGTAGCCCTAGCTGACCTAGAACTCACCGAATCTGTCTACCTCTGCCTTCCAAGTTCTTGGACTCAAAGCGTGTACCGCCACACCCAGCCACTTGTTACAGCTTTTAATCTACGGTGCGAAGAATGGAACCACACCAGGAGTGAAAGCCAGAGCAAGGAGATCATTTGTTGACGGTGCTCAGGAGGTGGATTCTGGACTCGGTCCTGCTGTCCTCCTTTCCAACTTGATTTCCCTCACCTATGGGAAGGGCACAAGGATAACAGTTGTAGAGCTACTGCAGGGGGCACCTGAGCCAGTCTGCTTCCCATGCTTCCTCTGTGAGTCTGCTCAGCTCCGGAGACCTCACCGGCTGCCTCCTTCAGATGAGCTCTGCCCTCTCCTCACTTATAAGAGCCATCAATATCCACTTCATAGCCAGGACCCAGCAGGCCCTGCTTTAGTCCTGTGGACAAACATTTTGACTTCTAAATTCAGTGCTTCAGAAGGTACAAGCCCATTCTGACTGCATCTAGAAAGCATCTAGACTTCCTCTTAGAAACTGCATTTCCTCTAAGAAGTGATGATGTGGGGGGGGGAGAGGGTTAGTCTCTTTATGTTTTCAATAAATAACAAAGAAAGGTCGCTACCCCCTTCTTTCCCCCCCCTCCCTCAACAAGTATTATAAATAGGCGTCCTTCTTATCTGATCCTCCCCTAAACGTTTTTCATTTGAAAACCGAAGTTAATTTTAGATAATTGTCGCAGATAATCTCAAAGGCGTGTGTAGCATGGGCTCTGGTTCTAAGTTCTAAGAATCTGAGAACAGCATGCTTTGTCTAGAGGACCTTGTTTGGGCCCCAGTGCCTCCGACTCGCCACCCTTATCAGAGCACAGCTTTTATCGGAAGCCAGGTTCCCCTGGCTAGAAGCAGAGCCGTGCCCCCCCCCCACCCCCTTGTAAAGGGGTTTCTCGGGTCTCCCTTAGATCCCCTGTGGTCTTCGAAGGATAGGGACAAGCTCTAGGAAGCTCAGAGCAAGATAGAGTTAAATAGGAGGCCCCCAACATTGCCTGCAAGGGCAATTCTGCAAGGATGAAGTGACCTCTACCCCCTGAGTCTCCCTGGGTCCCTCCTGGAGATCCTGTAAAGATAACAGAAGTCATAAATGTTATGCAAAGGCTGCCTTGAGACCTTTCTAAATAGCAGGCTGTTTTCAGAGCCTGAACAGCATTTGTCCTGGCCTGAGTTAAGAGGTAAAGAATCCACTTGCAAGCCCGAGTGGAAAAAATATTCTCGAAGGGTTTTTTCTTTCTTTTTTTTTTCTGCTAACAAGGTATGAAGAGGATTCAAATTCCAGTAAGAGAAGGGTAAAGTGGGTGGGTTCACTGAATACAGTCATCTCCCCTCCACCCCTTAGTTTTTCCATGAAGTGCCATAAAAAGCCACTGTACTAACAAACATTTTGGGAAAGGAACAGGCTTCAGGCCAAGAAGCCACAAGTTTAAGTGGAGGGGGGGGGGGCTGCGGCGGTGGAATCTGAGCCCTGAAGCACAGCTTCCTGAGCAGAATCATTTTTCAAGTATAATTTGGATTTAGCAGTAGTAACCAACCAACAGCAGATCTCTGGTTCTTCTCCTGGGCTCCCCAGGACAGGGATAGGCAGCAGCGGGAGAAAGCCCTGGTTCTCTAACGGTGCTCCATGTACCTATGCATGACTCAGAAATCATAATGAAAGCCTGAAGAGATGGCTGGGTGGACAAATAACCTGAGCTCCAGGTCCAGAATACTTGGGGAAAGCCAGACACAGTGGTTCTTACCTGTAATGTCAGTGTAAGGCCATGAGGACAGAAATGTGAGAATCCTGGGGGTTCACTGTCTTGTAGTCTAGTTGGAAAGGCAAGCTCCAGGTTCCAGGAGAGAATCTCTCAGAAACTAAGGTGGGCAGGAATCAATGGAGACACTCAACACCAACTGCCTGCTTCCACGTTGCCTCACAGGCAAGCACATCTGCATACACCACACACACACACACACACACACACACACACACACACACACACACACACGCACGTACCACGCCACACAAGTGAACATACATTCATACACACCACACAGACATAGACACACTACACAGGCACACTCACAGGGACAGAACTTCTCCTCAGCCGAGACTCATCTTACAAAGCACACAAAGATAAATGCCTTTCATAGTGACAACCAAATTCAATCTTTTCCTCTCAAAGGTTCACCAATATTTGCTTATTTTCATCTTATTTTTGTGAAAAGAAAAAAAATGGTGTGGAAAGACGAAGACAGAAAGTGGCCGGGCCACACAGCCGTGGCAGAGGGGAAACTGAGGCTACACGTAAATTACCCCAAGGCCCTCCTAACAAAATCAGTATGAGCGGGCTCCAGAATAGAAAGCCAGAACAGAGCAGAGGCTCCAGAGTCAGAAATATGCACGCATGAAGACTTCAAATATGATTAAGATGACTCAAAACTTACTGAAGATAGTTCACGTATTTACTAGACAACATAGAAGAGCTGACTGGGGCTGTGTAGAGAGCCACAGCATCTATACGTGCCTCCTGAGTGAGTGATTAACCCAGGAGGAAATACTATAAGACTAGCGGAAGGAAATTAGTACAGTTTTTGTGACTTAGAGACAAACTTTCTACAGGAGAGCTAATGTCACAGCCCCAAGGAAAAACAAAAGGTAGTCTTGATACCCTAATTGAGGATTTCTTTTTAAAGAAAGATATCAAAGATTAAGCTAATCAAAAAGATGTTAGAATAGAATATTTACAGTTTCCAGGACGCAGAGCTAATTGAAGGTAAGTGATGGGAGACCTGCAAGTTAACGACCAGAAAGGGATCACCAAAATCCAACAAGCATAAGAGAAGGGGCTGTAAAAGGTAACTCAGGGAGATGGAGAGCCAGAAATGTGATGTAATGCAAAGAGGCATTTCAACACATCAAGTCTTCAGAGATATGCCAAGCTCAGTCTGTGAGCAACAGCTTTAGAGCCATCGGATGAGCCAACACGAGAAAGGCGAAGGCAACAAACGCAAGCCTGAGCTACTGGAGCATAGGCGGTACAGTGAATATGGTTGTCACTGTGGCAGCCCTAACAGATGAGGCCTCTAGGAGGTGATTTGTTCATGTGGGCTCTGCCTTCATGAAGAGGTCAGTGCCATTATCAAGGGAATGGGATGGTTACTGAAGAATCTATCTATCATCTATCTATCTATCTATCTATCTATCTATCTATCTATCTATCTATCTGTCTGTCTGTCTATCAATCTATCATCTATCTATCTATCTATCTATCATCTGTCTGTCTATCTATCTATCATCTGTCTATCTATCTATCTATCTATCTATCTATCTATCTATCTATCTATCATCTGTCTATCTGTCTATCTATCTATCATCTATCTATCATCTGTCTATCTATCTATCTATCTATCTATCTATCTATCTATCTATCATCTGTCTATCTGTCTATCTATCTATCATCTATCTATCATCTGTCTATCTATCTATCTATCTATCTATCTATCTATCTATCTATCTATCATCTATCTATCTAATCTATCTATCTCTGTGTATGTTTGTCTGTTTGTCTTTATCTCACTCTCCATAGCTCTCTCATATTTATCTCTTTCTGTGCACGACCAGCTTTCTGCCCTGTTCTGACATGGCAAGAGGACCCTTATCATTTGTGGCCCCACCAGCCTTCAGAACTGTGAACTACATACACTTCCACTGTTGATAATTTACACAGTCTACAGACACTGTTAAAGCAGGAAAGGAGAGAATGAGCAAACATGATTTGTCATGTAAGCCTAACTCTAAAGAGTAAGCTGACCAAAAGTGAGCATTCCAGCCACTACCCCCACTTCTAGACTGTCTGTTGGCAATCCTTGCTCAGGTTCACGAGAGAGAGAATGGGACAGGGTAGTATGGTCTGTGCCTGTGGTTACTGGACAGGCTAGGATGTTCTTGCAGAAATGAGAGGTTAATGAAGTCACAAAGCTATTGGAATCCATATCCTGGGGTTACCAGGCACAGGAAGTTGAGATCTTAAAACAGCAATGCTGGGTGCACACAATAAGGAAAGCAACCAGGCTGACTCAGTGGCATGAAACTCTGAACACAGCACTGCTCTAAACAATACCCTCAACTGGTAGCTGTGAAGTAAGAGCGGCCAACTCAGAAGATTCTAGATTGTAACAAGCACATTGAATCTAAAACTGTTCAAAAAATTCCTTTTTTTTTTCAGTTCCTTTCGCCTTCAGTAGCTTTTTCAAATGGTGGATAATTCCCCAAGGAATGCAATGACTGTTAGAGTCTTCTTCGTTGTCAATTTACCTGTCCTGATGTCACAGGAGCGGGGTGTGACCCAGTGTTTCTTCAAGCAAGTGCTAACTGATCCCTTCTTTATTTATATCATGTTGGGATTTATCACCATTGTTCGTGACCTCCCTCTCACATAGACCATGCTTCAATGCCAAAGACAGAGTTCCTCCGAGAGATCTGTGCTGGGCTTCATGAAGTACACTGAGTGTGTGGTTAGTGTGATCATCCCCTTCCCAGGTTTGGAATCCTCTAGGAGATGTGTCTCTGTGCACATCCTGGAGGAAATGTCTAAATTAGATTAGCTTCTGGTCATCAGCTGGATCTCCAGTCTACTGGTGGTGGAACCATTCTGTGGACTGGCATCCCAGGTTGACCAGAAAACAGCAAGCAAGCTGAGTCTGCTCTGCCACTATTCTCTCCTTCCTTGCAGCAGATGCAATGATGCATGCATTCTGTTACTGACAGAACTTCTTCACCGTGATAGGTAAACCCCAGACCAGAGCCCCCCAAAACCCTTTCTCCCTTCAGTTTGCCTCTTGCCTTATCCCAGGAACCGCTGAAGAAGTCAATACACACAGTAGCGCTCTATTCAGAACACAGGAGAGTCGTGGATGCAACAAGATTTTTTTTTTCCTTTTCCTCTTACTGTGACGATGTTTTAAGAGCCTCTGTTACACTAATGCTCACTAGGCAATTGTCAAGGCCCGGGACCTGTAAGAGTAAGTTGGGGTAAAGGACAGCTGGTCCACCATCCTTCCTCTGGGAGATCCAGGACCCGAGGCTCCATTCCTGAAGCAGGAAATGAGAGATTGGCGTCTTCTTGTAAGACACAGCCAAGTGTTCGCATTGTATTGGCCATTAGGGGTCCCAGAGTGGGACTGAGAGTTGTATTCCTAAGAACGGGATGGAATTCAACTGTTTCTGAAGGAGATCCAGTATCTGGATTCTCCCAAGGCGCAGTAATTCATCTGAGCTAACCTGATGATCTGTTTTTTACGTGTTTGGAGAAAGATAGTCAAACATTGACCAGCTTCCTAGAACTGAATCAGCTGGTCAAAGGTGGAGTTTTATGAGGCCTCGGCAGTACACCCACAGCGCTGGTCAGAGTGTACAGCTCCGCTCCGTCTAGAAGAGGGAGGAAAACAGGCACGAGCCCCCATGAGGAGTCTATAAAGACATGGCCCATGTTTTCCAGTGCCTGGGAATTGGGTATTGCAAGATGAGTTGTTGATGAGTGTCCTCTCCTTGATGGGTTGGCTGTCCGCTCTGCGCCTGTGATCGGCAGGGATTTTATATGGCTTATCTCATATCCTCTTCCCATACTTTTCCAAGGAAAAGATTGACACGGGTGGGAGGTTTGGGAAGTTTTCCAGGTCGGTTGATTTTTACAAAGCAGATCTAGATTTGAACTCAAATAGCTGCTTCAAAAGCTGAGACTTTCTTCTAGCAAGATTGCAATGGCTGGAGCCCCGCTTTCAGTGCCAGAGCAGAGAGGCTCCCGTAACGTTAGGGAAGCAGAGCCAGCTGCCTTCTCACCAATCCATTTTCTAGACAGAAAGTGAGTCGTGTGTTGAACTGGAGTGGGGCAGACATAAGGACAAGGATGACCACGACGAGGGCGAACTTGAATTTCCTGCATAAGCCAGTCTGAGGAACTAGAATTGCAACCAGCCCCTTTCTATTAGGAGAAACTAAGTCCTAACATTAATTCAAACAGGCGGTGTTCTCGGAGTAGACCCTGTTTGACTTTCAAATCTGTGTGTTCGAAACACTTGTCCAAAAGTGCCTTCCGGACATAGAGCGGTACGCAGTGCTGAAACCAGGGACAGGCATGGTGATGGCACAAGGGGCGGTAGCCATGGTAATGTTGCTTTGCTGTTGGTAAAGTTGAAGGCAGTGGTGGTGATGTTGTTGGTGACAGGATGGTGAACACAATCATGGTATGTGAAGATGTACATGGTTGTGGTAGTGGAGCAGATGGTGGTGATAATGGTAGTTGTGGTGTTGGTAGGTGCTGGTCGTGGTGCCTGTAACGGTGGTCACAGTCACGGTGGTGAGGGTGTGGCAGCAGGGTTTGATGGTAGCATTGTTGTTGAGGGCACAGTGATGGTGGCGCCATTGCTGGTAACGATGACGGCAGTGTTGATGTCGGTTGTGCTGGCACGGGTGATGTTGAGGCTGGTGCGGATAATGGTGGGAATGGCGAGAGTGGTTGTGGTGTTGGTGATAGTGAGGGTGATGGTCGCTGTGTTGGAGATGATGGCAGTGGTGGTGGCAGTGGTGGTGACACAGGAAGTGGTGGTAATAGGGATGATAATGATATTGACAGTTGTGGTACCCGTGGGGATGGTGGTACTGGTGGTATTGGTAGCGGAGGTGATGATGGCAGCAGTGGCGAAGATAATGATGGTGTTCACGACACTATGGTCATGATGCCAGGGGGACTGATGGTGAGGGTGATGATGGCGGTGGTGATGACAGTGGTATAGTTCTGATTACAGAAGCAGCCCCGAGCCCATTAATGCTGGATGTTATTTCACCGTCTCGGTCAAGACCGATTTTGGAAGTCTTGAAAAAGGAGTCTGTTGTTCACGCGGCCCCTGTAAGGGCTGCCTGACTTTTTCTTCTGCAGAATCCAGACGGGAGGAGTTGCCCTTTCCTCCCTCTCCTTCTCTTCACATTTACGCTGCTGACAAGCTCCGTGGGTGTCCAGAGCCAGCAGAAGAGAGACAGATCGCGTGACCGCTCCTCTGAAGGTGGCCTTTGGCCACTTTGTACTGAAACACATGACCCCCCACCTCACCCCTGCCACATTAGCCTGGTGACTGGGCCCTGCCAGAGCCCAGCCCAGTCCAAAGGGATTTGGGATTCATGTCCCAAACAAGGCACTGATTAGCTGGTAATCAGGGAGTGATTAGCAGGCCAGGTCACCTGCAGTTCAGCGCTCATTGTTCCCTGCAAAGTCCAGAGATGTTTGCCACAAGGCCCCCTGGCCAGTCTCCATGTCTGAGGATCCCTGCGCCTGTGGTTCTGCTGGGGAGACTATGATCTGGGCAACTCCTCAGCTTCCCTGAACTTGCCCTCTGACCACTCACATGCAACGGATAGGGGAGAAGAATGCCACACTCAGTACCCAGAGCGACAGGGGCCAGGCTCTGCAGAGACAGAGCAAAGCAGGCTGCCCATCAGCAAAAACACCCTGTGTAAGCTGTCTGCAGCATGAGCTGCAGAACCCAGGAAACCTGGGTCTGGACTTAACTACAGTCTCAAACGGTGACCTTGGACAAGATGGGTAACCTCTAAGCCTTGGTGCTCTCGTTTCTAGAAGATGTCAATATCAGTGCTTGCTGTTGTTGGACATTTGTTTTAGGGAATGAATTGCAAAGCAGTCTATATTGTCTCTGGGATAAAGGAAGGGAACAGTAAGAGTCATTGTGCATGGTACTAATCCTTAAAGGACGATTACGTGAAAACACACTTAGCTTAAATGTTGGTTTACACACACACACACACACACACACACAGACAGACAGACAGAGAGAGAGAGATTATGGATGCAATGTGACTGACAGAGAGAGAGAGAGAGAGAGAGAGAGAGAGAGAGAGAGAGAGAGAATTATGGATGCAATGTGACTGACTGTTTAAAGTTCCTGCCTGGGCTGTGAATCAGAATCGTAAGCTGAAGTAAAAGCTGTTCTTTCCTAAGCTGCTTTTCGCCAGGGTATTTTATTGCAACGGAAATGTAACACGGTTTAGTTGTGACAGTTAAATACTATGTCAGTTGCTGATTCCTGATAACAACAACCTGGGAAGAAGGACTTGTTCTTGCTGCTTCAGTCCAGCACAGACTGGAAGGTGTGATCCAACGCCTCAATCACAATGGCGGGGACATGAGGCTGCCCCTGTTCACATGGAAACCTCCAGGAAGACAGGATAAGCAGCATTGGAATAAGGGGTAAGTATTGCATGGCCCATCCCTAGAGACCTGCATCCTCCAGCCAGGCTCTACGTCCCCAAGGCTTCACAACCATCCAGACAGTGATGGCGGCCAAAGCTGGAGACTGAGCACCCAAAGATGGAGCCTGTGGGGTTCGCTTCTGCTTCAAACAATAACCACTGACCCAGGCTGTGCTATCCACGCGCCTCAGATCACAAAGCAGTCACACTAAAGGCGCAAATCTAATTACTTTTGGTGTGAGATTCTGCTTTCCCACGAATTTCACACTGTTTCTTGGACTTTCGGTGCATTCTGGTGATGATAATGTGTGTACGTTTAAATGCAAATACAGACGATGCTTCTGGACCATTCTGAAGATGGAGACTGTGTTTCTCCCTTTTTCCTAAACAAGTATTTCTCAAAAATCCAATAATGAACATGGAAAGAAAACGTTGAAAAAATACAATAAACTTATTGCATATGGAAATTTATTGAAATGTAAAGTTTTTCTTTCTTTTAGGTCTTGTCACAAGGCCAGGTTTTCCGGAACATTCCTTGTCCTGTGCGCCTGAAGCCCCAGTTTTCTCCTGCAAGCACACTGTGCCTAACCACAGCAGAATTCCTTCATGCAAGCTCAGTTCGGAGATTTTAGCTCTTTGAGGAGCAGGTGGGCCCCAGCTCAGATACAGTCGCTGGCCAGAGTTCAGAGCCCAGAGGCTCACACACGACTGGCCAGGTGCAAGATGGACAGTTATTAACTTGGAGGAGGTTGGAGAGTTACGAAGCCAAGTTCTGGCTCCATGTGGAGAGGGTGTTTTAGCTAATGAAGAGCAGAGGGGTTTTCTGGATTAGAAAAGAAATTTAAAAAATCCGTCAAAGGGTAGGCCACAGGGAGTACCCCCAAAATGTGTAAAGATGCACCGGTATCTGATACTTTTCCTATGTGGGGGTCCCCTCAAGAAAGACTTGTGTGTTTGAAGCCTAGACTATTCCTGAGAGGTTGGTTGAAGTCCTAATACACACACAGAAATAGTGTTAAAATCTGAACTGCATTTTGGCCTTGGCATTTAGTAGGAAAGCTGCCCGGTGCAACAGCTGTGGCTCCATTTTCTTCCATGAAAATGGGATGATCTTTTCAGAATTATTAAGAAATAGGTCAGACACAAAGCAGGTTGTTAATGCCAATTAATAGTAATTTTGTGTTTGTAACCAAGGTTTAGCCTTCTCTTCATCTTAATGCACACTCCCCGTCTGCCCACAAGAGTGCTCCCACTTTATGGAGGACCCTGGTCCTACCCGCTGCCATCTCCACAATCCTCTGCAGACAAGTCAACGGCTACAGAGAAACAGACAGGAACTTTAACCGACACTTAGAGGGAGAGTGATGGTTAATCTTGATAGTCAACCTGTATCCATTAAGAAACACTCAAGGTTTTTGTGAGATCCACTTTGGATAGGATTAACTGGGGGGAGTGACTCATTTAGAATTTACTCCTGCATCTCACGGGTTTAGGTCACAGAGTAAATGAGAGAGAGAGAGAGAGAGAGAGAGAGAGAGAGAGAGAGAGAGAGAGAGAGAGAGATTATATCTGTTATCCCAGCACTCAGGAGGCAGAGTAGGAAGATCACTGCAACTTTTAAGCCATGCTAAGCTACATAGTGCATTCCAGAACAGTCAGGGCTCAATAGCAAGAACCCCTGTTAGAAAACTGAAGGCAAATCAAACAGGGACTCTCTCACCGTGGAAAGTATCACTTTAGGGTCCTACCACTGAAACTCAGGGTGTCATTCACTCTCTTGCATGCCCTTCTTCCCCCAGAGTTCTGACATTCTATTCAGGAAGTAAGTCATGAATAGGAAGATTTCATATGAAGACATCCTGTTCTATTGGTAATCTGACCAGGAACCTCAAATAGAAACTTCCAGAAGGAGAAGCATTCTCAAGGTTCCATGGCACAAGAAGAAGACGTTTCTATGGTGGGATCTAAATGAAACTGGACAGTGACAGAGGATGTTGCTATCCTCTATAAATGTCACCTCGTGGAAACCCATTGAAAGGTAGAGAAGAACCAGTGAATACCAAGGAATAGACAGAACATTCTAGAAATCCTGCCAATCTATGACCTGCATGAATCTTCTCAGACAACCCACCCTGACAGATCCCCCTTCTCCCCTGGAGCTCACACATGGCTGAATTTTAGCATCTGGCATTCATAAATTCATATTAACTGTTTATAGACCTGACTCACCCTTGAGTTGATTTCTGGGTCATTGTGGGCAGCAAGGAAACATGGAAGAGTGGATTGCATCCTGCACCTCCAAATCGTTATAAACAGTAGAGGAAGAATCCATGCAATGTCCTTGGGACTCTAGACACTCACAGACAATGGTGAAAATGAATGTTGGGACATTGCTAATCTTCTATTCTTCATGTTTCCATCCCCATGTGTCAAATATAGTCCAACAGGATCACTACCAAAAGGAAATACAGCATTTCGTATACAAGCTTGGTGAACTATTTCCATACAGAATTTCATGTACATTACTTTTTCAACTTCACTCCTAATTGAATCCACTTAGACCACCAACTCTGGCATATTCTTTCAAATATGTTACCATATAAATATGTGGAATATACACTATCAGTTTTTACACTAAATGGCTTATTTGAGAGCCTATGAGACTGTTGGGAGGGGGTAGAAACATTAGGAGGTGGGAAGCTAGGTCACTAGAAGATATTTGGGGACTCTGAACCCTCCCTCTTTTCTTTCTGTCCAAAGTGATGTGAACCCCTTTTCTACATTCTTTACTACCCCTCATCTCAATGCTGTGTCTCATCTCAGGCTCAAATCAAGAAAGCCAGTTGATCATGGGCAGAAACCTCTGTGAACATGAAGCAAAATAGAATCTTCCTCTTCGGGAGCTGTTTGTCTTGGGCATTTTGTTACAGTGATGGAAATCTGATGAACATAAAACATAACGTCTAGCCGGGCAGTGGTGGCACACGCCTTTAATCCCAGCACTCGGCAGGCGGATCTCTGGGAGTTCGAGGCCAGCTTGGTCTACAAGAGCTAGTTCCAGGATGGGCACCAAAGCTACAGAGAAACCTTGTCTTGAAAACCCCCCCAACCCCCCCCCCCCAAAAAAAAACATAAAGTCTATTAGAGAAGCCATCTTCCTCATCCCTGGAACAGAGTTATGACATTAATAGACTAGTGTGGGTAATATGGATGTTGTTATTTATATTTTTAGAAAGACATTGAGGCACAAGAGAGCTGTGGTTCAAGCTTTCCCCTATGATCAGTTACCCCATGAATGACGCAGGAAGATCAAATTAGGAAGTATCTTTACATCCAGCAGTCTTTAGACCGACAGGGCTCATCTTGATAGCACTACGCTGCTACTGATTAGAGGTGATGGGTGGAAATGACCTTGAGGGAGAGAAAGAATGACTAGGGCATAAAATACCACTGGGTAAAGACTGCAACATAAGCCCAGTCCAGGCAGCTTCCTTGTCGTGGGTCCTATGGGGATTAGATCTAGACCAGGGGTGAGTTCAGAGATGGAGACGCCACTCTTGGCATTTCAACATTGGGTTTATCAACCACCAACCCTTGATGGCTCAAAATACAAAGAACAAAATAAATGCCAAGTTGTTTCTCATCATGCCCCTGGTCTCTAGCACCTTCTGTTCCTGCCTTGAATCTGTTCAGCAAATTTCTCCTCGGATTTCTCTGGGTGAGTCCTTTGGTATGAATGGTGACCCTTAGTTCATATCACCACCCCCCATGGGTATTTTGTGAATAGGAGGAGCCCTTTAGCGGAAGTGTCGTCAATCAGTTATGTCCCTACAGGGATCGATGGGAAAGTGCTGCCCGTCCTTCAAGGAGTGGCAAAAAGTAATGACTGAGGTGACTCACAGTCAAGGGTTGCCAACTGCCACTCGCTAGGAACCCAGACGTGACTTCTGCAGGATACTTTTTCATGGCGAATGTTTCTGGGTAGTGCAGGCCTATCGCCTACTAAAATCCCACTTTGCCTCTATTAGTTAACTTTCTGCTAATTTGGAAGGGCACATCGAGTCATGTGATCACTCAGGAACTGCATGCGCAAACACATTCTCTCTCTCCCTGTCTCTTTCTCTCTCTCTCTCTCTCTCTCTCTCTCTCTCTCTCTCTCTAATACTCCTGCACCTCAGATGATGTCATAACAAAAGCCCCGTTGACTTTCCTAATATTTGGAAGACAATAGTACCATTCAATCACTGCCCTGAGTAATAATTATCGTCTTGGACACATGACCTCATATTCCCAATCTATTAAGCACACAAAATCTGAAAATAAGTGGCATTAGTGATTCGATTGAAATGGATACGGGGGAATTGAAACAAGAGAAGCCTAAAGCAGGCTTTAGCACTGTAATCCCCAGAGGAGTAAGTGCTAAGAGGATGGGTGACGTGGGTTGCTCAGAGGAAGAAAAATGACCGCAGGAAAGTAAAGTAACGGATGGCGATGGCGCAGTCCTTGCTAGATGCATGACCTACTTCAGGCTGCAGCTGCTGATGGTAGAGCGAAGAGGTGTTGTGTGTGTGAAAGATGTGGTTTAACAACTGACCAACGGCCAAATTCAAGGTTAAAGTTTCCTGGTCTCCCTCTTCCTTCCTCTCGCTCCCTCTCTTTCAACATGTATGTCTATGTATTCTTTCATTTCTTTCCCTCTTTCTCTCCATATCTTTCTCCCCCTTTCCCCTTCTTTTTCCTTTTCCCGCTCTTCCTCTCTCTCTTCTCCATTTCCTTCATTCCTCCACATCTCCTGTTTCTTTCCCTCTTTTCTTCTTCTTTTCCTCTTCTCTTTTTACTTACTTTTTTTTATCCATCCTTTTCTCCCTCCTGTCCTGCTCCTGTTCCCCCCTCCTGTTCTCCATCCTATCCTCCCTTCTCAGTTCGCCCTTCTGTAAGTAGGAGTCTTCAGAGAACTGTGGTGTCACCATAAGAACACATTCACCAGCAGTTCTGCCTGCGGGGCTCATTGCGAGGATCCTCCACAATCATTAGCATCCTTTGCCTCAGTCTGCTCCCTAGGGCTTCCAATGGAAACTCCTTCATCCTAAGGATAATCTTATTCAGATTTCTATAGATTCCGGAGCCAGTTACGGCAAAGCAGGGTGTGTTTAAAACGTGCCACCTACAGGAAATCACTTATGTACTTTCTTCATGACACAGGTATATGACAGCAGGGGTTCTAGTTATATCTCTAGCTCAGGGTCAGCTCCCCCTTTCTAGAATGTTCTTCATGGGGAAGAAAGGAGATGCATTACATCTGCTGTTAACATGAATTCTAATCCACAGTCCATGGCCCCCAAAGTCATTGTGCTGATCTCACTAGGAAGAATCCAAAGTGGGCTCTCAGGCAGATCGAAGCCTTGGGCAGGCCCCCAGCAGCTCCAAGGTGGGACTGCTGACCCAGTGTCTCCATGCCCATCCTTTGCCCCACTTATGCCCCCTACTCCGCCCCCCCTGGAGATCCATGTTTAAAAATGCCTCAGAGCAAGAAACCAGGCTGATGGGTTAATCAATCAACCAACAAGTATTTATTGAGAGCACCTAATTTTTTACTTAGTAAATGCTGACCAGAGGAGATGCTGGAGTGGCAGGACCATTCAAAGTCAGATGGAGGACCGGACAGAGACTCCGGAGAGACCTCAACAGATAGCTGCGGGGACCCTTTGTGAACTGTGCACTGTGCCGCTGTGCCAGGAGAGGAGGCTGATTGACATCCTGCCCCCTGGGGCTTCTACTTTCTCTCAGCTGGGACTTCTTTTACATGCTTAAATAAAAGCAGGAAATAGAAATTAGGCTGCGGATGGTGGTCATAGTAGTGAAAATTTTAGGATAGCTTTAGAGTTTGGAGGCCTGGGGCAATATAATCAGGGGTATTGGGGAATCCTTACACAGAGAGAGTTGGACGTACAGGGTTGAATGGAGGGAACCATCCAATTCATCTCCTCCTGGAACCACATAAAGTGACCTTATGTGGAGGGGCATGTTTCAAGCACATAGTATCAGAGACAGGGTATATGTTTCCAACTTAAACTGTGGAAGTAAACTTACTTCCACTGTAAGGAAGGAAAAGCACCGAGTCTTGTAGACTTGCCTCTGTTTTGTGGAACATGACAAACAGGCAAGAGAAAAAGTTCAATAGTTGTAGAAAGGACAATATTCAATTCATCAGGTAGTTTTGGAAACTAGAGTGCTGCTTGTTCCCCCAAAACCACAGTCCAATCAGGCACAAGTCAAACATGCAAGCATTAATCTAAGAGGAGACAGGAAAGACAGAAGTGGACCAAATAAATGGGAACAGGAGAGATAAAAAGATAAATGATTGTCTCTGGTTATGTGTGGTTAGAGTGCTTTTCGGGAAGGAAGGCTTTCAATAGAAAGCTGAAAAATTGATAGGACATTATGGCCATCATGTGATCATGGACACAGGAGAGACAGAAAGCACCTGGAGCACCTTGTTCTGTGTCATCTCCTCCAACAGAGCTTACTGACCCTACTGCCTTCTGCAGTGCACAAAGCCCTGTGGAGACTTCTGGGTGAATGAATGAATGGATTAGTAAAATGACCCAGAGGTCAAGGCAGGAGAGCCCTTTGGTGGTGAAGACAGAATAATTATGAAGGGCTAGGGAGAGGCTGAGGGAGACAAACAGAAAGCAGAGCTGTGAGCATGCAGATGGCTGGGAGGAAGGATAAGTCAGGAGACAGGTTCCAGGATCAAGGAAGATTGACCTTGGAGGGCCAAAGACAAGACAAGTGCTGAGAAGGTTCAAGGGGATTGGAGGAAGCATCTCAGAGCAGGGTCAGTTGGTGATATGTGAAAGGAAGACCTTTCACAGAAAGGGCCTCTGAAGATGCTGGGGATGGTTAAATTGTGTCGTCTCAGGAGCTAGGGATGAATGGAAGAGCAGTGCCCATCACTATGACAACCATGCATGGTCTTCCCACCTGGAATCTATATTGACATGAAGTGATAGCTTTAGATAGAATAACTGGGTTCTTTTCTAGTAAAGGCAGGCAGAAGTAGATGCATAAATACCATCAGGAAGTGAATTGATAGGAAGGGGTATACCCTCCATTGTTATGGGGTGTTTACTCTGTACTGCACACCCTACTAAGCACCCCCCCCCCAGATCCATCACTTCACAGAACCACTAAGCAACCTAGAATGTTCTGGCATGATCTTTATTCTTGAGCTGACGGAAATGAATTTTCTAGAGAAGCACCACCAAATTATTTCAGAGGACTGGAGAGATGGCTCAGGGGTAAGGTGCTCACTCTGCAAGCAGGAGGACCTGGGTCCGGATCTTTAGCACCCATGTAGATGGTCAGGTGTTGTATGCAGCCCTAGTGCTGAGGGAATGGGGTGGAGACAGGAGGATTCAGGGGTACTTCTTGCCCAGCCAGCCTAGCCAAATCAATGAGCTCCAGGTTCACTGAGAGACCCTATTTACCCCCTACCCCAAGGTGAGGAGCAATCAGAGGAGACAGCTGATATGATGTTGACCTCAAGATTCCACAAAACACACACTTAAGTGCATGTGCAAACTCATTCCCCCACACATCTACATCACCTACCCCCCCTCTACACACACACACACACACACACACACACACACACACACACACACACACACCAGTATGCAGAGGGTTATGAGTAAACCCAGGATTTGAAGCTGAATTTTTCTAGACAATAATTAAGTATTTCTCAGTCTCGGTTTGTTCACCTGTATAATTTTCCTTCCCATGTTTGTCTTGTAGTTGAAAACCAAGAAAGTGCTCGACAAACGGCAGCTCTTGCTTTGCTGGTACTTTCCCTCTTTGGAATAAGATCACGGGGTCCTAGCTAGACCCTCACCCCTCTTCCAACTCTCTCTGTTGTTCTTTCATGCCGAAGACTTCCTGGAACGTCCAGGCAAGCGTTCTACAGGATCAGCAGGTCAGATCCATCTTCAGCCTTGGGCCCAGGATGTCTGCTGCCTGCTCCCAGAAAAGAAGCCATGTTTGGTGTACAAACTAAATACAGAATATGACCAAAAGGCAGAGGATGTTTCCAAAAGAGAAACTGCAAGCTGAGACAATAGTTTTGCGGATCAATAGGAAACCTTTAAAGGCCCACTGATGAGACTGGCTGCAAGGATGCTAGTCCTCTGTAAGAGGAAGAGAAAATGGATCAATAAAGAAGAAAACTGAGAGTGGATGGCTGCGCTTCACTCCTAGGTGCTGCTTCCCTAGCTGACTCTCTGGTCGGACTTGTTCCCTGTGTTTCTCCCTGTGATGGGATATTAGCACCCTGAAATCTGAAGAGTAAGACTTCAAATTGCCCCCTGGGAAGCCTTCGAGTCACCCCTGGGAAGATGGCAGTAAACTCACAGGGCCTGTCTATCTGCTGTGGTAATGGTTAGTGCCGTAAGGGCTAATGGTCCTCAAGGAGCAAGCTGAGTATCAAGGAAGTGTGTTCTCTTTTATTTTTGGTGTATGTGTGGTGCTGAGATCCATGTGTGCTGCAGGAGAGAAAGATCCAAGGATCAAGGTGACCACCCTTCTGCCATAGGTGGTAACTGAGTTATCCATTAGCCAAGTTCCCACTGCGGGCCAGCATGATACCGGGCAGTATGGATCAAGACACCAGCAAAGCCCAGTCCTTCCCCTTGACACAATGCTGCTCAAGCCTGCAATTCCTTTCATAATGTGTGAGTTCCATTTTTTTCTCTCACCGCCCTTGAGTGTTCTGCTTCATGACTCTTCCCTCTTGCTTTCTCACTCTACCCCCTCTCTTTCCTCATGTCACACTTGGATTCCATCCCTGAATCTTGTCTCTGCTGTTCCATGACCCTGTGTCCTGAGAGGAGGGTGGAGACAATCCCTTTGCACATGTATGCTTGTCTAGAGTCCAGATACATGGATATATGAATCCTAGTGTCCAACCCATCCCTCTGGAGAAGGATTTCCCATCAGGCCAATGGTCTAAAGTGCTTCTTATAGGTAGCCTGCACTGTGTTCTGGATGGGGCATTTGCAAACTGTGAAAAGGCCAAACCAAAAAAGTACTAGATTTTCCCTCTCCCTCTCCAAAAAGAACTCTCTCACCGGAACGCTGATTCTACATCTCTGTTCATTCTATCACACACATTGCCTCGTCTCAGCGCACGGAGTTCTCACATAGCTCCTTCCGGGATTCCTCCTTAAAAAAAAAAAAAAACATGTCTTCGGTAAGAGCATCCTTACCTAAAGAAAACCCCTGTATCTTCCTTTCTTTCCCTTCAACCTCTTCTTCTTGGAAGGAGACAGAGACTGGGATTATTAAAACTTCAAAGAGTTGGGTGCTATAAAAACAATCCCGCAAAATGCCTCATGTAAGTGATTAACTCCTTTTACCAGCAAGGAAACTGAGGCACAGAAGGCTTAAGCCATGTGTTGTAGATTATGGGTAATTACATGACAGGTATCCAAGGTTCTGGGCTCACTGTCCTTGGAAACACACACATGAATGCTCATGGGATTGAGCATGTCTATTGGGTCTGTGTGTCATTCATTCTTTGATTATCTGTCATTCCTGATTCATGCTAAACAACTTCATGCTAGCTTAGAATTGTTGTCTTCCAATGATGTCACATGCAAAGTTATACTGTGAAAAAACTACCTTCCTGAGATGAATCCAGGCCATTAAGAGGAGCCACAATGCCTGAGTTCAAACCCCCAATTTTTCTGTCTGAGCTATCTCAACTCTTAGATTCTCATGGGGATTGTGATGGCTTGTTCACCTTCTTCCCTGCCACTTGTTATTGATAAGACTTGGGGATGGATGTCTTGTTATCGCCAAACTTCATCTCTCCTGTTTTATAACAGAGATGGCACTGTCCTTGTTGAAGCATTACTGTGAGTCCCTCAAGAATGTCCCTAATGTGGAGACCTAACATACCATGTTCTTTCTTGCTTAATCTATGCTATCTTTCTGTTGTTTTTGAGGAAGCCTGAAGTACCAACATGCATTTAAGAATTAAAGAACCAGGGGAAAGGAAGCAGAGCTTGGGGCTGGAGCTGCTTGAAGAAGAGCATCATGGGAAAAGTTCCCAAGAAGGGGTGGTCTAGTCTGAGTAATCAACAGGAGTCCACCCCACCCATTTCCCAGGTGGTCCCCCAAGCTGCTGGGTGAGTGTCCTCTTTACAGACAATAGTAAGGGATAAATGATGATTCATGTCTGCGCTGTGCTCTCTGAGTCACTCTAGGGCCCAGTGGTGACTGGAAGAAAACACCCCTGATCAATACCACACTTCCAGATTTCATTAAGGCTTTTAATAGCTCCCTGCTCTTTTGGAAGGCAGCATCGGCCTTGTCTCCATTTATTGGAGGCAGAGAGAAATGCAATAGGCCACCCTTTGAGTTTGGACCCAAGATCATTCCAGGTCCTCTGAAGGATCTATCTTCTTCTAGAAGTGCAAGCCATTCTGCTGTTTCCCAGGCATGAGATGTTTTCCCTCTGCTCCCTGGAGACTCTTTCAATGTTTTGTTCAGTGGACTGTTCTGGAGACACCAGGAACTTGGTCCCCAACACTTTCCCAAACGATCATCAAGTCCTACCTGTGTTATCCTCAGCTGTCTGGTTGTGTCCTTTTCTCGCCACTGTCACCTGAAGATCACCTATAGAGATCACCCAATGTTCTGGTTGCCAGAATAAATCTATGGGACATAGTATGAGATACAATCCTTATCAAGACCCGTCACTAGCTCCCCGTTCTGGCTGCGCAGGTTTCATTTTTATCTTTGTCAACTTGACACAAGCTGGAGTCTCCTGGGAAGAGGGAACTGGACTCTGTAAGGATTGTCTCCACCAGATTATCCGAAAGCAAGACTATGAGACATTGTCTTGATTAGTGGCTGACATAGAAAGGCCCAGCCACCATGGATTGTGCCAACCCTGTACCAGTGGTCATGATGTATACAAGAAAGTAGACTGAATCTGCTTGGGAGCAAGCCAGTGAGAAGCACCTCTCCATGGCCTCTGCTTCCAGGTTCCTACCTCGAGTTTCTTCCCTGACTTTTTTGTCAGAGACCAGCTTTGACATAGATACCACTTACCAGGGTAGGCGCATGGGGTTTAGAAAAGTAGTAAAGAGAACAAAGATGTGAATGAAAATAATAGAACAGAAAACATAGGATAGTACCAGAAGGGATTTCCAGTGAATACTGAAGTCACCCACATTTAATTTCTATTTGCTTAAAGTACCTCTGACTCCAAAAGATAGGAGTAAGATTTGGTGTAGGATATCCTTTTGTATTTGTGTTGATTTCATTAGTTGAATAAAGAAGCTGCCTTGGCCTTTTGATAGAGCAGCCCTTAGGTGGGCGGAGTAGACAGAATAGAATGCTAGGAAGAAGGGAAGTGTGGCAGATGCCATGATTCTCCTGCCTGAGATGGACGCTGGTTAGACTCATGCCGGTAAGCCACAGTCAAGTGGCGATACACATTAATGAAAATGGGTTAATCAAGATGTGAGAGTTAGCCAATAAGAGGCTAGAGCTAATGGCCAGGTAGTAATTTAATTGATACTATTTCTGTGTGGTTATTTCGGGGGTTAAGCTAGCCGGGGAGGCAGAACACGGCCCGCTCCCCTCCTCTTACAACAAAGATTTAAAAAAAAAACTGCATTAATGTGATACAAGGAAATGGACAGACCAGTTGAAAGTTGCAGGCTAAATTCTTAATTAAACATTCTATGGCTAGAACAAGACAAGTAACGCTCATACCCTAGACCAAAACATTCTATGAGCAAATCACTCCCTGGGTGAACTCCATTGTTATCTCCCTAAGAGAGTAGGAACTTAGTAGAATCCTTAGACTTTTGTTTGAGGTAGAAACAGGTCTACTTCTCATCACCTGAAACCCAAGGTCTGAATATTAGCCACACCTGTTGACAATAACCCCGAGAGAGCAGAACTCTCTGATCTAAATCTAGGTGGGAACTTTGTTTGAGGTAGAAAAAGACAATAACCTTGAAGGAACAGAAATAAGTTCCAACTCTCTGACCTTGGTCGGGGTGGAATAGCAACAACTTTGAGCAAGCTGATACTGACCTTCACACAAAGTGGAAATAGGCTCCCATTTTCGGGCTGCCACACTTTCCTTCCCAAGGTACTGTAAAGACATAAAATGGAATAAATCCTTCCCCCGACAGAAATTGCTTTTATTTATGTTATTTGCCACAGCAACTGAAAGCAGAAAGATATACCATTGCTCCTTAGCTTGCCATATACAGCCAACATCATCAGGTCCCTGTTCACAGTACAATGCTATCTTTTGCCTGTTTTTTTTTTCTTGCTTCTTAACCTTATAAGTTCCTGTTTCCATTTACCAAACAAGATGCTTGTGGCATTCTCACAGCCTGAACAACTCTTTTCAAACCCTTTAGAGGCTGGGACTCTCCCTTGTTCATGCTTGAACCTGAGTAAGGATGGTGCTTTATTGATGTTCTCATAGTCACTACAGTTTTTTTCTACATCTTGCTTGTGAATGAATTAGCTCATTGTTTTCAATAATTTTCCCCACACTGTGGAGAGAACCATGGTGCTTTGTACCTAGTACAAACACTGTGCCTGGCAAGAAATAGGTGTATCACAAACAAAGTGTGTTGAATGAAAGAGTGAATTTGTACTGGGATGTGAGTCTTCTAGAAGGCTGAGTCCTTTATTTTGCTCATGCTGAGACTAGAGTATGTATACTGATGTATGTAAATATAGAAACAGAAAGAATATTTTCGAACTTGGATCATGTTAAAGAACCCATACTCTCTATTCAGTCTTCTGTAAAGTGAGTCACCTATTAGAACGTCAGTGGTTGTGGAGAGGTTGGTTGTTATTGTTCTCCTTTGCTGGCTCTTCATGGCCCATTGGACAGAGCCTGAACTTAGTTGTATGTAGGACTTTGCACCAACTGTTTGGCCTTCTCTCGTCCTTTGCCTTTCTCTCAGTTCCTATTTTCTTTCACCAGGGACTATAAAGACGTAAGATGAAATAAATACATCTCTATTGGATATGGAATATGTGTGCATGCCCTTGAATGGGATCCCCTTTCCTCTTTTATCTCCCCTACTGACGTCTGGGTCATCTCATATAGCATCTTCTCCAGTGATCCTTCTCTGACCTGCATTTCAGCTCTGCGGTTGGACGCCATCATTATGCTTTTTATGCCCTTTTATATAAAACAAGTATCCCCAGGGAAAACACGTGACCTCCTCCTGGACAATTGGGGAAAGTATTAGCATATTAATTTTATTTACTGTTTAGATTTGATGCTCTACAAGATGCATAAACATTAGCATATCATTGTGTATATATATATATCTTTTATAAGAGAAATTATAAATGTAGGTAAGGATTATAGACTCAAAATTTATAATGATACATGTTTAGAGGTCATGATAACCTAAAAAGATTTATTGTGCCTCATTGTGTGTAGCTGGGTTTTACTTGCTTTTTCAAATACCTGCCTAGAAGGAAACTCCTAGGGAAGAAGCTCCTTACACAACCGAGTCACCCAAAGGTGAGGATGGGGGAGGGCTGGAGAGTATATGAAAGGAAGGGCCCTGGCTCCTGTGGAGAACTCTCTGCCTCTCCAATTCTCTTTCATTATTATTATTATTATTTTTTCTTGCGGAGAAGTGCTTCTCAGCCAGATGTAATTGTTTCCAAAACTGGTGGGCAGTAATTGCTTGTTTCCTCTTCAACCTCAAGTCCCAGGAAGAAGTTTCCATAATCCAACAACAGGATTTTGTTTTTATGACTCTTTCCCTGATTTGGGTCAAGTAAATACTGATTTTTCTCTTTCTCGGGATGTCTTAAAATTGTGTATCAAGAGGAAATAACATTTTAAAGAGTTAAGCAGACTGCAAAGCATGTGAAACTTCAGAAGGAAAATCTCCTGTACATATGGAAGTGTTAGAGTCTCATGTTAATGCCCTTAAACCATGAAAACCTACAGGATGAGGTGGTCAAAAGGTTGAGGCAATAGACTCCTAAACCATGAAGACCTAGCTGGTTGTGGCCATGGCTGCCTGATGTCTTTGTCACTCAGTATTTCAAGGCCAACCTCAGCTACATATCCAATTAAAGGCCAATCTGACCTAGAGGAGAAACTGTCTCAAAACATAAAATAAATAAAATAAAATAAGAAGGCTTTGCTGGGTTTTGTTTGCTTGTGGTTCAATTTGTTTCAGTGATGACCTGTCTTTGAACCTAAGGGTAGTGGAAGAAACAGACTTAATTTTTTTAAATTTTTGGAGATGGCTATTAGTGTGTGTACAGCTATTTCAAAAGGCGTGTACCCGGTCAGTATTAGGCATCTGTGCAATGGATGGGTGTGAACTGAGTCAACATGCCAGGGAGCCCGAGGATCCCTGGATAGCCCATTCCTCTTAGCTGGAACGAACTGACTGTGGAGGAGCTCATTCTCATCCACGAGGGTCCTATTTCACACCCTGCTGGCATTTACCCAGGAGACCTAGAAGAGTTAACGAGCCCAACTAGTCTCTTAACCGGGTGATTAGTGTGAGACAGAGTGGAATGTGAGTGAGACCTGGACTAATTTGGTGGCTCTGCAGGAGTCTGCTGAAAATTGATTGCGTAATGTGCATAGTGGCAAAACGCAATATCTGTATCCCTAGTAAATGCATCCCCCACACTCAGAAGTGATCCAACAGCATGGAGCACCTCACTCAGGTACTGATCCATGATACTCTATAAAATGACAGGCTTCTCACCCTGAAAACGGAGACATTTTGAAAGTTTCTCTAACCTATTCGTGAGGAAATGTTTCTGGAAGGTGTACATAGAAGACAGATAGGGTTCCAAGGGCAGTTGTAGTGATATTTCATTTGTATTTTTAACAAATAAAGCTTGCCTGAAGTTCAGAGCATAAAACATTCACATTGATCAGCCTTACAGGCCAGGCAGTGGTGACACACACATGCACACACACACACACACACACCTTTAATCCCAGTAGCCACACCAGTCTGCCATAGAAGCCAGGCCGTTGTGGTGCAAGCCTTTAATCCCAGCACTACAGAGGGATCTAAGACAGCAGGAAACAGCTCTCACACACAGTCTCATTCTGAGATTCCTGGAGGCAGGGTTGCCATTTCAGACTAAGGTAGAGGTAAGAACCAGTGGCTGGCTGTTTTGCTTTTCTGACCTTCTGGTTGAAGCTCAATTTCTGTCTCTGGGTTTCTATTCGTCATGCAACAGGCAGTGTCTCTCATCTCTTCCCGGCACACCACAAACACAGACGCTCCACTCCGACTATAGAACAAAGTCTTGCTTTCCTAGGAGGCCGAACCACACAACACACCTTTTCAAAATAAATCAACGTGCTTCTCTTATTGACACTTCTTCATATTTAGTAGTCTAACCCGAGACCTGTTCAGCGAGGGCTGGCTTCCGAAACGGTAAAGATAGAAACTCTCACAGGCTTTTCAAGGCCCAGTATCACTTCTGTTGCTAAAAGTGAGCTCTAAGAACACTTGAGATACAAAAGAATTAGGGGTGGGAATGTGGCTTAGTGGATAGGCTGCTTGTTTTGCAAGCACGAGGGCCTGTGTGCAAATCCCAGAACCCAAGAAGAAAGACAGATTTTGGAAGCTCAGTCACCGACCGGCCAGTCTTGCCTCCTTACAAGCTTCAGGTCAGTGAGGAATCCTGTCTCAGAAATAATGCCTTCATATGCATGTGTACACATATGCATGTGTTCACCAGCACATATGCAAGTACCCCTATACAGAAGCGCATCCATCTATCTGTACATACACATACATGTGTATAAACATACACAGGAAGAGCTTCCTCTTGTTAAAAATAATGATACTTGTGTATACAGACAGAAGGGATGATTGGTAACTCTATATAGACAATTAAAGATGCATGCATATGTGCACACGCGCACACACACACACACATACTTCAATTCAAGAATAGAGAGCACGCTTCTGATAAGCATTAACCATAGCTGAATTTTTGTGGGGAGGTGTCCATAAAGTGTCCTGGAGCATCAGGAATGAAGGCCCCAGGTCTTACCATTTTGCTTTCCTTTCATTTCAATGGGAGGAGAATGAAAGAAAAAAAAAATGGCATTGAGTCAAGTGTGTTGATCTGTTTCAGTGTCATAAAAAGGAAGGGCCCTGGGCATCTGTGTATGTCCCATGCTTGTAAAAACATGGACGTACAAGGAGAAGTGGAGGTCACTTTAGACTTGGCGTCCAGACACTGCGCTGTTCTGAGATACCCTGCTTTGAATCCAAGCTCTCCCAACCCAACCTTTGCCCAGACCATCCTTCATGCGCGACTGACTTACCTTGTGCACAAGACCATGTCTTTGTTCCTCTTTAATTAGCAGATCAAGGTTCAACCCCTCCAACGTGTCCTAGCGATCATTTGGAAGAAAACAAGTCTAGCATTTCTGATCCCTCTCTGTTCTCAGCAACAAGGGAGGCAGGATAAGAATTTTCTAGACGAAAGAAAAGGCGACTCCCAGTGGGAAAGAGAACAGCTATGTGGATCTCCAGCAGAGTTTCTTTCCTGGTTTTATTTAAAGATAGAAGGCTTCTTCAGGGTGGAAGGTTGAGAGGTGAACCTTATAAGGAAGAGGTGTTGGTGTCCACAGAGCACACGATGTTGAGAAAGCATTATAGACTAAGTTGACAACAGAAAGAACATATTGACATTAGAAAAGTTACAATTGGTTTAAGTTGATTTTGGCAGAAGGGATGACTGCTAAGATGATTGTAACACATTTTAGTCTTAGCAACAATTTCTCCTTGACACATACTCAAGGCTGCTTCTGTCAGAATGTTGCCAGTGCCATGAAACCAAAAAGCAGGGAGAACTTTCTGGCACAGTATCTGTTTAACTCCGCTCACCTAGTAAAGAGCCATTGCTTTCAAACCATGGCATCTCAAGACACTTGTAATGCTCCACATGCAGAAACTTGACTTAAAACGATTGTCTCTCTACCCACAAACAGGCAAGCTGACCCTTAGAAGTCAGAGAGAAATGCAAAAGATCCCAGATCAACAAAACTTTGGCAAAAAAGAGCAAAGTTGGAGAACACACACATCTGACATTGTGTGGTACTGATGGATAAACAGGCCAATGGAATAGAATTGATACTCCAGAAATGAAATGGTGCATCCCTGATAAATCAGTTTTTCATAAAACTAGTCAGATTGATAAATGGTAAACAGAGTGTCAAAAATTGTTGAGGAGACAATCAGATATTTACATTAAATAATGGTGACCGGCAACGTCTCTCAGTGGGTAAATGTGCTTTTTACCAAACTAGATAACCTGAGTTTAATCAGAGGGAATTCACATGGTAGGAGGAGCGATCAGTCTCGTACAAGTTGTCTTCTGACCTCCACATGCATGCCATAGCACACATACACAAATGCACACTCACAATTTTAAAAAAATTAATTTTAGTTTTGCTTCTATATTTTAATGACTAGTAAAAGATATCCTAATATAGGGAATTATTTTTAAATGATAGCTCTACAGGCACAGATTCTGTGAAATTTTGAAGTCAAAATTGGCATTAGCATATTATATTATAAAACTCAAAAATAATGATGTTTCAAAACTCTGTCCCTGGAAACCCCAGAATGGCATGTCCTCTTGCTTGGGAATCTCCAAAATAAACCAAAATCTTGACTCTTGTATTAAGTCTTCGAGCCGTTTCCTTCGGGGGTGGATGAGCTTCCATTCTGAGAAGGAACTGGTTTTCCCAGTTGAGCTTGTGAGATCTAATGTGTACCAGGAGGAGCCTATCCGATGCTGCCCAGCTCACTCTTCTTCACCTTCCATGGTCCAGGCTTCATTTCTCTTATTCTACTGTTAGCTAGATCAATTATAGGTTTAGACACCAGGAAAATTTGCCTAGAGCCTGGTAGGAGTTCGTGATGACCTAATCTTGGTCTGCCTCTGTCGAAGATGGAATGGACACCTGAGGATAGGACCTGCCTTACATTGCCACCTCTTAGAGAGATATACCTATCTTGGCAGCCCAGAGGGCTGCAAAGAGCTCAGGCCAGGGTTCAATCCTCCAAGGTTTAAATGTAGGTCTATTTGGAACTTGGGAAAATTAATAGATCTCTAAGGCCCTCTTTTTAAGGTAATCTTAATAGGATAGACCCACCCAGGGTTACACACACAATAAAGAGCTTTATTAAGTACATACACTTGCGTTGTCTAACTCTATAGAAATAGACCCTTCACAGTTAGAGTCGGTTGGCTTTCCTCTTTCAAAATGGCTGCATCCTTGATACACCAAATGATGCCAGGCATATACTCAGCACTAACTAAAGCTCTTGAATGTATGGTGTCATTTATTTGAGCATTTTTTAACAAGAAAGGATGATTCAATGGGCCTGATTACCTGAATTTCACGAGGTGGCCACCTTTGATTTCTTTCAGCTCCAAGCAGCAGGGTTTTCTGAGTTTGTATTTAATTTTCCCCCTGACTCTCTTGGTTCTAGATACTCCAGTTTAGAGTTACAAACCCTTCTGTTGCATGTTAATAAAACCAAGGAAATTGCCTCCCAACAGCCAGAAATACATTGTTGTAAAATGAGACACTTAAGAAATAAGGATTTGAGTTTTCAACGTTTATGTTTGCTTTCCCTCCTAATAAATATTTAAGTTACATTGAATTTAACTTAACTTGATGACTATTTAACTTTAATAGTCGTCTGTTTATAGCAGTACTTTCAGCAAATTTTTAGTTAAGAATCTTTGGCTCGTAACCAAAAGGCATTATAAGAAAACCACCTTTCTCCTCCTGCTAAAGACTCGTGTCCACATTCTCTCTTAGAATTGCTGCATGAAGAGGCTTCAGTGTTTTTCTCTTGCAGAAAAACAAAAGGCAGAGGACACATTTATATTTGCCATTTACTTCATCTGACTGGTTTCACAGGGTAGATTGAAGTATCTTAGATAAACTAGTATTTAGCCAAAAATGCCCAGGCCTTGTGACTATGTTGCCTCACACTGCAAAGAAGAATTAAACTTTCAGGTATAATTAAAGCTGTTAATCAGCTGGCTTTAACAAAGAGAGATTATCTTCAATTATACAGTGAGGTCAGCAGAATCACAGAGGTCATTGGCAGTGGGAGGGGAAAGCAGGAGGCGACATCAGGATGACATGATCTGAGAAGGAGTTATGCCACCACTGTTAGAAGTGGAGCTGGAGGAAGGGGCAGGGTGCCAGGGATCCAAGTGGCCTCTACAATTTGAAGAAAGAATTCTTCCTCCAGGGCCTTCAAGGAAGACAGTCCTACTGCAGCTTTGTCCCCAGTCCAGGGAGATACACGAAAAGTTTATTGTCCTCAGGACTCTACTATAAAGTGTGATCTTAAGGCTTAAACTTTGTGCTCATTTGTAACAGTATCAGGAGACAAGATTCCCTCTTTGAAGGATGGCTTTTGGGGGGGGGTCTCTTTTGCTTTTTCATTAGCTAAGAAATTTCAGCCACATTAAACTATAGGGAGCCATCGATTCAATCTTTAAATTTTCATGACAGCATTGTTGAATATGTATCTAACAGATTCCAAGCACTCCCATCGAGATGAGAGGTGCTCATAAATTAGAGTAGATCTAATCTTTCAATCTCTAGCTCCTTTGCAAGAACCAGGAAGAGAAAACCCCAAGCACCTAAGTGATATGTTAAATGTTGAACGAACACAAGCATTCAGCATTTGCCTTCTCATCGGGCAGAGTTGTTGAACTCCTCTGAAAGCTACAAATAGGAGTTGCCATGAATTGTGAGGGACACTGTGAATCCTTGGAGCAGTGTATTCTTTCAAAATTGCTTTTTTCCCCCTGCTTCTTCCTTTCTTGTTTCTATGTGTGAAGGGAGCTTGTGTTTCTTGACAAGTTCCAGCTAGCAGAGACGCTCAGAGAGAGCCAAATGACTCAGCCCCTGGACCACTACCAATGTTTTCAGGATTGAATCCTGCTCTTATTTTCTAAGGAACAATGTTGAACTGGGCTCTGTGGCATTGTGTCAACTGACATCACCCTTTAATTGCAGCTATGTCACGTTAGACTACCCCTGACATGAAGGGAAGGCTCCCAAGGTGCATTTAAAAAGCATGGTGGAGGCTGCTGGAGCATTTTCCATAGCCTTGACTACAGCATGGAAGGCCCATGTCATGGCAGTGTGCACACTGTGAGTCCTTTCCTTTGACCTCAGGAATGCTACAGAAGGTTAAGTCACATTTACCAACAAGCAGCACAGCAGCCTAGTTTGAAGATTTCTCTGGAGGGTGCACGATTCTGCTTTCACCCAGGATAAGAAAGTGTCATGAATCAGAGCTCAGAACACACCAAACCTAGTTCACACCAAAAAGGGCTTTAGTATGGTTCCCTGGGATTACAAATGTACATGCAATGTGTGCAATGAACTATGAGATGACGAATAAGTGTCCTCGTGGTGTTTCTTGGGATTTTGAAAATTAATGTCTCTGTGGAACGTGATGACATCATCAGCACAGTGGCCTGCCTCCGAGTTAGCCAGATCCTGCAGAACAGATCCTGCCCAAACTTGTTATTAGTGCCAGCAGCCCCAGCTGTGGATACAAAGAGGACTGACCTTTGTGCACATCCTTTAAAGAACTTTCCACTCAGATCTGATCTTGTAAAGCAGCATTGGTTGGGCCCAAAGAAGAAGTTCAGCTGTTGTCTTATGGGAAGAACGATGCATACCTTTATTAGCATAAAAAAGCATGTCTTAAAGATTCTTCATTGACTTCCAGGGACCCTTAATGGAATGAGCGGGCAGAAGCAGAATCATGGACAAACAGGCACATTTTAGAATGACCATGTGATTAGAAACTTCAGGTTTCCCTGAGAAGAACTGTTTTTCTGACTGCAAAGTTTTTCTCATTGGAGGGAAACCTATTTAGAAGAGTCTGTGAGAGTTAATTATCAGTTCTGAATAAATAATCAACAGTAGAAAAAAAAACAAGGATGGGGGTTGGGAGGTGTTATTGTCTGATTCACGGCAGTTGCTTGACTAGCACGCAAGAAGTCTTGGGTTGGTTTTATTTAGCAACAAGTAACAAGATGGTGTGGTACAGATCTGGAATCCCAGAACTCAGGAGGTAGAGGCAGGAGGATCAGGAGTTCAAGATCACTTTCAGCTACAGAGTAAGCTGGAGCCTAATCTAGAACATGACATAAGATACCACTGAAGGATGGGGGGGGGGGATGCGATACCAAACCAAGACACCAAGGGAATAGTTTATAAGAAAGATATGGATTCAGAGTCTTCTCTGTGTCAGGCAGCAACATGGTAGACCAGGAACCATCAGCTTCAAGAGGCTCCTCAAGCCGTGTACATGTTCACCTGTTCATGTTTCAGTCATGTTCAGACATGTTTCAGTAATGTTCATCTGTTCATGTTTCAGTCATGTTCATCTGCTCATACACTTGCTCTAAGGTTTATGGGTAGAGTCTCTACCACGGGGATTGAACCAGTGAGCTCTGGCTGCTTTCAAGATCTTCTCCAGGTGGGCACTGCTCTAACATGAAAGAGAAAGGCTCTAGCCCTATAGCAAACATGGAGAGGAAGGGGGATGACCGACAGAATGACACTCAAGGAGGGAATAGAGGTGGAGCATGGGTCATAGGCCTTATGCAGAGCTGAGGCTGGCCTCATCAGTGTCATCCCACCTGCTGGCCTTTGCCCCCTGCCTTGCCCCTGGATTAGGTGCTTTCTTCATAGGCAAGGTATTTCTGGAATATATTGGACATCGTGTGATAGGGTACCTGTTTGTGACTCCAACTGATAGATAAGTCATCATCCTTTTTGGCCCCAAGCAAAGTATTAAGAATTCTCCAACATCTTTTAAAGAGGCCTAGCTACTGTCTTAGTAACTCAGCCAATGCTCTCCTGCGTGAGATACTGGGCAACATAATGTATATGTTACTTACAAATTTAAGTTGGCTTTGAAAAGACCCGTGGTGTACTAATGCTGGTGCTGCTTTCAATTCTCTGGCCAAATGAGCTACCCAAACTGACAGAATGATACCCAATGTCATTTCAATAAACTAGCAAAAGAAAAATAACCATACCTGCCCTCTGATTTGTCTGTGCTCAGTAGTATCTGACATTATCATCTCCCCCAAGCTTAGGTATGTCCTGGAAGAGTTTTCAAAGTGAGATTGTCATGGGTCCTGGAAGACAAAGGACATGGGTAGAAAGTGTAATTCTATTGGTCATCTCAGGTCAGGACCTCTGGATGAAAAATTCTATAAATGTCAGCTCTCCACAGACATACCCAGGGAGCATCTGCTCCTGCTCCTGGGAAAGTTTAAAAACAGTTCCAGAGGATAACCCCTAAGTTCTGTAAATCAGAGTTCCTTTCAGCCTTCTTTCTTCCCCTACCTCTCTTCTCTCTCCCACACTATGCTTCACCTTTATGCTTTTATTTATTCCTTTCTCCCATCTTTTCCATAAAAAATACTGTGCCCACTAAGATAAGTGCAATTAAACAGAAAGTAATTAGGTTTAATTCCATAATGGAAAAGAAATTCACCAGTCTGTCTTTCGGGGGAAAAAAGACACACAGAGAAAGAGTTCACAGGATTCTCCAATGCAGACTGGGGTCCCCAGACACATAGAAGACGCCCTCACAGGGTTCTCGGATGCAGACTGGGGTCCCCAGGGCCTGAGAGCTACATCACACTTTGTAGGGAGCAGAGAGAGGAATGTGTTTATTGTCCCAGAGGAAAGGGGGAGGGAGATAAGGAGGATGAAGTGAGGGAGGGAAGAAGGAGTGGAATGAACAAGATGGAGCAGAGCTTACAAATCAATGTAGTCATTCCCAGTACACACCCAAAATAAAATTATACCAAAATGATTATAAGGTTCCATGTGGTGGAGTCTTTGCGTCAACCAGTCAAAGCCCCATTCTGTATCCAGGCTGCTGGCAGACAGAAAACATGGAATCCAGAATGCCATAGAGAAGCATGAGGAGAACTTCAAAGCTCACAGAGTTTTGAGGAATTCAGGATGAGATATTCAAATTGCTTATTAGAAGACAATGTTGTCATTTAAGTCAAGCTGAAAGGTTTCTTAAGAACACAGGTATTGTAGAACTTACCAGAAAAGCCAGGAGGCTTTCTAGATTTTAAAGAGACCTTTGATATGGATTCAGCAAAGATGGCAGTTATCCAATAAAAGGAAGAATGATCACTCTCCTTAACCACACCTTTGGTCTTAGGGGCTCTTAGGAAAGAGGGACAATATTGTGAAGATGGTCTGGGCTTTCTCCAGCAGAGGCTCAGGCCATCAGAAATGGAAAGCAAGTGCGACTCTGACACAGATGGAGAAAGAAGGTGCTTAGAGGAGAACCTCAGGGTCCTTAGTGCTGGGTGAGGATCAGTATCTGTGGGCTGAAGTGAGCAATGATGGGTGCACTCTGTTTGAAAGGTGAAAGTGATTCCCAGATGAACTAAAAATACAGGAGAAAGGAAGGAAGGAAGGAAGGAAGGAAGGAAGGAAGGAAGGAAGGAAGGAAGGAAGGAAGAAAGAAGAGGAATGGGAAGAGAGGAAAGAAGGAAGGAAGGGAAGGAGAGAGAGGGAGGGGGAGGAAGTGAAAGGAGGGAGAGAAGGAAAGAAGGAGGAGATGAGAGAGGAAGGGGAAAACAGGGAGGGAGACAGCAAGAGATGGGTTAAAGAAGTAGAGAATGGGATTAAAGAGGGGAAGAAAGAAGAGCGAGGGAGGGGAGAGAAAAAAAGGAAAGGAAGGGAGGGAGGAGAGGGGATTTGTTTGAGGCTGTTGCTCTTAGCTGCCTGTCTAGGTGAACTGACTGTAGCATTCGGAGTTGCTCTGGGCGATGCATGGCAGAACCAGGGGTTGCACATCTGGCATCTCCTCAGCTGGAGAGGAGGCAGAATGGTGCCAGGGAAAGAACTGAGGCCCCCAAATAAGACAGACATTCCCAGCCACCCCAGAGAAGGAAGACAGTCAGACAGCGGGGCTGACAGCCTAGCAGAGAAGCTGAGGGAGAGCCAGAGTTTCTAACAACAGTCTCCCCACTTGTGGTCAACCAGAAGTCGATTTTTCAAAATTCCCATCTATTTCTCTTTTATTACATGGTGTAAAAATCACCAAATGTCACCACAAAATGCACGGGGTTGTTTTATTTTTTTCATTTTTGAGCTTTCAGTCCACGTTTTACAGCATATATGGAGTTAACTATCGGGGTAGCAGCAGTTTCCAAGAAGTGGATGGTCACCCCCGAAGTAGCAGAAACTGGAGTTCAAGGCAAGGTCCTTGTGACCTCCGATTGGAAGAGATGTCATAGATCCTGGTGATGTCGTAAACAGACAGGACAAACCACAACATTAAAACTCTCAGCAGATTGGAACTGGAAAGCCAGATCAAGTGTCCCGTGGGAGACCGTTCCAGCCTTCCTAGGTGGATCTGAGATGGGGCTTCTCCTCTTAGGGGGCGGCTAGCTGAGCTAGCACGCTGCAGTCATGGCTGTGTTTATCTGGAGCGGCAGAGAGAAGGCAGCTGGTCTGAATTAAGTCAGGCCGAGGCCCTTGTGTATAGAGTGGGAGTCAGGGGTGGGGACTGTATGGGCGGCAAGCCCAGGGCTTGTGGAGATGGGGCATATGGCCATAGTGCGTCATTATGGAGCAGGGTCACAATGTGTTGGCAAAGCCACTGAACTTAAACTTAACAATAGTGTGACACACATCAGGGCTAAGATTTAGGCTTAGGGAACCTTGGTGAGTCTTGAAGAATAGGGAAAAACCAAATCTCTGACTATTTTAATGGCTTCGAAGCATGGAATGCTACCATCCTGTCTGATGAAAACATCCAAAATGGCCTTCTATATGCATCTATAGACCAAGATGAACCCTTGGGGAACTATGTGGCGGGGATCCATGAAGTGGGCTCTAAGTCTTAGAAATCTGGTAACTTCAATGGTGGCTTTGTCTGAGTCACAGTCATTTCTGGAATCGATCATTTTAGAAAGCAGGGATTGACACTATCCCTTCTGTCCCAGTGACATTGTGACACTGTGCCTGTGGGCCAGCTTTCATCTTTGTTAAGGTGGGCAAATGTCTACTTAAAGGCCTGAAGCAGGAGAGAGCCAGGTGAATGTAGATCTCAGCTTGGGGAGAAAGTTATAGAAAATAGAACATACATTGTCCCGGGCAAGGCCCACTCTAAACCCATATGTTGATAATCTTCCAAAAGAATATGTAGTGGCTGAGACTCAGAATCAACTGGGTGACAGACAACGCCATTCAGATCACTTATGGAGTGATGTGTGCAAGAAAGTTAAAGACAGCCAAAGACAATTGTCTATCATCCTGGACAGGATCAATGACAGAGATGGGAAGGTGACCTTGAACTTTGATGAAGAGAATATAGCTTAAATAGCTTAATCCCATGGTGACCATAGCTGTGAACTCTGGGACTCAGACACTTATTGAGACCATTCCCTGGAGAGAGGGAGAGACAGAGAGAGAGAGACAGAGAGAGAGAGAGAGAATCCTGCAGGTCACAATCTTCTCAATCCACGGTGCCTTTCCCTCGCATCCCCTCCTGGGCTTCATCACTGACTTTTGAGTCAATGAGTCATTTCAACAGGAATGTTAATGTGTTTGACATGTGTCAACATCACCCTGAAGAGAGAGAGGGAGGGAGAGAGAGATGTTGAATTGTTTGATTGGCACACATAGCACAAAGGAACTTGACAATGCATGTGTTTGTCTGGGCCTTACATTTACAAGCAGTAGTCAAATCCAGCAGCTCGTAGTCAAATTACATCAGCCCAGTGAAGTAGCCACTCACCACCTACATGCCTGCTGCCCTCCCTTCAGTTAGAAATAGGCTTTTAGTAGGCATAGCCTACTTTCCTTCTTGAATCAGAAAACATTTATGGGAACTTTAGTACAGGGTGAGTGATTGTCACTAATCTGAAATGTTTGGGACCAGAAGTACTTTGGATTATTTCCAAATTTGGAAATGCTTGTTTATGAATAAGAAAATGTCCCGAGGAAGAGGAACCAAGAAAGTATAAAGATGAGATTTACAGAAGTTTCCTAAGCAACTTTGAGACATCCATCTCCATCTTGGTTGGGACTTTGGGCAGTGCTTATAACATACCTGTGCTCCATCCTTCATGGCCAGCACAGGATGGGATTCCCCACTTGAAGCATTACAGATAATAAAGTGTCTCAGCCTTGGGACTTTTAGGTTACTAATGCTAATTTTGCATATGCACTGGATGTTAGCAGAATTATAAAGCACCCACAAAATCCAGATCGTAGTGGAGACTGCAGGACAAGAGCCTGAAATACGAGCTTCAGCATTAACGACACACTAGCCCTTGGTGACTTTCTCTTGGACCCCTTTCCTGAGAAAATGGGCTTCTGAAAAATACATTTCCTGGTGAGAGGCTCTCTCCCTACGAAAATGGAAAGGATGCCTGAGGAACAGGACCCAAGATTGTCCTATGGCCTCCAACACATGTGCACAAAGAAACACATACACCACCTATACATACACATAAGTACACAGAGAGAAGAAAGAAGAGGGGAGGGGAGGGGGAAGGGAGAGAGAGGAGAAGAGAGGAGAGGAGAGGAGAGGAGAGGAGAGGAGAGGAGAGGAGAGGAGAGGAGAGGAGAGGAGAGGAGAGGAGAGGGGGGGGAAAGGAGGGAGAGAAAGGGAGGGGATGGGAGGGAGAAGAGGGAGGAGAGGGGAGGAAAGGAGAGCGAGGAGAAACTGATCACTGGGTAGATTCAGTTAATAGGATGTTCTTTGTCGAGTATGACTGTTCTAGACTATTCTACACAGTGACACAAATGTTGTGGAGGAATTTCAGGTGCTGCTGCCTAACTCACTTGTGCCTTTCAGGTCATTACTGTTTGTTCAACAGACATTCTGAAAATTGTTCAGCCTCATAAATATGGCCCCAGCATCAGGTTTCTGGCATGAGTTTTCTAATGGTGTTGTGGGCATACATGTTTGATTATTCTTGATAAAGCAAATAAATAAATGGGGAAATTTTGAGTCTAGAGATTTGAAGTCATCAAAGGTGTCTTCCCAGTATGATTTGAACCTTGTTCAACAACCTGAAAAATGGCAGCATTTTTATTTCTAGTGCTGGAGTTTGATTCCAGGGCTTCAAACATGCCAGGCTAGCTTGGGCAATATTTTTTTTTCTTTTCTTTCACAAGACGAGTCTGTTTCATTCCCAGTTCACACGGGAGATTGGCAAGGCATTTGGGCGAGGTGTTGCCTTGTTCATCAGACTTAATATGTTTGAGAGAGAATTTGGTCCCAGCCTCGAGGACTTGGCTAAGGAGACCGAGAGTCCTGGGTTTTCTCGAACCCCAAGATGGATGAACGGGAACCATGGCTCCTGTGTGGACTTGAGAAGAGGCTGTAGGGTTCCTCCTTTCTTGCTGTGTGCTCTGGACACTCACAATGGCTGAAGTCAGACAGGGTGATACAGTCAGGCCGCACTGCTACATCTCAGGGGAGCCTTGGCTTTCTTGGGTGCTCACAGTAAGGCACGGGAAAACTTGGCCAAAGAAATTAGCAATGGGCGTATCTCATAAAACATTTAAGCTCAGGCTCGTTTCAATTAAGCCTCCCATCAGCCTCAGGTGTTTCGTCCAAAGCTTATCTGAGCCTGAACTCTTGAAATCAGGAGCGTCTGCTGAGGCTTGCAAGAACATGCCTCCCCCCCTCCACTGTGAAGTTTGGTATGAGAACCCCTCCCCTACCCCCAATCTACAAAGAGCCACCCCAAAACTGAGAAGCAGGTTTCAAGGCCTTACAAAGCATGGAAAAGGTGGGTTTGGTTTTAACCGTTTGCGTCATTATCTCAGGCAAGACCTTATAGCTTCATCCACTCTACTGCAGGTGGCCAGGCCACATACCAGGGACCTCCACTATCGCCATTTGTGCCACCAGCAGTGAAGGGTGTACGGCAAAATGCTCTCTCTTTCTCATCCTTAGGGTTGGAGGGTCAGTCCAGGCCAAGTGGAGCTGGCTTCCTCTCACTTCCTGTAGTCATTAGAAGCCTTTATCTAATATATTTAATAACAGTGATAATGATGGTAGTAATTGACAGTAATGTAACCCTTGCTCGACGTTGGGCCACGCTAAGCATTTTATACATGATTATACCCTTTCATCCTGGCATCTGCATTATGGATGGGGGCTGCGATTATCTAGCTCAGCGCACAGAAGAGAGAAACAGTATCTGGGTGTCTACCTATCGGGCCTGCACATCACTTGACTGAGTTCAGACCTTGGGTCTGAACTGAACTTGAATGTCTCTATTTCCAGCGACCACACATTTATTTATTTACTCATTCAACTGTGTACTAATTCATTTATTCCTTCCTTCATTCAAACTTGGTGTTGAACCTAAGGCCTCCCGTATGATACTCAAACCCTCTATCAACCTAGCTTATGTGCCCAGCTGCCTTTTAATTTCTGTTTTTAATTTTGAGACAGAGTCCCAGTAGGTGGCCTGGGCTGGCCTTGAACTCCCTTTGTCAAACAGGCAGTCCATAAAACTTGTGATCCTCCTGTCTCAGTCTTGTGGGCAGTTGGAACTTCAGGCCATGCCTACCACTCCTCTGGATGAATCTCCAATGAGATACTTTTCATGAGAAAGAACAGAGTTACCATCTAAAAGATGACCTGGTTCTGTTAATAAGATAGCAATCCTGAGAATGTCTGGCTGCCGGGCCTCACAGAATGGCTGAGAATTAATTATTACAAAGGAATTCTGTAATATGGGAGGAAGAGCAGAAAAAGGAACCAGGAGCAGGAAATTGATCACGAAATGAACTCTCTCTGGAGCATATCAATATAACGATTATGAATTTGTAAAACTTAAGTATCCAAGGCCCAGAAGGGAGAAATACAGCAAAATGGGGAGAGAGATTAGTTGGAGGGGAGGTTTGAGAATGGAGTCAGATCTTTCTTTTTCTGATTATCATTTCCATGGCATCACTTGTACAGATTTAAAAAAAGAAGCCAAAGATTTCTTGAGTCTGTACTGAGCACTGGACACTTGAGGCCTTTGCATGGTTGATTGCAGCCTTCCAAGATCGGGCCCTCACACACCAAGTACAGTGCTCAGCATTTGGAGGGAGGACAAGTACCCCCATGGCAAATACCTGCAGCTGTCTGCATACTTTCCACAAAGCCACAGTATCAGACACTTAGATATCCCTGCTCCTGAAAGGGAAAACCCAAGGTTGTGAAAGGGGTGCATTTGGTGCTATGGTCAAAAAAAAAAAAAAAAAAATCACGAACTTAAAAAATTCACCTTAGAAGACTGGTATTGTTTTTGCAAGTAGTGGAGTTGAAATTTAGGAGGATTTAGGTAGCAGGACCAAAACAAACTAGAATTAAGATTACAAAGAATTGTATGTATTTGATCATGACTGTAATTCCTTCAGAAGGGTCCTCCGAAGGTCCTGAGCTTGGAGTTTGCTTGCCACATGGGGCACTGCTCAGGGGTGGTAGGGTCTTAGCGGAAGGAACTGAGCCAGTGTGAGTCCTGTCCTTGAGTGCATACAGAGTCCTTGACTTTTTCCTGTTCTTTGCTTTCCTTTCCAGCTGCCAAGAGGCGATCGGCTTTGTTCCCACACGTCTGCTTGCTTGTTCTGCCTCATCTTCAGCTACGGGTCATGACAGCCAACTGACCACGTACCGTGAGCCGACACAAGCCTGTCCTCTGTTCGAAACTGATTTCGCCACAGCAGTAGAAATATAACCACCACCGGCTTTCCTAGTTTATGCTACGCTGCTCCTCACTCTCCAGCTCCAGCTCCAGCTCCAGCTGGAGCGTGCCGTGGATCAGGTGGGATCAGGAGAACCCTTATTCACAGCAAAACTTGGGCATTATGGATGAATTGACTAGATTTCAACTGTCAAAGTCAGTCTGGAGTTTCACTGTCAGGTTAGTGCTCTGAGCTCTGAGGATGTAGTCTTTGCCTGGTGGGGTCCTGGGGTTCAGAGCTTCCACCCTGGGGCAGGCAGCACAGTCCTCCCCATGAAGGGGAAACCTCTTGCTCACCTTCCCACCGGTGTCAATAAGGCCTGGCAATGAGCAGCTGCCAAGACAGAGCATAATCCAGAGGCTCCTGTGGCCTGACCTTGATCTCATTGTGTTTCTGAAAACTCAGGAAAGCCTGATTTTCTAGGCAGTTATGATCTTTGGTGTTTATATTCTAATAGTATTTAATTTTTGTAACAGAAAGGGCAGTGAAAGGTAAGAATGTTTAACAGAAATAAATGGTTGCATACATATGTATATGAGCATAACATATATCCATTTATACATCGCAAGTAGATGGTTAAATATATTGGGTGGTAGATGATTAACATAAATAAACCAAGACAGAAAAGAAGGAAAAAGGAACTAAGAAAGACACACTATATGTTCCTTGTACATATATATATATCCCACATCTATTCATACATGTATAAATACATATTAGTAAATAGATGCTTCAGGAAACATGTAAAACTATTCAGAATAAAGAACATCTACAATTCTGACAGGTAGATAAAACCACTATGACCAGTTGAGTCTATTTCTGCTTGAGCTTTTTGCTCTGTATCGAATTGGAATTGCATCCTATCTGTTTTCATAATGTAACCTGTGCTTTTTACTTAGCATGCCATAATCATTCTCCCATGTCATTAACTTTGTTTGGAAAACATGATTTTGTGTTTAAAGGTTTACTAAGTACCACGGTAGGAATACACAATTGATTTTGCCATTTCCTCTGTTAGTAAATGTTTAAAGTACCCTCCCTCTTTTTTTTTTCACCAGCATAGACAAACATACACACACACACATACACACAGAGAGAGAGAGAGAGAGACAGAGAGAGAGAGAGAGACAGAGAGAGAGACAGAGACTTTCTCAAATATATGTCTTTGAGTGAACATATAAATATTTTCTCAGAATGTAAACTTGCATGTTTTTGTTTGGGTTTTGTTTGGTGTTCCTCGTGTGTGTGTGTGTGTGTGTGTGTGTGTGTGTGTGTGTTTTGCATCCATGGATGTGCCATGTGTGTGTGCCCAAGCAGAGCAGGATACAGGATGTCTTTCTCTGTTGCTTTCCTTCTAACCATGAGACAGGGTCTCTCACTGAATCAGAAGCTCTCCTTTGGCTAGGCTGGCTAACCTGTTAGCTTTGAGACAACACACCTGTCTCTGTTTCCAAGGGCTGGAGTGTAATGCTCAGCAGCTTTCTTGACTGCTAGGTTTTTCAGCCCAGGTCTTCTTGCTTAGAAAGCAAGCTCTGTTACCTACTGAGATCTCACTCCAGCTTCACATTTGCCTGCTTTTACAGAGTTTTCTTAGGTTCTTGATAGATGCTGCCAAATTGTACCCCGGAAGTAAACTGCTCAGCTCTCTTGTCATACAAGAGAACAGCAAGTTCTTCGTGGAGTATTCAAATTATCTCTGTTCTAGGCTTTCGTATAATTGAACCAAGTAAGGAGAGTGCTTCCAGTTCTAAGTGTGTATAAGCATTTCTATTTTCCAGTGTAACATTCCCAAGTGGCACTTCTTGAAAACGTGTAGAATGAAATAGCTCTTCTTACATAGGTGTCTTCCCAAAGTCTGAAGGGGAGACATTCATCCCTTCCCCCAAGCTTTGCTTGAGTGAGTTTTAATCTATCCTTGGGCTCTTAGGGACCCCCTCCAGGATGCTGTAATCACAGCACTAACCTGTGTTCACATTTCCCATTATCGAGCAGAAATCCCCTTGTGTGTCAATGCAGCCCTGGCCATTTCATAATGGCCCCAGCTCCCAACTTTTAATGGCCCCATCCTCCTTTCTCCCAAGAGCCAGCTCTTTTTTGCTAGTGTTTTAAGAATCCTGGTCCAGACGAAATTTCCCCCATGATGTCCATCTGGCCAAATTGAAGGTGATGTAAACAATGAGACAGAGAGACGAGTTTGTCTGCATCGATAGGACAGAGGAACCTCCCAGGGCTATCCATCTTCTGTCTCCTCCAGTGACATCCAACTGCCCCCACCTTGTCTACGATTTGGGGATGAGAGATGACATCCTTAATTGCCAGGGCCATTGCACGGAGATGGGGTGGGGGTGGGGTCCTGGTACATGAAACTTAGTCTTCCCTTCTGACTCTGACAACAGCTTCTTGGGGATGCTGCTTTTCTCCTGGTGGGTAAGACCCATCCAGAATACAAATGCTCCCCTCTGCATCAGGGAGCATTAGCAGGGACAGCAGACTCTTGCGGATGTCCACCCACTCTGGGGCTGAGTCTTGTCTTAAGTAGGAGGTCCTTGGCCACTCTTGACCTCAACTGCTGCTTCCTCAAAATGGATAAAAAGACCATGCTGATGTAGGTAATGATGGTCAGAAGTGATTGCAAAGCATGCTGTGAGCACAAAAATAATGATTGTTTTATAAAAGGAAAACGTTATCAGCACTGGACAATGTCAGCAGCTCCATTTATTTTTTTTTTTTCAGTTCCCATGAAGCCACCTGGGGATTAAGTTTTCCATTTCGCTCTTCCTTGATCAAGGTGAGAGATTATTCATGCACTTTTATAGCCAGCTACTAAGTACGTGGGCTTTATGCTAGACACCTATTTCTGGGAAGAGAGATGATGGGTGGGGGTTGGTGGGGGGGTGGGGGGAAATATTTAGTTGCGAAATCATCAAGTTGGCCCTGTACTTGGATTTAATTGTTAACCGATGATTAAATTATTAAAACAAAGACGACTTCTCTCCCAAACCTAAGTATTATCTAAGCAGTAGACAGGGGCATTTAGAATGATTACAACACAGAGCAATAGCGATACCCTCCGAATGGGTGCTGGCAAGCACAACCTGAGATCAGAGCGAGTCTAGTGTACCTACCCTCCTAAGGCTTGTGGGGGTTAGCCATTCATTGGCTCAGTAAATCTGCTGGTGCTCCCCTCTGCGCTGGAGGAGTGTGGGTTCTAAGGACTCTGTTTGCTATTAAGAGTTCAGGGGTGGACAACCTAGACACTGATCCTCTCTTTACAGAGCTTTCACCCTCATGGAGTAAGGGAAGATCACCAGTTGGTAAACAAGAAAACAAACAGTGATCTCAGGGCATGATGGAGGCTTGAAGGAAATTACTAGGGGAGATGATTACAGGCTATCCAGACCAAATCAGCTGACAGCAATGTCTACTTCCCTGTCTCCCATTCCTCCTATTCTCTATTGGGAGATCGAGGGAAGATTTTGAAGGGAAAAAGCTGATTGTATAATATAATTGGAATCTGGCATTTCATTGCTGGAGCATTACCTTGTCTCCCCCCCTACCCCGTACTAACTTAAACATGGCGAAATCAGAGGCCATGTTACCTTATGGACTCCACCCCCAGTGTAGCATATAGTGGGACTTGGAAAAATATACATGGAATTGATAAGTGGGTAGATAAATGAACAGATGGACAGACTGACGGATGGTCAGATTGGGAGAGGAGGAGGTCGACGAGAGGGTAGATGAATCCATAGGTGGTTGAATGCATGTATGAAGACAGGCTCCATTGAGTAGTGTTAAGGGGGCTGGGGTTTATGTTGAAGACGGGTCAAGCTAGCCGGTGTTCAGTAAGAAAGTAGCCATGGGTAGAAAGACCATGAAAGAGAAGACAATTCATCTGTGGAGAAGGGAAGCTGCCTCTTGAAAGATATCCATTGCTGTCTCTGATATATCAAGCCCACCATCTGTCATCATGAATTAATGTATAGAGGTCTGGAAGGTGACCTGAAGGTCTAAGAGGGCTGCCATTGGAAGACCGCTGAGAAGGAAGTTTAACTCAATCTCTCAAGGTCATAGTTCAAGCTCCTAAGATTGGAGGAGGATGGGCTATAGGGATTGTGGAAGATGAGTGTGGCCCTTTGGATCTCTAAGCTCTTAGGTCAGGTTTCTGAAGGTATCTAGGGTTTCTTTCTTTGTTCTCATGATTGGCAACTTTACCAAGTAACATGCTTGGCCATTAGTTTAGACATTACTTTGTTTAAACACTTGACTCAGAACATTTCTTTTAAAAAGTACCTTTCTTGTTTATTTCTTTTTTCTTTTCTTTTTAGGCCAATTGCAAATCTTGAAACCAGAAGGTTCTTTGAATACTCAAAGATGTGAGAGTTTAGCTAGTGAAGTCCCCATAGAGGAGTGATTCAGACTGTCAGTCAATGACGTCATGATTGAAGAGCAACAAAGGATCAGAAAAGGGAAACAAATACTCAGAAATGCTGTCAAAGCTTGATGCTCTATAAACCCGGGATGTTTCCTGCCTGTTCTGTGAGTGTCAAAGAATTATTTATCCTATGACACATCCTTGACATGTACGTGGATTGAGGACCCAGGGGGTTTGGGAGCCCTTGACTTTCTCATGTACAAAGGAGGGTTGGAAAGTCCCATCTTCCACTACTGTCAAAGTCCCTCATGGGACAATATGTAGGAAATACCAGGTCCTACTCAACACTTCATAAAACTTGGGTGCATTTGATCATGAGGTCTTTCAATTTCTGGAACCCAAGAGTTTAACATTTGTTAATAACATAAGCTACACTGGGCCAAGTCAGAAATCAGAACTTCAATGTTCCCACACCCTGATTATGGAAGCAATGAAAAATGTGTTGATTTTATTCCTCTGGTAAGCTGTACACCCACCTAAACAGGACCAGGCCTGAGCATATGGTCTCAATTTCTCACCTCTCGGGAAAGAGCAATATTCTTTGAGCAGCTAATTTTTACCAGTTTCAATAAAATATCATTTCCCATCCATGGAAAAGTGGACTGGCGTGCGTAGACACTGCTCTCTCTTCTTGTGCTGCATGTGGTGGCCAGGTTCCGCACAGGACTCTATCCTGGCTGGGTTCTCCCTGTCCACCCACATCCCAGCTCTTTACTGTCAGTCCATCTGTGAGTCCTTCCTCCAGGAGGTTTGTCTGAGTTGTTCCAGATGAAGCGCCATTGTCACATTCTGTCACCAGGGTGCAAACATCTCTATTGAGACATGGCCAGTGATATGTGGCTCATTTAGTGGCACTCTGGGTCACAAAACAATGCTACTCCTACTTGGCTGGCAGAAGCTATGCTTACATCTGCTCCACAAACCTCTAACTTAGAAGCAGAACATGCTCGAAGGAAGCCAGTAGAAGCAGAAAGGGAAAAAAAAAAAAAAAAAAAAAAAAGGACATTTGCCGCAGCTGATCTAGGTCCCAAAGAATACGGGAAACTGGAAAGACAGGACACTGTGCAGGCAGGCTACTTACTCACTGGGAAATCTTAGGAGGGCACAGAGGTTGCCACAGGGGGGATGAAGAGTTGGGAAGGAAACTGCTTTACACCCAAGCATCCACAGTCATTCAGGGCCTCCAAGAGAGTTCCTAGGGAAAGCAGCCAGCAGCAGTATCAGCCTCCACAAACATGATAATCTGCTTTGCTACAATCCCAATATTTTATTTAGCAGTTTAGAAGGAAAACCTGTAGAAGATAAATTTCATGGCAAAACATCCTAGTGGGGCTTTGGCAGGGCTGTGTAAGCCAGGGGATTTAAGGAGAGGAGACTGTATTATCTTTCTGGGACCCAGTGGATCTCTGGGGATGTGTGGACCTGCAAGGCTCTGCCCTGCTATGGGATTCTGTACTGCAAGGAACTGTGGCCCATCTCCCTGGAGTCAGGAGAACAGTACCGTTCATGTCCTGTCCCATGTCACATGGGAGATGGGCATGCTCAGGCCACTGCTGGGCAGTGAAGGTTAACTGAGACTTTTGTTCTGAGCCTACTAGGCAACCACAGACCCAGGACTGAATGCTTCCTTCTAGCCAGGCTCAGAGCCGGGACTAGGGGCAAGGAGAAGGCTGCCAGGTAGAAACAAGCCAGGCCAGCCCAGCTTCTTCACTGGCCAAGCCTGCTTCTGGCTGAGCGCCACGTCTCAGGCAGCCTTTAAACAAAAAGTAAACTAGATTTTTTTCTCACTCACACACTTGTGTGTGTATGTGTATGTGTGCATGTGCACACACATTTCCAGTTCCTGCATTTTAAAAACATGGTGCTTTACACTGAAAACTTGAAAGCCATTAATGAACAGTGGGGATTAAAGATACTGACTGACTAAGGAGTGTGGAAGAGGTAGGATATGTGTGTGTATACACACACACACACACACACACATATATATATAATTGATGTGGGAGTGATTTCTTATTAATAAAGAAACTGCCTAGGCCCATTGTTGAAGTTAGGAGCGGCGGGGCTGCATCCCCGGCACCCGGCCGCCCGCATGGCTAGCTTATGCCCAAAATAATTACACGGAAATTGTATTCTTTCAAACACTGCCTGGCCCTGCTAGTTTCAGCTTCTTATTGGCTAGCTCTTACATATTGTTCTAACCCATTTCTAATATTCTGTGTAGCCCACGAGCTGGCTTACCAGGGAGGATCTTAACCTGCGTCTGTCTGGAGCGGGAGAATCATGGCGACTCCTTACTCAGCTTCTTTTTCCCAGCATTCTCTTCTGTCTACTCTGCCTACCTAATTTTCTGTCCTATGAGGGCCGAGGCAGTTTCTTTATTATTAAGAAATCACTCCCACATCAGCCCATTTGATAGGCCAACCCTTAGGTAGGCGGAGAAAACAGAACAGAATGCTGGGAGAAAGAAGCTGAATCAATGAGTGAATCGCCATGATTCTCCCACTCCAGACAGACGCAGGTTAAGATCTTTCCTGGTAAGCCAGCTCATGGTGCTACACAGAATATTAGAAATGGGTTAAATCAATATGTAAGAGCTAGCCAAGAAGAGGCTGGAACTAATGGGCCAGGCAGTGTTTAAAAGAATACAGTTTCCGTGTAATTATTTCGGGTAAAGCTAGCCGTGCGGGCAGCTGGGTGGCGGGACACAGCCCGTTGCTCTTATTACAACATATAATATAGAATCTGTATATATAATTTAGAACTGGGTCTGCCACTCTAGTACTTTGTGACCTTAGGACAAACGGACACATCTCTGTGCTTCAGTATGCTCCCAGTAAGCTGGCCTCTCATCTTAAGCATCATGATGCCTAAGCTCTAACATGGATTAAAAGAAAATCCCCTGAAGAGCAGATAAAAGGGAAGCGTTATAGTCAAAATGAACATATTTGCTTGGATACATTCATCTGGACAGCTCACACAGTTAGAATAGGGCTCCCAGCATCACACCAAGTTTGTATGAAGCCCAAAGTTTCGTGTTATAGAACTGCATTTACAGTCATGTGTGAAGAACTGGCTCCTGGGTGGTATACACACAAGCCACATAGCCTTGGTTAAGTCACAACCAAACCTTCCTGCTCTATGAGAGTTGCCTATAGTGGATGTGTATAGTAAAATGGAAATAAGGCTTTCCCCAGAAGAAACACAGGCTCCTGGGAAAGATAAGTTTAACATAGACTTATAACAGGTACCCCGAATGGAGATGGTTAGACTAGGTGAAGGGTGACCTTCACCTTACTCTTACTGAGAACTGCTGTCTGTGCCTGGGACTGCATGGATGGGGGCAGCCAGGGGTACAGACTGGACTGAGGTCCATCTCCAGGTAGGGGACTTAGGAAACCCCTAAGGAGTGGCCTATGGCACAGCTGTTGCACAAGAAAGAGATTCCAGGTTCAGGAGCCAGCATGAGACTGGAGCACTGTTTGAACCCTGTCATCTGGTGCAGCTCTTTCACCGCTGTGCCTCAGTTTACTCCTGTATATAACAAGCTTTAAGTAGAACGGAGCACGGCAATCACTTAGCAGAGTGTCTACCACATTTTATGTCCCCAAACAATGGTCACTTATCAATATTGACACATTTATTATTAATCAAAACACCCAATGCTGTTCCTATACATCATATCTCTCAAGTCTCATTCTACTCTGGGAAATTTTTATTTTATAAACTAAGTACCTGCTTGGAGGCAAGAAAACTACCCTTCAATGCTAAATAACACCCCCGCCCCATCTCTACCCTCCCTCACCTTCATCCCCATCTCCCACCCCCAATCCGTGTGTGTGTGTATATGTGTGTGTGTGTTTCTGTCTCTCTGGTTGTAAAGATTCAAGTTTTGAGAGTTTGTTAAGACAGAAGAATAGGAGATAGTTAGTGGATTTTCTTGTGAGAGTTCACACAATAAATAAATTTATTAAAACGTAAAATACACACTTGCTCAATGAAGTCAGGAACAAAAAAAAAAAAAAACCCAAGAAAGAAAAACAAAAAATCCCCAGAGGCAGAACCCTCCAGACCCTGGGAAGGTGACAGACTGGGAGGGCTGCAGCAGTTAAAGAAGAGCTGTGAGCAGCCTGACAGGTAAGGCCTCCTGTCCCAGCCTCCCCATCAGACCAGCAGCAGGAAGGTCGGACTGGGACTACAGGCCTCTCTGCAGATTCTGCACCCAGAGCCCTGCAGGCCGGGCCAAGAAGGTAGGAGCCCCAACGTCCCCACACCCCATTGGTTCATCCGCTTAGCAACAGCCACAGGCAGGCCAATGAAAGCAGTAGAACCTCCTGCCTAGCTCCAGGAACTCTGCTGCCAAAAGTTGACTGTGTCAGTCTGGAAGAGCTCCAGGGGACTCTTGAAACCCAAACTAGGCTTTTTCTTCCCCTCCCCTGCTGTTTTCTCCCCTCCACTCCCTTTTCTTTCCTTCCATTCCCTTCCCCTCCCCTCCTTCACCATTCCTCCCTCCCTGTCCCTCTGCCTCTAGTCTTCACTTCCAGCTGATTCATCCAAATGCTGACACAAAGGCTCTTTCCCACTTAAGGAAAAAAAACCCACCCGAGTCCGAGTGCAGGTAAAAGAACAGATTGGGGGCTGGAGAGATGGCTCAGCTGTTAAAGGCTAGGCTCACAACCAAAAATAAAATGAACAGACTGGAGCCACTGTCAGGTCTTGAGGGCTCATGTGCACCCCAGGAACTACAGCTTCTTGTTAAGATGTAGTGATTTTCAGTTTGGACACAGTTTTAGAAATACTTCTGCCCAAGCATGTGCCGATGACCCTCTAGTAATGAGCCAAGCCTGTGACCTGGGCGTGTACATGCCCAGAGTTAGTACGTGAGAATAGAAATCCGAAATTGCTGGAGTGGTGGTGTCATTCTAGCTGGCTCCTGAGTCAGCAGAAGCAAGTGCACCAAGCCGATGTAACACCAAAGACAGCCCAGAGTCTTGATGCAAGGAGCCTCCATCAACACTTAGGACATTGAATCACTAAGGAAAGGTGCAAACATCATGCAGGGCCTGTTCTCATGGTTGCAGGCTGGTGTCATGGGAGTCTACCAGCTTGCATGCGCAAATCTTCCCCTCCTGTGGATGCTTTGCCCTTGCAGTCCTAAAATGGCTACATTTTGGAGAAGGGGCCCCTGCTTTCATATGCCAGCAACTGGACATATAAAATGAGAATCTTACTTATGAAGACAGTTTGCTTAAGTGTCCAAGAATCAATCATTTCTTCACACTTGAAGAATGTAGGACCTTAAGTGTCTAAAATTTATTACTAACACACACACAAACACACACAGAGAGATAGCTTTACTACACTGTAACTGTAATCTGATCCCTTAGTATATGAGACAGCAGTGTATATATTATGTGTATATATTATGGCTATGTTTACATGAGTGCATGCGTGCGTGCATGCACATGCGCGTCCCCGAGCTGGGAAGGGAACAGAGGACTGGGGGAATTCACAGCATGCAGACACAGCCCTGATTATTGACTCTGTTCTTTCCCTTTGGAGATATTACAGCGGATTTGGACAAGCCCTGCTTTTGTGAAATACATGCTTGGGAGGTTCTGGAGAGGCTTGTGAACACTGGGCCACGTGAGAGTGGCCTTGGTGTCATGCCAGGTGCTCTTGAAAGAGAGAAACCTTAAATCATCTTTTACTTGGCGGGGAGACTCATATATCCGTGTCTGTTTTACCTTCAGATCTGGTTCTATCTTACTGGCAAATGTAGACTTCACTTTGATTCCCTGGAGTGTGCTCATTCTACTCCCCCAGCTAAGGGATTTGGTGAGGTGCTAGAATAAATGAGAAAAAAAATCTGAAAATTTTCTTGGCACTAACGCTGTCAACCACAATGTAACCATGCATATGTTTTTAAAGATACTCTGAGACGTTAAAAAAAAAAAAACTGCGGCATGGTGTGTTCGCTGTTTAAGGAGATAGACGCCTAGAGAAGCAAGCTGTGTTACTGCAGGTCACGTGACTGGGTAGTAGGAAATCTACTTCTCCTGGCTTCTGTACTAGGACTTATTTCGCTTTCAGAAGGGCAGAAAAATGACCCAAAGCATTGCTATCCTTCCATGTGGGAAATGGTTGTTGGCTGAATGACCATTAATTAGCATGGTGTCACAGGGGAGATGGTTCAGCAGATAAAGCACACAGTAATGTGTGCCTATAATCTTAGCAGTGGAGAGACTGAGACAGGGGAATGACTAGGACTGACTGACCCTGAGTCTAATCAAATCAAGTGAGTTCCAGATTCAGTGACAGACCATGTTTCTAAAAGTCGGATGGATAGTGACTGAACAAGACAGCTGATGTTGCTCTCTGATCCCCATATGCTTTTATACCCGTGTGCACACACTCATTCATACACACACACATACACACACACGTGTGCGCATGCACATACAGTGTGGCATCACAGGGTTTGGTATTTCTTAAGGAATGATTAGCATTTATTAAATCATACTTTCCCTGCATGCCCACATTTCCACACTTAATTGACTATGCAGGACGCCACTGACAGACTGTAAGCAGCATTATTTCTATTTAGCAGATGGAGAAACTGAGGCAGAGACATGGAGACTTTAACCTAAAACCTAATAATGACAGACTGGCTGAGAAGTGAACACCTTAATTCTTTGAATATCAAAATTAAGCTTTGCACATCGTTGTGGTGCCGCAGTGACTCATCCCTTGACAGCAGACAGACAGACAGACAGACAGACAGACAAAGAGTCTGTGTCCACACAGGCAGAAATGGATGGTTATGCTCACCAGTAAGTTGACTTTGGGTCTCTAATTACTCCTGCCTCAGCTTTGCCTCAGTTTTTCTTGTGGACTTTATGGTGTTGATCTTGCCACTTTACCCTGAGATCGCAGATCAATCTCAAGTTCATTTGAGGTGGATTGAAAACATCTCAGGCCAGTCCAGAGCAAGTATTAGCAAATGGTTTCATTTATTAAGCCACACTGTCAGGCACTCATCACAATGACAAACAGCCTCAGGGCAGCATTAGGGAATTCAAAATACATACTCAGAAAAACAATGTGTTTTGTGTAATCAGTTTAATGTGTGTGATTGGTGGTATTATATGTCACAATCAAAATATAACACACACACACTCACCAAAACACACAAATCCATAAACCACATATAAATGGTTTGTATCCACTTAGTCCTGAGCCTCAAAGGCCACAAAGGCAATTGTATTAAGAAGGGCTGTTGCAGGCAATATTGACACTCTCGGGGGAGTGGCTCTTTGAGTGAGGGTAGGCTGTAACACTACTCAAAGGTACTTGTATGAGACAAGGGAAAAGGATAAAGACAGAGGGGGAGATCAAGAGCAGATGGAGGTGGAGGTTAGCATGATGCTGTCTGTAACAAGACAAGCACAGCAAGGACAATTGAAAACCTCTACCTGAGAGAAAGGTAGTTTCCCCTCTGGGAGCCTCTGAACACTGCCCACATCTTAACAGTGGACTACTCTCTAGGACTTTAAGAGTTTGGATGATAGGATTTATTTATTTATTTATTTATTTATTTATTTAGATTTTCAGAGGCAGGGTTTCTCTTTGTAACAGCTCTGGAACTCATTTTGTAGACGAGGTTGGTCTCGAACTCACAGAGAGCCGCCTGCCTCTGCCTCCCAAGAGTTGGAATTAAAGGTGTGCGCCAATCCTTTCTGGCTTTGGATATCTTATTTTAGATTGCTTGGCTCATGTGATCTGTTATAGCCATCTGTAGAAAATAAAGCAAGTGCCACATTATTTTTCTATACTTTGAAAAGCTGAACAGAAACATTAAAATACAATAGAAGAATTCTAAGCTGGGTTTGTCTGCCTGGAAACAGAAGGTATTATAACAAATGGATTTGCGTGTTTACCCATGTATCTACAAATCATTCACCTGGCTCAGTCGTCAATACTCATGTAAGGAGGTAAGCTTAATATTTTTCCTCACTTGAGGGACTTCCTGAATATTCAACTAGGCTGTTGATCTGGGCTATGTTCTATAGACATCTGAAAGAGAAAGCAATACAAGTAGACTATTGGTGTGAGCTGTGTTTTATAGACACCAGATAGGGAAAGAGATGTGGGCTAGAAATTCTGAGTCTTTGTGTCAAGATGAAGTTAAGCATCCATCACGATGTAGGGGACCATTTTCCCCTGACAGGCACAGTAACAAACTAAAAATCTTAACCGTCCTTGAACCTGTATGACAATTGGGAGTTCAGAAAAACCAAGTGACCTAAGTTAAGAAACTTTTTTGTTTGTCTGTTTGTTTATTTACAAGGAGACACAGGATGGAATCCAGGATTCTCAGGGAGGGATGAACCATCTTAAAATCTGTTACACATTACTAAGGACTGAATTTTAGCTCACAGGAGTGGGCAAAGACACAGCAAGAGCTCCCCTCACAGTGGGGTTTTCAACCAGAACTTCCTCCACATACCCACAGAGAAGACTGTATTCAAGAATACCAGAGAGCCTCCCTCCATGGCTAGAATGGAAGCCACTGACACATGGGAGAGGAAAAAGTCCTCTGGGGACCTTTCTGCCTTACCAAGTCATAAAACTGCTTGGAGAGGACCACATGCTCTTTAATAATCCAGGCAAAGATGAGGATGCATGCAGGCTGAAGTCTGAAAGATAAAATCCCACTGTAGATGGAGAACCAAAATGAAGGAATGCTGGAGTCCATAACCTACCCCAGCTCCAATAGAGATTTCCCACTTCTTGGAGAAAGGCAGGGGGTACCCCTCCACTGTGGACTCTGATCAGAACGTGGCTGCTCTTGGTAAGCAGGATGGAGCTTCCAAAGTGCTCTGTTCGGGGAACCCAGGAAAAGAGGGCATTTCTTGGAGGGGTACTGGAAGTTTACATTGTAAGTGGCTTTCTTTCTTATCCATGTAGGGTTAAAGTATTATTTGCAGGCTGGCTGCAAAAAAAAAAAAAAAAAAAAAAAAAAAAAAAAAAAAAAANAAAAAAAAAAAAAAAAAAAAAAAAAAAAAAAAAAAAAAAAAAAACACATTTAAACGTATGCTTTAGCCCTGGGGCAGCAGCTAAAAATAACCAAGGAAATAGGACTATATATTATGAGTCAATCATGGAAATAATCTTTGCCACAAACGATGCTGGAATAATTGGGCATTCCTGTGCAAAATAAATGAAGATTGCTACGTACCTTACGCCACATGCAAGAGCGAAATGAAACTGGATCATGGGCCACTGTGGATAAACACACAGAACTTTTCAAGGGTACTAGATAGCTTTGGCTTGAACAAAGATTTTTTTTTCTTTTCACTTCAACACAACAGGCACAGTGCATTTTGGAATAAAAAACGTTGACAAATTGGACCTCATGAAAATTACAAATTCTTTCCCTTCAGAGGGCACTGTGAAGATGAATAAGCCAGCCACGAGCTATGAGGAAATATTTGCAAAATTCATATCTGATGAAGGATTAGTATAGATAATCCATAAAGAATGCTCAAAACTCAATAATAAGAAAACAACATAATACAAATGGGCAAAGGATTTGAATAGATACTTCATCAAGGAAGATACAGCGATGATGGATGTGGACATGAAAAGATACAGAGTATCATTAGTCATCGGTAAACTCTAGTTAAAAACCACACTGAGATGCCACTGCCTAGGCATTAGAACATCAAAAATAACTTTCGGGAATTTAATTGGCAACTTGAAAGGCAAATAACGGGAGCATTTGTAGTCTTCATGCTTGATATGTACACAAAGCAATTATAGCTACTGTGGAAAGCAGTCTACCACTTGGATAAAATAAACCATCTTCTTTTATACGTCCAGCTATTTTCATCCCCCAGTCTTTACCTAAGGGGACTAAAAATTGTGCTTACACACACACACACACACAAACACATGCATACTTGCAAATCCACAGGCACGCACACACACACAAACACTCACATACGCTTACACATGCACACACTTATGCACACACATTTGAACACACACATAACCCCCAAAAACCCTAAATACAAATGTTTAGAGTATATTTCTTTATTATTGCTAGAGAATAGAAAACACCACGTGCCATGCAACACACGAGTTGCTATGCAAACTACAGTGTGCACATTCAATGAAATACGACTTTGGAATGAGAAGGGACACATCAGATATGTGGACATTGTAAATGGGTCTCAGCTGCATCACGGGAAGTGGCGGAAGCCAGACTCAAGCAAATGTTACTGCAGGATTCCGATTACCTGGCCACCTAGAAATGGATCTCGATGCCTGAAATTCTAGAAACAGAGTCCATGAGTAGTTGCCAGAGACTGAGGTGGAAAGAGATCACAGAGTGTGCAGGGAGTTCTTCAGGGTGACGAGACATATTCCTTACCAGTCACTCCTCTCTCTTCATAGCCCCCACACTGATCAAGATACACAAAATGACCCCTTTCATTGGCTATCAGTTTTAGCGCAGTAAGCCTGGAGTCAAAAAGAGGTAAATTTTGTGTTGAGAAAAGATGGACTGTGGGCTGTACAAGGAAGTTTACCATGGGTCAGGCTCTAGGAACATCACACAGGACTTCACAAACTCTGATGAAGGTCAATTCTTTTACTTAAATACATTTTTTTTCATTCTGTTTACTTTACATTGTTTGTAGTGGTGTGTGTGTATGCATGTGCACACATGCATGCAGGTGCAAAGACGACCACAAGAGGGTCTCAGATCCCCTGAGACTGGAGCTACAGTCAGTTATGAGCTGCCTGAAGTGAGTACTGGGAATCAAACTCAGGTCTCCGGAAACCAGCAAATGTCTTAACTGCTGAGTGGTGTCTTCAACCCTCATGACATTTTCTAAGACTTTCCTTGGTTCCTTGTGTGGGGTGGGAAGATGCCCTACTTCCAGTAAAATCTTAGTGTCTTAAGGAAGCTTGCCATCATTGCCACCATTTTCCCACTAGGTGGATAGCAGAAAATCACAGCTTTGCAGAGACAATCCCAAGTACCAGACCCCCAGACTGGAAGCTTCTAAAACCTTGAACTGTCCATAACAACTCCTCCTATTGCATTTCTGGTTTGGACACTCAAACTACACATCTGTATTTCAGAACTCTGAAAAGGACTGCGGGAGAGAGAAATGGGTTTTGAGGCCTTCTTGGTTTCTTTTAGGTCACTGTTAAACCTATGAAGTTCCTAGAGGCTCACCTCTAGGAAGCAGTGTTTCCTTATAGAAGCAATCAGAGTAACATGCAATCTCTAAAGTTTGGAACTGGGAATGGACAAAATGCCTTGGGGAGTACACCAGTCTCTTCCCTCCTTGCTTTCCCCCTCTCCATGTCTTCCCTTGACCTCTTCCTTGTTTTCTAGCTTCACCATGCAAGGTAACAAACGTGACCATCTCAATGGTCATGGGTTCTCAATGGTCATGTGATCTCAATCTTTCTGCGTTCTCAGGAGAGACAGTACTGGCAACCAAGTGATACCTATTTCATTCTCCCATGTGATGACATGGGATTGGAGGAATCCCTAGGCTGTGCTCAGTACAGTGAGTTTTGATTGGCCAGTCTTGGAAGACATATTTGCCTACTTTTCATAAACAATATTGGTCTGGACCCTGTGGTGATGGTTATTTTGTATGAGCATTCTCAGTCTATATGTTCAAAATCCCTAATCTTCTGATATTTATAAGTTTTTGTGTGCTGGAATCATGCCAGGTGTGGGCAATCTCATACAGTGAAATTGAATGCTATGTACAAAATTATTTTAAAATGTCTAAAATCACCCTCACACTATGGTACTCACTTCTTCACGGAATAAAAGCGAGCATCATCTTCAGACTTTGGTCTTGTCTCCAGCATACCTCATTATGTATTAATAAATATTCCAAGTCTGGGAAAATCATCTTCAACACAATAAATGTCTGGTCCCACATGTCTTGGCCATGTAACCTGTACTTCTGAGATTGCTCCATGAGTGTAAGAATTTCCCGGACCAGCGTGTGGCTCGTGTCCCCTCAGAGGTCCTTAAAAAGACTGCTGAATCCTTGCCTCCACAGAAGCGCTCAAACTTGGCTGCATGCACGAGCCACCTGGGGAGTGTTAGAGCTACTGATGCCTGGAGCCCATGCCCCAGGTTTCTGATGGAACTGCTTTGGAAACAGCTTGGTCATCAGAAGTTCTAAAAGCTCCCCAGTTGAACCTGATGCTCATTTGGAGGAGAGATGCATAGGAAGGGGTGCTTGCTAAGCGTCGCAGGTGACAGTCAGGACCAGGTACATTTGGAAACATTGCTGCAACCCGCATCCGCTCTGCAAGACTAAGGGCTGACTCTGGCGGGTGAAGAAGAAGATGTGAGACAGAGCCAGTTAGCCCAAAGCTCTCCTGGACCCACGTTCCCATGGTGTAGCTTGCCTAATGTCTAGGTAATATCATCTTTTTTATTGAGTTGAAGAAAGAAATAGCTAAAGAGGATGGAAGATGGCTCAGTCAGTGGAGCTTGCTCTGCAAGCTGAAGGACTTGAGTTCGATCCCCAGAGTCCGTGTTAAAATGCTAGGTGTGGTGACACACTTTTGTAATCTCAGCCAGGAGAGGTGGAGACACAAGGATCTCTGGGTCTTCTAGGCTAGATAATCTATAATAATTATGATCTCCAGGCCAATGAGAGACCCTCTCTCAAAGAAAGTGGGCAGAGCTAACTGAAGATAACATCTGAGCTTGTTCTCTAGCGTCTACACACACACACACAGACTCACACGTGTACACGCACCTGTGCATGCATGTGTAAATACGCATGAGTGCACACACACACACACGAGAGAGAGAGAGAGAGAGAGAGAGAGAGAGAGAGAGAGAGAGAGGATGTAATTCTATCATTCCTCATGCAGCCATCCCTGTGTATTTCTTTGCCATCTCTTAAGCACTGTGGAAACTTCAGGAAGGTCTTAGGTACTCGGGTATGAATAATAATGACACACCAGTATTCGACAACATTTAAAATGCTTTTGGGCTGCTTAAAGGTCTGGGGAAAGAATTCAAACAAAACAAAATAGGATGCTTGCATCCTGGTCCTTTTTGCCCCACTTACTCCCTCCCAGAGAAAATTCACATTTAATGGCAGTAAATCCATTGAAACCCTGATTTAGAAACACTTAGCCACCCTGATCAACAATACACGCCATGTTATTTTTAGTATCTCATCAGATTTTTTTAAAAAAAAATAAACAAACAAATAAGCAAAGCAAAACTCTCTACACAATGGGGTAATCTTCAAGAGGGAAAATTATAGCTTGCTGACCACATTTTTATGGATGAATTTCTAACCATTAACCATTGGCTAAAAAAAAAAAAAATGCGCGAATTCCAGTCACTTCTGGGCAAAGCAAATTGGACTTGCCTTGGAAGCCAGTGTTCCATTCCAAATCCAGAAAGCCAGAACATCCACGCTCTCCTCTCTTTCTCTGGAAGGTTCAGGTTCATACTCTGGTCAAGTCGAATTGCAGCAGGTCCAGGGTTGAAATTCTTCCTGCTGGTGCTTTTACAACGAGGGCGTGGAAGATGGGTGGCACCGGTGGTGGAATGGGATGGGTGGGGGCTTCTGGCAGCTTGGAAGATTGTTGGTGTTGACGTCTGGGTGGCGGTGAGAGAGAAAATTAGAAAATCTAAGGTCAAACCAAGTGCCTGGAAGTTGCTGGGTGAGGAAATACTGATATGGGAAGCTGGGAGGTCACATCTTTAACCACAAACGCAGAGCAGAGAGTGAACTGGGAGTGGGGTGAGGCTGTAAATTCTCAAAGTGCAGGCCTAGCTTCCATAACTCCCCAGATAATGTCACCAACTTGGGGATCCAGAGTTCAAATACAAGAGCCTATGGGGGACCCTTGCCATTCAGAGCCTCTGCAGTGTTTGGGGTGCTGTATTCAGCAGCCATTATTCCAATGTCTAAAAGGATATTCTGTTTCCAGAAAGAGATTTAAAATTATCCTTGAGGTTCAGTGGGGTTTCCATTGACGGGGCCTCTCTAACACACGCTCTTTCTCTGAGCATCTTTTGCTGCTGTTCAAATACAGCGAGAGTTACAGGTAAAACTTAGGAGCTGTATTTTATTGTAGGTTTGTAGCCAGAGAAGCTTTAAAGCTAAAGAGGGGCATATTTGATGGAAACACTAGGAAGTTTCTCACTGACACTCTTCGTTCTTCCTGAAGAAAGAACAAAACCAAACTTTGCTCTATCCATTGTTCTCTGTCTTTGTCTCACTCGTGTGTGTGTGTGTGTGTGTGTGTGTGTGTGTAAGTAGGTATAAGCTAGAGACCAACGTCACATGCTTTCCTCAACCCCTCTGGACCTTCCTTTTTGAGGCAGGCTCTTTCAGTAAACCTGGAGCTCACCGCTTCTGCTAAACTATCTGGCCAACAGGCTGCAAGGATGCTCCTGTTTCGGCTTCACTGGGGCTGAGATAATAAGTTGGAGCCACTCTGCCTGGCTTTTTATGTGGGGGCTGGGAATCTGAACTCAGGTCCTCACACCTGCACAGAGTGTGCTTAACTGTCTGAGCCGGCTCCCCGGCCTCTAGCTGCAATTCCTTTATAAGGAAATCATTTCATCTTTAAGGGAACTAGAGCATGGAGAATATATTCTCTAATAACCACTAAAGCATAATTTCCAGTTTTCATTTTATAAATGCAAGTGTACATTTACATATATACATATATGCATATGCATACATATATGAGAACAAATCCTTGTGCTTAATAGTTATATACATAAGAATGAATTCACTCTCTTTTTCTCTATACCTGAAATGAGTAAATAAAAATCTTCAAAATAATACTAATCATAATAAATTGAGTTTTAGCTTTGTCAAATTTCTTGTCAGGTCTCATTTCTTCCTGGCCAGCCCTCTCTCTTATTTATTCCTTTCACTTCTGTCTGCTCTCATCTCCTCTCCTACCCTTCCCTGCCTCTCTCTGCCCACATGCTCCTGAAGAACCAGTTTCTCTTCTTTCCTTCCCTCTAACACCATAAAGTTAAAACAAAACACGTGGCCTGGGACAGGGTGCTGCTGTCTTCAGTATCCCATTTCCCTTCTTTTCTGATGCTTTCTGTTTGGTTTTGGATTCTGACCTCCAAACCCCAAGGGCACACTTTCTAGGTATGGAGAAAACGAAGGTGCCCCCGCCACTCCCCACCCCCCCCCCAACCACTCAGCAGAATCTTGCTGAATGTGTAGGCCGCACCAACTCAGTGGTGCAAGATTTGATTGGAAGCAGATGACAGCCCTAGCCATCTGGTAAGTGCACTCACCAAACAGCCTGTCCCCTGTGGTCGCTTAAGAAAAGCATTTAGACTCTTTGGTCACAACTTCTTCTCTTTTGTTCTCCTGAATGCTGAATTGGACTTTGCTTTTCCTCTAGTAGGCCTGGGATAGGAGGATTGCAGATTCATCGGGAGGGACCCCAGTGCCGTCTGCTGCTGTGACTCCACATGTGAGCCTGAACCTTCTAGATCATTTCCCTTGTTTCTCCTGGGGATAGCCGATCCTTTGATTATTGCCCATCACAAACTGTTCTCTTGGTGAATTTTGGCATTTCTTTGCAGTAGAATGACACCCCCCCCACGCGGGGGTCAGGAGACTGTCTGTCATTATGCTGAAGGCAGGATCCTGCTCTGAACCTAGCTGCAAATATTAGCCAGCACCTTAGTATATCACTCCAGATGTCCCATACATAAGGGTGTACAGCCTTCTCTTCTCAGCCTCTCCAACTCAGTTACGAGTGGGAGGTGTGTTCCCAGGACAAGGACTTTGACAAAATGATCCACTCTAGAAGCCGTGGCTTCACTGAGTCTCTGACACAGCTATAGGAGGGGACATGTTCTTGGGATGACTCCAGGGCCATCCAGCTTCACAGGCAACTCTCAGGTAATAGATATGCCTACTGGTCAGATGGGTTCCCGTGGAAGATGATAAACATGCCCGAGGAGAAAATAATCCCCCCAAATGCTAATCATAATGCATTTACCCTGTTGGAGACCTCCTTAACCTGCGCATGGCACAGGGAGCTTGGCGTGAAGTCAATGAGCAAACAATACAAAGTCCCCGTATTTCTCTTCCCCTAACCCTGTACCAATTCCTCTGTGTCCCCTCTTACTTAGTGTGGTGTGCTTGTGAACAGTGAACTAATGTCAATGTCTTGCTATTAAGTAAAGTCCATAATTTAACCAAATTCCCTTAGTTCTTTTCTTTTTTTTTTTTTTTAACCTAATGTCCCTTTTCTGTTCCAGGACCTCACCCAGGACATAGCATTGGTCATTGTGTCTCTCGAGGCTCCAGATGGCTATAGACAGGTTCTCAGACTCCTCTTGGTCCTGATGACATCAACAGCTTTGAAAAGTATAATGTCTTTCCTGGTAACACCCATTAAGTTGCTTTGGAAGATGGTGGAGAGGGAGAAGATGGAATTATGGACCCAGAAACCTAAGCTCTTAAGACCTCTTCTTACTAGATTTTTCAGATAAGGTTAGGCCTTATCTGAAAACCATGAACCTCTATTAACAGGGCTTGTTTTAGTTGCTTATTTCTATGTAGTCATGTTTACCTCTGCTCTGGGAAACACTCAGAAGCCAACTTTAAGTTTACTTTATTTTAACTGCTCCCTAGGCCCTAACAACAGACATTTATTTCTAAAGCACACAGCTCTTTCCTCTCTTGCTTCATAAATTGTTGGTCAACTCTAGAAAACCCTACTATCCTACCATCCTTAAAGTATCTATTTGGCAGAACAGAAAACACTGACCAGGGACCTGACTGAATACATTTTGGCATTAGAAGAATCATCAGCCCCACCCCATGTTCCAAGGTTTCCTTGTGTATTGGCACCATTCCTGTCCCATGTGTATATCATCAATTGAGTTATTTCCTGTCTTCCAAACTTTCTATGGGAGGAGGGACAAGGATTCTTTCTTAGTCTGATCCATCAGACTACAGCAAAGAAAAGGTTTCTTGAGCAGTTGACTGAAAAGAACACAGACACAAATATATTTATATGTTTTATAATATATTATATAAATGCATAATAAATACATAATAAGTACATACTGTATAAATATATAATAATTGTATAATATATTACATATATATGTATATACTATGGGTTCATCTCATTTTGTGCGGTCTCAAGGCAACTTGAGTTTTAAATAACTAATTTTAACTGGTCTGAGCCAACAGGAGAAGTGGCCAAAGACTTTATTTCCTCCAACCAAGGGAAAGAAAATGAAGATACGGTCAGGAGTGCTTAATCAGCAGGCGAAGTCAAGCCTTTTATTCTTTGTGTACTGTAGTCAACAGAAAGTTATTGCTTAATTAACCCCTCTGAATGAATACCTGATAATTAATAAACCCATGAAGTATACCCTAAGGCTTTAAGTTGAAGATGGCTCCTCTCTTCAAGTGGAAAAGAGAAAGAAAGAAAAAAAAAAAACATGCTGAACTAATGGGAAAAAATACCAGTAGAAAGCAAAGCAATTAGGATTAGAGGATCCCATTTCATTTAAAGTTTCCAGCTACGGAAGCCATTTATCTAACAAATTAATAATGGGAGAGACTTGACTGCTGTATAGTAACAAGTCTTTATAGTTCATTAGTAGAAATCCAAAATGAATAACTGAATGATCGACATGCATAAATTTGTATGTAATTTTTATTTTTTTAAGAAAAATAGGACTCCACTCAGTTTTAAATTTATGAATTTTTCTTCTAAATTAGTCCCTACTTTAATTTGGAATGATATATTTAGTATTATGGCTCTGTAGAAAATCAATATTTATTTAGTGTTTTCTTTCATGTTAAAGAGCTTCATTATCTGGCTAGTTATGTCTCTATAAGGGTTGATGAGGGGGGTTCATGTTTCACAGGTGTCATTAACTTTACTGTGGATTATACATGGGAACAGCTGGGAGCCTGGGGAATGGTCCACCAGGGAGGTAGACAGTAGGACAGAACACAGAAGTACTCACTGAGGCCCACAAACTAATCTTTTTCTCTAACGTGAGAGGTGGGATGTCTTCAAAGGGTCTCTGATGGGGACATTGTGACCAAGATCATCTGTGTACCCAGTTCACAAAGAGCATCTAGGCTTTTGTCTTGGAGACAAGGCAGCTGGGGAAGCCCTGAGAACAGCATGCCTGAGATTTTCTCTTGTCTGCTCTTTTCATCATTCATAGATTCTTAGTCCCTGCTACCAGTCTTTGTTTTATCCTCTGTTCACTGGACAGCAACTAGAATGGTACTAACACTCAGGAATCATCCCTGCCTGTATCCCTAAGGAATGCTGTAGCCCAGTGAGGGAGGAACAGAAGCAACTTGCTGAGTCATGCTAAGTCTGAAAAGCAAACAAACAAACAACAACAACAACAACAACAAAAACCCATAGCTTTGGAGAAAAGTAGACTGTTGCCAAGTTCCACCAATCATGACCTTGTCTAGTTCTATGCCTCAGTTTCCTTAACAAGCCAAAGAGGAACTTCGTGGTTATCGCCTATGTGAGCTAGTTGTATTGTACAAAAACCTTATACACATGATGGCAGCCCAATGTCCTCTCCCATTTTCTACAGGTGCTTGATTCTTAGAAAGGTCTTAAACCTTAAAATAATAATAATGATTAATAATAATCATACATAGAAATGATTCAGCAATATAGAGAGTAAATACCACATCAAGCATCCCATACAAGTTTCTATAAAATTCCTTCAACGATGGTAAGAGAGAAATATTATTTATAATATTTTAGGTATAAGAAAAAATCCATTTTTCTGATATAGTCCTTTTGTTAATGCTGTTTTTGCAAATAGGTACATTTATTACATGCGAGTCACTGGCCATTCTTAACTTGTTTATTCCTTATTTCTTCATTCAACAGGTATTTACCCATCGTTACTCACCATGGTGGTCCAGTCAGTACATATTAGTAAACAGGGAAGACTACAGTCCCAGACAGGAGATAATATAGAGCTACCTTGTAGTGATATTTTATTTGTATTTTAATAAATAAAGCAGGCCTGAAGATTAGAGTGTAAAACAGCTGCCCTGGTCAGCCTTACAGACCCGTCAGTGGTGACACATACCTTTAATCCCAGTAGCCACACTAGTTTGCCATAGAAACCGGATGGTAGTGGTAGATGTCTTTAATCCCAGCACTAGAGAGGAATATAAGATGGGAGGAGATAGCTCTCAGACAGTCTCATTCTGAGAATTCCTGGAGGCAGAATCATCATTTCAGACTGATGTGGAGGTAAAAGTCAGTGGCTGGCTGTTTTGCTTTTCTGACCTTCAGGTTAAATCCTGATATCTGTCTCTGGGATTTTATTAGTCGTGATACACTGCCTCACCTCAGCAGGCAGGCCCTGCAGTTCTCTTTAGTCTTTATCTATGAAAAGTGAGGAGCCTTGCTGCAACTGATGGATGGCCAAAATGACATTCAAATCCAAGTAGTGCCCTCTCAATCATGGGCTCAGGAGCACCAAGACAGTGAAGATGGAGGAGCTGATGTGACCTGGGGTCTTAGTTTTTGGACAGCTTTGTTAAGTTATAGTCATTTGGAAAGGGTAATATCAGTGGAGAAAAACGTCCACATTGGATTGACTGTGGGGCATATTTTTCATTAACAATGATTGATATGGGAGGGCTTAGCCCACTGTGGGTGGTCCCACGCCTGAGCAGGTGGTCCCACGCCTGAGCAGGTGGTCCCACGCCTGGGCAGGTGGTCCCACGCCTGAGCAGGTGGTCCCACGCCTGGGCAGGTGGTCCCATGCCTGAGCAGGTGGTCCCATGCCTGAGCAGGTGGTCCCACGCCTGAGCAGGTGGTCCTGGAAGATACAAGAAAGCAAGATGAGAAAGTCACAAGGAAAAACCAATAAGGGGCATTCTTATGACCTCTGCATCAGCTGCTCCTTCTAGGTTCTTGCCTTGAGTTCCTGCCCTGAGTTCCTTTCATAATCAACTCTGGTGTGGAACTGTAAGCTTAAATAAAACCACTACGCCTCAAGTTGCTGTTGGTTTTCATGTTGTGTCTCAGGAACAGAAACCTTAACGAAGACACCCCTCTTCTGTCAAGGCTGAGAGATACCCGAGGAGACCACAGGCCATTGCTCTTCTGTACCTGGGATTTAGCTCCCAGCTGGGGAACTGAAGTTCTCAGGTGAGCAGCCCCAGTCCTTCTGACTGCCACTCGCCATCTCCGTGACAAGTCACTCAGCGTTTCAGCGGCATGGAGACAGCCACGCCCTACCTAGTAATCCTATGTATAACGTGGGACCTTAGTGACAATATGCTTTGAAAGTCAAAAAGCATTGTATCCATGTAAGGGGTAATCAGTTTAAAAACTGCGAGAGGATTCTATGGCATGGAAAGAGGTTTGGATTCACTCATGGACTTGTTAATTACTGTTCTAATGTTTGTCTTTTGCGCTTAATGATAATTGATGACAAGTACTTAGAGAAAAGAAAGCCATTGCAATGGAAAATATTGCTAGGTCACCCAATCTCAGAAGCAAAAACTGGCCTAAGTGTATATATGTATGTAAGTAGACGAATGTACACGGAAGTATAGCACATGCACAAAGGAGGAAAAAATAGGGTAAGGAAGAGGACAGAATGCAGACAAAGAACACACAAGTGTGAGTGAAGCATGAAGCTCCCTGCTTTTCTAGTTTTAACTTCAGCTTCTCTGTGTATGTGTGTTGTGTGTGTGTGTGTGGTGGACAAGTGCATACAATGAAGTTGGCAGTAGAAGTACAAACCCTTAAGGGATGCTCTAGGCTTTCTGAGTGGTCATCCTAGCTTTAGAAGTTCACGGGCTCTGTAGTGTGTGGGACTGAGCAAGTATGTCCTTGAGTGGCTATGCTAATCTAGCTGTATGATACTTTTATTCGTGAGTTCAATTCAGTAAAGTGATTTAAAAAAAATGGAAAAGGGAGCCATGGCCTGGCTCCACGTGCCAGCTCAGGTGGATTTACCTGGTTTTGTTAGCAGTAACTAGTCCCCCACCCCGACACACACCCTGCTGGACTGGTAGTCCCAATCAACTCAGCTGTCCTCTTCTACGAATGCTTAATCCACAGACTCTCTGTATAGACATTGGTGGTAGCCACCGCTTAATCCTCAGACTCTCTATAGAGACGTCTGCGGTAGCTGGTGGCGCAAAATGCATGCCGTTTACCTCACATAGATACTCAAAGATCAAGTGGATTCAATAAGATAATGAGCATACTCTTCATCTTCCGAATCCCTACAAGAGCAGTTACCATCCCAGAGAGGAAATGCAGAGGAGGAAGAGATGAAGTCGATTGTCAGCGGTTCAGATCCAGTTCAGGAACGTGTTACAGACCGATCACGACCTTGGGTACCGCTAATGTGCGAAGATAAATTTCTCCTCATAAAGTGGATATTAGTAGCCATCTGCAGCAATACATTTAATGTCTCAGACCCTTATAAATTTTCAGAGCCCCCGTGAAGTACTCACTTCCTATTGCTCCACTAACATCAGACAGCTTGAAGTCATTCTTTTTTTTTTTCTTTTTTTTTTTAAATGCAAGTGTGCTCCGTTTCATTCTAGAAAACTCTGTTGTCAACATCGAACAGAACTAGTTACGGGGAGCTTTAAGAAAATTAAAGGTGCTACCAAGTCTAGACATCCTTAAAAAGAAAGTGCATGTGGTACAAGCATTTGGTCCAGTCGCTTTGGCCACCTTCTTAATGGACAATTTGGATGGCTGCACAGTCAATCTCCTTAATTGTATCTGTGTTGGCCATTAAAACAAATTGAATGCGCTATGGCCAATTTGATCATGTCATAAAGAAATGGCCTATTGGGCCCATCGAGAAGCACAATTTCAGCCATTATTCGATTATATCTGATCAATGGAGACAGCCTGTATGGGAAACCTAGGAGCCAAAGTAGATCATTCAGGAGCCCCCGGCCGACTCTGCTGACCACATTATTAGGATCAGCTGTCAGCAGCAACTAAATTGGCCAGGTGGTTGACAGAGCATCACCTTACCCCGTCCTGGGGAGAGAAAAGTCCGTGCCGCATGACTTTGCCCGAAATAGCCAGTCAGCAAACCAACAAGTCATCTCTGCTACTTGGAGTCCTGAGTAATTTGAGAAGGAGGAAAAAAAAAACATTCAAAATCTCCATTGGCTTTGACCTCTACTGTTGGTATAAAAATAGATCTCATGCCGTATCCATCGTGATTAATGCTGGGTAAAGGTAATTTAAGCAGGACTTAATTTTCTTATTTTCCCAGATCTCATCCCCAGGTACTGTACCTTCCCTCGCTCTTCCCCTTTTCTGACAGGTCTCAGGATCTCCCTAGGTGGCCTTGACTCTTCTCAGAGTCACCTTGTTCTGAAGTCACCTGTCTGATGTCACTTTGTCCTAAAGTGACCTTCCTGGAGACACCTTGTCCTTCAGCTTCTTGTCAAATTGGATAGGTACCTTTTGTAAGGCTATTGCTGGATTACAAGTGGGATACTTAAGCCAAGGAGCAATGGCCATGGGTAACATTTACCAAGCAACTGATATAAGGCGTGTGACAGCTGTGGCTTTTGGGTATATTGTCTCATTTCACCAGCGTGTGACCTTCACTGGGTGGATGGGCAGCTAACATGGGGAGTGGAGAATGTGTGATAATATCAAGTTGTGACAGAGGGGGAGACCCAAAGTCAAAGGAAATGGAAACTTGGGATAAGAACTTGGCAGGTGCTGAAGAAAATAGGGGTCAACTCTCTGATGGAAAAGATGCTTAGAAGCATGGCTGCCTGCTGTGGGCTTGGTTCAGTGAGTTGAAGCAGCCCACAGGGTAGGTAGAACTGGAGGGAAGAACCTCCAGGAGATGCGTAAGACCCTGAAATTGGGCACAATCAAACGGGAGAGGATGTTTCAGGGTGTGGAGGTTGATTTCAGGGAAGCATCACAGAAGGAGACGTTTACCGAGGCTGGTAAGAATGAGGATTGTCATATATGATGGCACTAGCAGCGGCAAATAGAGGCAAATAAAGATGGCAGAATACCCAAAGATTCCTGAAGAGAGTAAGAACAGGAATATGATGGTTCTCCGCAGAGATATACCATGCCAAATGAAGGATTTGAACTCAGTGGAGCAGGTGAGATGGCATTGTGGTTAGAATTAGACTGGGGAACAGGAAAGGGGAGGAACAGGAATACATCCATGTTAAGATAGGTAAGTGGCAACAATAGTTACATAGAGACGCTGAGAGAATAATGCTGGCAGGAGACTGCGCAGATACAGACTGTGATGGGGGAACAGAAGCTGAGTCAGGGGCAGTACATGTAGGGGTGTCTTAGTTTCAGAGATATCACAACGTCAGCTTTCTCCATAACCACCTCCCCCTCCATTCCTGTCGTCATTAAAGTCCCTGCCAGCAGTATCGTCCCTATCAGCCGTGTAGCCATTATATCATTATAGCATTATCACCACTATCACAACTACCACAACCACCATCAAAACTACTCCCACGGTCATTACCACCACTGCAATCTTAATACACAGCATTAACCCCCCTACCATCACCATCATCACCATCAGCGTTACCCCATCATCGTTACCACTATTATCGCCATTCTTTCTGTCATCACCATCTTCATTATCATTACCATCATAATTACTGTCACCAGCATCACCATTACCATCACCATCGTCATGGTCACTACCACCACTACCGCTGTCACCATGACCATCCTTATCAATACCATAACCCTCACCACCACCACCATCATCATCGTCGTCATCGTCATTGCCATCACTATTACCATCGCTGGTACCACCATCACTTCTACCACCATCTGATTCAACCACTACTATCTTTATCCCTATCGGCATAGCTACCACCCCCATTGTAAACATTATTACCATCAGCACCATCAGCACCATTGTTACCCCATTTTAACAAGAGGGATGCCAAGGACAACCAAACTCTTGCACACTCTCCAGGAGCCAGGAATATTATTTAACATATCATGTATGCATTCGATTCTCATAGCAACCTTATTCTTTTGTTAAAGAAAAATGGAAGCTTAGACAGACCCATACATTTCCTGAAGGCAATACAGTAGAATGTAGAACCGTGCCGTTAACCATCGATTTTAACCACTGCAGAGAACATAAAGACTGAAAAACCGGCAGAGCCAAGGCCTAAATACAACCCCAGATGTCACAATTTTAATTATTTCTTTCATGTCTGACTGGTCTTTGTGCCCACTCCCTCCTGCATTTGTCAGGGATACTTGCAGTACCAGTGTGACTAAGAAGTTAGGGACCAGGACATGGTCTGCTGTGTCTTTATGAAGACTATCCCTTCCTGTCCCCAGAGAGAAGCCAGCTCCACAAGCCAGCAGCAGCTTGCATCTGGAACCAGGAGAAGGATGTCTGTGGATGATGTGAATTTTGTTTTGTCTTGTTTTTCAAGCCTTACTGGGGTTTAATTGAGAAATTTTAAAAAAATGCATGTATTTTCCATGTACATGTGATATTTTAATGTGTGTTTACATCCTGAAATGGTTACTACATTCAAACTGATTACCACACCTATCACCTAACCTGGTTTTGTGTGTGTGTGTGTGTGTGTTCACAGGCATCAAGGTCCATTTTGGAGGGAAGACAATACAACCCTTTAAAACCCTAGGCAAGTTATTTTTTCAGCATAAGGCTCCGTGGCTTTCTCTGTAAAATGGGTACTATCTGTCGTCTTTCTCCTTCTTGAGGTTGGTCAAGGGTTAAGAGAGATAATGAATAGTATTTTTTTTTTTTTTTGCCTTGATGTGACTCTCCTATGACTGTTCTCTTGCTTCTACTCCGTCCTCTCCCAGATGTTCACAATAGGATATAACACAGCAAAGAAAGGCCCAACACATAGGAGATGAGGCCATAAACACTAAGTCAAATATACAGTCTTCTGCTTTGTTTGTATAGAACTGCAGCTTCCCCCTAAGACGAGAGGGGCAGGGGGAAGTTTTCTTGGTGACTATATCCATTGCTTAACACACGGCCTTTCTCTACGTGGGACGCAGGGGCTGGACTTGTTCAACTGACTTGAATCATAAAACTTAGGGGTGATCCCAGGACACCAGGCCAAGATGTGTGTTTTTGGCTGGTTATCTGTGTCATGAATACTTTTTTTTCATGGTCAGAACAAATAAATACATAAAATGTTCCTAAAACCTATAGGGAATCAAGTTTCCAAACTCCATTCTTGTGGCTGCCTTCTGAATCATAGTGCAGTAATTAAAAGAAGAAAACGCGAACTTGCACTTGGCAGTGGAACTCAAATTGTACCTTTGTAAAGGTCAAATACTAGTTGTGATTAACCAGACAGATCACACTGTGCCCTGGTTAGAACAATACTGAATTTTAAGACTATTTATAGGATGATACCCCCCACCCTCTTCCTTGCACAAGTTCGCAGTTGGAAGCTGGCTCAAAGTGGGGTTCAATTTATTTATTTCTATTCCCTCCCCCCCTTTTTTTAATCTGCAAGATGATTTCCATACTCTGTGGTTTGGCAGGCTGCAGCCGAGCCATCCTGGGGCATTATCAGGGTGCCGACAGCTGCTCCAGCATCAACAAGCAACGATGCATTGAGCTGGCCCTGTCCATATGGTTTGGAAAATAAAATGAAATAAAAGAAAAAAACATTTGTTATCATTTTTGGAGTTTTCGAAGGCAACCAGCTTCAGAGCAACTTTATGTCTTGCGTGGCTCTTTTTTTTTTTTTTTTAAAAAATAATTACAAGCAGGAACATTTTGTTTTGCTGGAAATCGTGGTTTACTGTGTGCATAGGGAGGGAGGGAGGGAGCCTGTATCTCCAGCAGCTGGGATTCTTCTCCACCTCGGCTCTCTCATGACAGGCCCAATGCTGGCGAAAGCCCCATTGCTGGATCGTGGAGGCCAGTAGAATCTCCGTCTGCTTATCGTCTCAAACACTGTGGGACACCGCATGCAAATCTTAGCTTCCCAAGCTTCTCCTCTCCCAGCCCCTGCCCACTGACCCTCGACTCTGCATGAAGAGATGGCAGGTGGGCAGGGCACCTACAGAGTTGACTTGGGGGCTCTCTCCTTGAGGATGCCGGTTGGCATCATGCCTGTCCTTTTCCTGTAGTAGTACTAGTAGTACTAGTAGTAGTAAGAGCAATGCCAACAAACAAGATGGCAATGCCTGCAATGCAGGACAGTACTTACAGAGCTCTCTCCCATTTACAAAGCACAGGAATGCGTGTGGTCCCATTTGGGAGACTCCATTGCCCGTCTCCAATTCCCAACCCACTTCCTCAATGTGTAACCTGCAGTCTGCTTATCCCGCCTCCCTTGGACTTCACACATAGAAACTCGAGGCAGGAGGTCAGCCCAACATTACACCTATGATTCCTATGTCAACTGGGAATATGAACAGAAATTAGACAGGTAGACATGTCTGCGACCCACCCCGTGTCATAAAATAACGCCTTTACTTTGGAGATAGAACAAGTTCACGGTCATCATTTTTTTTTCTTTAATCAGATCAGAAATTCCGATGGGCAGTTTATGTGTCTAGACACCAATTTCTTTATTTAAAAAATTGAAAATGAATGCAAAACTGCATGTTGATGTGGATGCCATGGTATGTGCAGTCCAGGGGAGTAAAGGTCTTGTCTATTTTTCTACTTAACTCCCAGGACCTAGCAGAGGGCTGATACACATCAGGGGCTCAGATGACAGGAACCAGGAGATTAACCGATAGATATGCAGTCAAAAACTCAGGAATAGGCAACTGTGAGTGTTTCTGTGCCATGTCCTTGTAAATTGGCTTTCTGAAGAAAAGAAGTCATACACTGATGGGTGCTGATTTTCCATTTCTGTGGTGGAAAGACACCCATCATGGCTGGCTTCTCACAGCCTGGAAGAGGTCTCTGAAAGCTGAAGGGAGAGGAGATTTTCACAAGCCGCTCCCTGGAGCACCCGCACACCCTAAACTGGAATGGTGAGTGACCTTGACGGGGAACCAGTACTTAACTTCAGTTTAGTTCCAGGAAGCTTCCTCCACTGGAACTTCCAAAGTCTTTGGGAGACACAATTCTCCTCTCTAGTCAGCCTAGGAACGTTCTCTGGGATTTTGGCTGCAGAGAAGGGTAGAAGTGACCGGGTGGTGAATGCAGCCGAATACCTGTTGGGCAGATAGCGTTGACCACTGATTGGGCTCAATGCTCTTGGCCACCTTCATGGTGAGCACCCCAGGCCTTCCTTTTCCCCTCCCCTCTACCTGCAGGAACTGACCCTGGCAGTTTTAAGTGGACCGTGACAGTTGGTACCCTCTGTAACAACTGCAATTTCCTAGGCTTTGCAAAGCCCCCGAGGTTCTGTTTTCTTCCCAAGATTCATTTCCGACCACTTCGGCATCCCATTTCCCATGCTCTCTCGCAGAATCGGCAGGAGCAGGATCAGCACATCTTGGTGCAGCCGGCGAATACATTTGGAACGCTCATTTCTGACAGCTGTTGAAGGTGCCTCACAATTTTACACTGGCACAGGAGGACTCACAGGAAATTTAGCAGTGGCAAATGGAACCACTGTTCGGGTTGCCTTTCGGTAAACAAACGCTAGCAATGCCTGTACGCACCTAGCAGAACCTCGGATCCACAGCGGCCCCGGTCATTAACGCTGGAAATGTCTGTGCAGACAATACATGGCGAAGCGTCCTGAGGCTCCTACCAGCAGCTGACACAGAAGGGTTATTTTAATGGAGCACAAATCAGAGCGAACCATGTGCTAAGAGCTCAGATGCTTCGGGGAGGCTGTCACTGGCTTCTACTCCCAGGGAAAAGCCTTCCAAGCACTTTACCAACTCTGCAAAAGGAACTCCTTAGCCTGCAGCTTCCGGGCCATCTCAAGACTTCAGGGTCCTCCAGGATCCCGGGAAAGTCTGGATGTAGGCACAAGGTCAGGACCATACTTTGGATCGATTTGCAGTGTATTAAATGGTCTCTTGTCACTTTGCGTGCATCAAATGCAAATGTTTATCAGGAATAAAAGGAAAAGAAATATACTGTATGTGACTTCTGTGGACGAGGATCTCTTCTGTCTCGGCAATGAAGTCCATTTAGTCCAACAGCAAACTGATGATGATGGAAAGAAAGAGAGGGTGCAGAAGAGAAGAAAGATCCATGCACTCAGTAGACAGCTTGGGACCCCCAACTGCTCCCTTGTCTTAGGAGGATGCATGCACTGGACATCATTTGAAGTGCTGTTTTCTTACAGGAACTTCCAAAATCCTGACATGGAGCAGGACCGCTTCACTCTCGTCTTGTAGTTGAATGAGGCCCTCAGCTCCTTATAGCTCCTTTTAGATCTGTCATGAGCACACTTCCGTGTACGTGTGATTATTGTGTGTGTGTGTGTGTGTGTGAGAGAGAGAGAGAGAGAGAGAGAGAGAGAGAGAGAGAGAGAGAGAGAGAGCGAGCCATGGATCCAAACTTTGGGACTAATCAACTCACAAAAGCAGTAGATCACCCTAGGCACTGAACCAGGACTCCAAGTGACCTGCGGAGCAGGGACACGGTGAACGGATGGATAGCTGAGGTATCTGGGGCTTAGAATCTGAGCTTTGCGTTCACAGTGGAGTCAATCCTGTCCAGAACCTTGAGCTTGTAGGCTAGCTTGTGAGTAACACAGGAGCTATGTTGATTATCCCTAGGTTTGCACCTATTTCTCAGGTCCCAAGGGACCCAGTGTTCCTGAGCAGGGTCAGAGGCAGAGTGTGGACAGCATGCCATCTCCTGATACTGTAGTCCCTTTCACGGCCCCCACCATGTAGTGGACCAGCCTCCCTACAAGGGGGAGGGGAGGCCAGAGAGTCACGTCCAAGGACAACGAGCAGCCAGGGAGAGTGAGCATGACAGGAAGGATTTCCCCCTTCTGTCACCTCCTTTCTTTATGCATTAAGGATAAGCATTGTCTGAATACGCAGCACACACGGGGACGTGATGAGGCATCACTTTTTCCAGGGCTATGACCAGGTCCCCAGGGCCGCAGGAGAAACTGTCCCTCTGCGTTAGCCCTTGAAATCTCTCTCATGTCTCTTGCTGCAGGGGAGTTCTGCCAATCAACCGGAGGCTTTCACTGTGACTCCAGCCATCTAGCCTCTGAATACTTTTGGGGTTCATCACTTCCAACATGATCCTAAGATGCTGTTTGTTGGGTGAGCAGCCGTGCCAGATCCCCAGGGGTGAGGTACTTGTTGTGTATAAACAGAGATAGTAGAAGATGATCAATTTGAGACAGGAGAGGAAGATGTGTTGCTCTGTGGTGACCATGTTCAATATAAAGCCCGAGGACTACTTACATATTGTACTTGCTTCTGTACTATATGTATACAAGGACACATGCATGTGTGTGTGTGTGTGTGTGTGTGTGTGTGTGAATGTAGGTGTCTACATGCCATGATGCACATGTGGAGGCTAGGAGACAACCTTGAGTGTTGGCCCTCACCTATATTGTTGGTTGAAGCAGGGTCTCCTGTTGGTGGCTGTGTTATAACAGACTAGCTGGCCAATAAACTTCCACGTATTCTACTCTCCCAGCTTTCCATCTCCCCATAAAGTCTCTGAGATCCCAGAGCCTCACTATTGTACCTAGCATTATGTGAGTTCTGGGCACCTTCACTCCAGATTTTCCAGCTGCTTAGCAACAGCTTTACCCACTGAACCACCTCCCTAGCCCTCCTGTTGGCTAAAGAATGTGGGCTAAGGAAAACAAGTTGTTCTAGTGATAGGGAATAGGGACAAGGGGTTGATGTGGATTCCCCTCTGTATGCTGTGAATACCGTTGGTTAATAAAGAACTGCTGTGAGCCTATGGCAGGGTAGAACAGAACTAGGGCAGGAAAGTTAGGCTGTAAAGAGGGTGGAGTCAGGGAGAAGCCGTGTAGCCCTGCCAGACACAGACGGGAGGAAACTTTACCCATTAAGCCACAGCCACGTGGCAATACACAGCTGAATAGAAATGGGTTAAATTCTAGATGTAAGAGCTAGCTAGCAAAACACTTAAGTGATTAACCAAGAGGTGATTTAGTTAATGCAGTTTCTGTGTGGTTATTTTGGGAGTCTGGGCAGCTGATAAATGAACAAGCAGCCTCCTACTACAAGGGTTCATCTCTGTTGTGGAAGTGTTTTGTAGGATGGGTACAACTGTACCTGTATCAGCTAATCCGAAGTTTAATAAATGCTCCAGGTGCTCTTCTCCACTAGATGCAGAAAGGCTCACCAGATTGTGGGAAATAATTATTGTCGAGGTCCATGCCCCTTCCAGTTTTGGTTCCACCACTGTGGATGTGGACATGTTCACAGTATGGCTATCTGGTCCTCAGCACGGGTCTCTGCATGGATGGCAAGAGCAGTGGCCTCGACTGTGTGCTGTAGAGTCAATAGAGACAGGCAGCAGAAGGTGGTTTATGGTCACTCCTCTTATTGCTTTAGTATTTCTTTACCTCACGGAGTGACAGGTCTCCATTCCACCCTCTCTTTCATATCCCTCGGTGAATCTTATCTCAGTCGCCTAAGATGTAGTAGCTCAAAAAGTATGACCCTATTCATGTCAACTGGCAAACTCACATGTCCCCTTGTTTGTGAATACAGTGTTTGTAGATAAAAATCTAATTGGTAACTTAAAATGAGGTCATCCTAGAGGAGGGTAGAGTCTACATTCAGTGTTACAGTTCTTGCTAGAAGAGGACTGGACACACAGGTACAGAGTAGAAGGCCATGAAGATGATGTCAGCAGGGACCAGATTCACATCGCCCACAAGGCCCACTGGAAGCTGGAAGAGATGGGACCCTATCTTGCCCCCTGGAGTCTTCAGAGATGCTGATGCTTTGATTTCATGCCTTTAGTAAGGGGCCAAGTTTGTGGTCATTTGTTATGGCAGCCATCTATAAAGCTAGCACCAGAGTGGCACCAGACACCTCTCCAAACCACCCTTTGTTGGCTCTGAACAAGTGGCAGGTATTGGTGTTTTTAGGCTTGTGTGCCAAAACCAGATGCAGCATGCAGCATAAGCAAGGGAGAGACAGCTTAGCCTTGAAAGTTTGCAGGTCCAGGAGGCTGCAGTATCTTTTTAAAGAAGGGTGGGAAAGAGCCTAAACTAGACATACCAGAGACAAGCGACCAAGTAGCAATGATCTTTGTAACTCTCCCTGAAGGTATGCCCAGCATTTCCTGGGTAGTTCAGTGGCATTTCCTGGCCATGTTTTACAAGTTTGTTTTGGCACCAAACATGTCCTTTCCTCTTTCCAGTGGCTCTGAAGACTTGCAGCCCTCTGCGTTAGCACAAGGCACAGCCTGTGGCCTACATTTCTTTTCTTTACAGCTGTCACCATCATCACCTTGTTCTCAAAGTCCCCTTGTCCTTCTGATCTATAGCCTTCATGTCTACACTGTCCTGTCTAAAGCCTGTCAGTGCTGATCTCTGTTCACTGGGGAGGAACAAGAATGGCCAATCATCTAACATCTAACCTTGACTCCATTCTCCTAACAGGTCTGGAACTTTCCATCTATGGTCTTATTTCTACTCCGTGAGAGTTACATGGGTGGATGATATTGTTATAACTGGAGTTTCCTTATTTCCTCAGGATGCTGAGGCATTAGAGATTAAGAAGTAAGCTCTTGAGGTCCCATGCTTGTTTGCAAGAGAAGGAGATTCAAAAACACAGTTCTTCCAACCTCACGGTCCAAGTGGACCCTCGCTACCCTGCTAAGGACTTTGTTTATGGCCCCAGCTGCTTGCCTAAGTGGAGCCTGGACTTGAATGCCTATGTTACTGTTATGTACCTTACATGTTGCTGCAACAAACCATCTAACAAATGCAACTCAAGGAACGTCAAGTTTAATTAGGTTCACAGTTTGAAGATGCAGGTGATCCCATAAGCAGGATCATAGGAAATCTGGTTACTCTGCATCCACCGGCAGGAATCCCCTTAAGCTGGGATTCTACTGTGAGTCCATTATGTGGTGGCAAACCCTGTGTTCCTAGAAGGGTAGAGATGTGGGGAAAGTTTCCGGGTGACACTATCTGCTCACTGCCTTTTTTTCTTAAAAGGTGGTGTGACTTACGAAGGCATGTCCACTCCACAGTCCGTGGGAGTTTATTATTTTCGAAGCCCGATCTGTGTAAACATCAAATCACTTACAAGTTATGGCAGGCCTTCCTGCTGATGAAATCTGCAGCGACTTCTCCATTGTTATGATCACCCAGATGAGTCCTGAAGTGTGGGTCCCTAGCTGCTGGAGATTAGGAAACAGAGTCAAACTCTGCCCTGTGTCCAATTGCATGTGACAGTTCCTGCTCAGCTTCAGTGACAAGAAGTGTGTGGAGCTAAAAATAATTCTAAGCAGATACAAATCTGGGAGATGGAATGGCGACACACCCAGGCCAGCCTTTTTTTCTAGTCAGGGGTCTCTTGATGTCCCTGTAATCCAGGAGAACACAATGCCTGCTGCACAGGGGTTGTTTGTGCAGGCTCATGTCTGCCTCCCTTGGAGATAGTTTGAGAGTAAACATCCCTGTGTCAACCAAGCACCAAGGCCCCCGGCAGAGCAGGCAAGAAGACACAAATTATGTGCCAAAGTAGCATGCTTTCTTTTTTATCATATAGTTACTTATATGTTTGTCTCTTTCCTTTCATGTTCCATACCACTGTCAAGAGCATGATTCTGCCTGGTGTTTGGAAGACACACTGACCAAAAGATTTTTTTTTTTCTAGACAGGGTTTCTCTGTGGCTTTGGAGCCTGTCCTGGAACTAGCTCTGTAGACCAGGCTGGTCTCTAACTCACAGAGATCCACCTGCCTCTGCCTCCCGAGTGCTGGGATTAAAGGCATGTGCCACCATCGCCAGGCCTGACCAAAAGATTCTGCAGGACAAGTGAGCTTCAATTTGATCCAAGCAAATCTGCAGGAGACGGACAATGTTGGACTCTCTCCTTGCTTTGAAACAGAGAACATGGAGCCTTGAGGATTAGAGCATATAGAAGCTTCATCTTTTCTCTCTCAGTTTCTGTATAGAAAAGGAAATTAATCCTGATCCTTTTCCCAATAAGAGCGAAGGAGGCTACTGTTTTACTAGACGCATCTGATGCTTTGGGCACAACACCCAGCTGTAGCCACTTGTGTTTAATGTTGTCAGTTGTCAAAGCTTCGGGAAACTGTGCTCATGCCAAGCCAACAGGTCCTCACTGTGCCTTGAAATGTGGGGTCTCATATTGGAGGGGCCAACGAGAGGTTTTCTGTCTTTTCTTTCCTTCTTGGAAGCTTCTAGAAATCTGAGTGGGATTTCACTTTGAAAAGCAAGGTGTAGGTTTCTTGAGTATTTGCATAGTCAGATTGTTTAGAAAAGGCAAGAAAAGACCAAGAACTTGAAACTCTCTCCAACAGATACAGTATTTGGATTGAGAGTTGGATTGGATTGGCTTTGGAATTGGGACAGCAAGTCCAACCTTAGACATAGACTTTGAGGAGGTCACTCTGAGGAGATCCTTACTGGAGAAGCCAGTTGTAGCCAATGAAAGTTAAAGCCATTAATGAATCTGTAATTTTCCATTGGAGGAAGCCAGGACTTGGTAGTCAGGCATAGCAGAGTTTGACTTCTAGGCTTTTTATTTATGAGCCTGACTGCATTTCAATAGCTCTCTAGTTCTTCATCTTTAAAATGGGTATGAGCAGTGCCTAGACCGGCAGAAGAGGCGTGAGGCCATTGTGACACACTCCACATCGGTGTATATTGTTCAGGACCTGGTGAAACCCCGGAGGCTTCCATTGCTGTTGCCAATGGCAACGCGAGCTGAGAAAGTGGTCCCCTTATCTTCTTTATCCTGATCAAGGTCATGGACCTCTTGTCGTTGAGTGTGAAAGACTATTCCAGGAAGACTGGTGACATCTTGGGCTGCATCAGAGCAAGAGTGCCTTCCCTGAGCTGGGTCTGCTCATGAGTCATCCACATTCCCCATGCAGACGCCACAGGGAATCACTTTTCCCGTCTTGAAGAAGCGGACATGCTCCAGTGTGGTGATGGAAAGAAATGATGACTGTAAATGATCTAACCAGACATGGCTCCACCAGGCTTTAACCCCTGGCTTTCTTTATTCCACAGTGACTCCCGCTGTTCTGTAGCAACCACCGGGGAGGATATTATAGAGGGCTCTGTGACCCATTTGGCCGGGTTGCAGTCTGGGACATAGAGCATCTGCCTTTATTTGGGGCTTTAGATGACCTGTCATGAGGTATTGGCTGTCCAGATTTGGGAGACGAGTGGCTTGTAGCCTATTCTCCTTTACCTCTCCATTATGGCAGGAAATGGAGATCCCATCCTCATGTCCCTCTGGCTCCGATGCCTGTAGTTCAGTCTGTGGTCTGGACAAACCAATGTGCCTCCCACCCTTCTTCAACAGCCTTGGCATTGCCCTTGGTTTCTACCAACGCTGTGACTTGTGAGACAAGGCCTGAGCTATTTGCTTTGCCTGCATGTTCTCAGTGCATCCCCATGAAGCTGCAGTGACGCCACTCCCGCATGCTGCCTGAACAGTCCGAGATTCCAAGGGTGTGTGTCAGAGGTCACATAGTGTCTTAGTTTTCCACTGATGTGGTAAAACATCACGGCCAAAAGCAACTTGGAGAGAAAGGGTTTAGTTCACCTTATAGTTTGCAACCCGTGGTCCAGGGAAGGGTAGGGCAGCAACTCCAGGTAGAAACCTAGAGGCTGGAACGGAAACAGAGGCCATGGAGGGGTGCTTCCCACTATTTTTCTCATCATGGTTCACTTTTCTTATATAACTCAGGACTACTTGTCTGGGATGGGCACCATGCCAAATATCAATATAGCCCCCCCATATCAATCATAAATCAAGAAAATTCCCCCACATGCTTGCTCACAAGTCAGAGTTATGGGGGCATGTTCTCAATTAAGAGTCCCTCTTCCCAAATATATCTAGGTTTGTGCCAAGCCAAGCTGACAACAGCCAACCAGCACACGTAGCTAATGCACCAAGAAGTAGCATCTTGAACCTAGCACAGCGTTCAAGTTCCTGTTGCTTCGTCATGACTCTGCTGTGTGCAGACAAGTCCACATAGCAAGCATCAAGGTAACATGGGAAGGAGCTAGCTTTATTAATAGAAATTCCGGAAACCTATCCCAGGCCATTCATTAATGTTTTAAAAGCAGTAATTAAAACATTAAATAAGTGAAGAAAGAGGTCAAACAATCTTGGCAAGAGAATACTAATATTTGTTGCCATCCATTTTTAATATTTACTTACTATTAAAAAGTAAAGCGGTTAATTTTTGTGGTGCCGGGCTTGAACCCAAGGCTTTGCATATGCTAGGTGACTCTTCTACCATTGAGTCATACCCCCAGCATGCCATTAATAGTTAAAAAATGTTCATCTATTAACTCACTTATCTATTCATCTATTATATGTATGTGTGTGTGCCTGTGTGAATTTCCATGCTTTCCCTGTGTGCAGAGGCCCACAGAGGTTAGACTATGTTAGATACCTGGGACTAGAGTTAGAAGAGGTTGTGAGCCGTCTAATACTGGTGCTGTGAATTGAACCCAGGTCTCTACAAGAGTAGTAAGAGCTCTTAACAGCTGAGCCATCTTTTCTGTCTATTAACTTTATAAATAGAAAGATAGTACACCAGTAATGAACTAAATAGAGTTCATTAATCTTAAGTGCCCAGCATGAAGTTTAGGTTTCCAGCATCCCTGCCCATGGAAGCAAGAGTGAAAACATTCATACTCTCCAAGGGTCTCACCTCGGCTCCGTCTCAGCCTAGTTCTCTTCTTCTCTCCCTATCTAAACTTATAATCGTTACTGGTTATGTCTGGATTGTATAGACTAAATATTTTGTGATTGCTTTCTTTTCTCAACCCAAGATTTGTGACATCCATCTAATTAAAAATAGATGAGCCTGCTGTGCCAGCACAATGTTCTTTTTAACCATTAAGTGACAAGTCACTGTATGGACGTACCACATCTGGTTTTTGACTAAGATGGATGAATAGTGCATAGTTTTTGTATGTCTTTTCGGACGCATGTAGTCACTTTTCGTGATCTTTTAACCAGAGTTGCTGAGTTATGGCTTGGATGAGTGTTCATTTTGATGCAAATTTTCAATGCCAGTTTACTATTTCATGGCTCCCTAGCAACATGCCTTTGACCTCCTTGCCGGCGCTTTCTTTCCTTCTGATTTTCAATGACTCCCTTGAACTTCCTTCCCTTCTTCAAACAAAATCTAAACTGTGTCCGCGAAAGAAATCACACACACCAGTTCACACCTTAACCTGAGTGGCTTTGAGTATCCATTTCTAAAACTAAGAGTGACTTAAAGGCTCATGTCTAACGAGGGTTAGTGCTGAAGAAGACCCATTAAAGAAAGGAGCTTTCAAGTCAGGACGGCTTGGGGTACACAGAATCGTTATGGGATGCCCACAACCAAACCTGGATTCCATGCCTGAGAAATCCTGGGTTTATGATCACCCCCCCCCAAATCCTATTTCATAAAGAGACAGACTCAATGATTTGTCCCTTGCCACAGACATAATGCCCAGATCTACCCGAGTCATCAGGTGGTGCATGTTTTATTTAGCTCGAGATATTAAATATTCATGGAGATGCTCCATGGTTTGCACGCTCACTCTTTCATTCGTTCACAACACAAATGTTTGTTAAAAATCCACTGTGAGACAGATCCTGAGCTCTGCACTGTGTCCAAGAAGCCTAGAGATGCTGCCAAGAAAGAATAAGTTAAATCATTGTTTTCTCATTCATTCATTCATTCATTCATTCATTCATTCATTCACCAATCACCCAGTCATTGATTCTCCCTGCGTAAACATTGCTCATGTTCTGTATACTGGAGGTTAAGAAGGACATTGGCTTTGCTACTCCTAAAAGCTTCTATTTGAGAATAAGAGGGAGACAGGCATAAATCCTCTGGTCAAAGCTTGCTATAATCCAATATCAAGAGCTGTGAGTTTCCAGCACTGCAATAAAGGGGGAACGCAGTAATAAGTATTGAGGTAGCAGGCAACAGAGTTAACCCCATTCAAAGAAATGCATGTTGTGTACAGTCAGCCGAAGTTCCAAAGTCCCCAAATCCCTCTCCACAATCTCAGAGGCTTCTGAAGCCACCAGGACTTGGATGCAAGTTCACAGCCAGACTAAGCCATGTGAACCCTGCTACAGTCGGGGCTGGGTTGGGACTCATCGTTTACATGAGAGTAGTTAGTTTGTTATTCTCATTCCATCACTGGTCCATAATTCACATTTCACTAATGTGAAAACTCAGGCTTGTTTAGTCCTTGTCAGCCAAGAAATGGGTGCGCCTGAACATGAAGAAAAAAGGTGACCAACACTTTGATTTCAGGGTCTAGGCTGTGTTTTCAAATGTGTGTAGACTTTCAAATTAAGGCCAGTATGGACTCCAGTTGAAGTATTTGCTTTAGCAAGGGATGTTGATAGTGCGTGTCATGCCCCTTACTTTGTAAGGCCAGGTGTCGCTTGCCTTGTGCTGCTCCACCCTACGGGTGGGGATGAGATGTCACCGAGTCAAAGTCACAGACTCAGGGAGTCAGGCAAGTGGCAAAGCAGACTTGTTTATTGAGGGCTTAGGTAGACCATTATACCCGCTCCCAGGACCCAGGGGGCAGTCTCATCTGAAGCACTGTAATGTCTTTCCTTCATTGGCTCAGGCCAGCTGATTTCATGGTGTCATCAGGCTCCATGGCAGCCTCCCCATTGGCTCAAGGGGAAGTTACCAATGCGCATGCTCTTGTTAATCAGCCCTGTGGATTCCAAGCGCCCAGCCACAGCTGGTTTTAATTGGTTGCCTGGCCTCTTCCTACAGCCAGGAGCTGCCCATGCCCGATAATCAATCATTCTTCACGTGAGGATGAGTAGATGGAAGTCTAGAAAGATCCTTTTCTGCAGAAGCATTTTATGGGTAACACACAGAAGTAAGATCCAAATTCAGGAAGGCTGTGGCCCCCGAATCCCCAGACAAATGTTGCATGTCCAACAGTCAGAGGGCCCACCCAAAAGAGTCCTGTCTAAACCCACATGAAATCCTCACACACTGTAGAGTGGTGGGTTACTTACCATGTACTTGATGACCCTCAACAATGCAGTTAAATTTAGATTTAGATAAGGCACAAAGTATCGTTTCAACCCCACCACCACCACCACTCACACTTGGATAGGGTAATGCTGTCTCCAGTTTGTGCTATGTCAGGCCTTGCCTGGTGTCTGAGTTGCTCTAGTGGGGGCTCTTTTGCTCTACAAATCTTCTAGACAAGTTGGGCATAGGGCCCTGGCTCTCAGAGGGCTGGTGGACGTGTAGAGTCGGAGCTGGTGGACTCAATTCTCCATTCTATGCGGCACGACATTCAGAATGGCACAGATTCTGTGGCATGAGGCAAACACTTAGTCCTCAAAATATCCTCTCTCTCTCTTGCTTGCACGTATATGTGAACATGTGTGTATGTGGTGGATCCTACCTAGAGCACCATTCCTTGGGTACCATGCTTCTTGGCTTATTTTCAGACACACTATCTCACCGACCTGGAATTCAGCAAGGTAAGTAGGTGAGGCAAGCTAGGGAGTGAACCTCGGGCGTTTGCCTCTCTCTGCCACCCCAGCACTGAGATGACATGAGTTCTGAGACTCCAGCTCAGATCTTAGTACTTGTAAGAGGAAGCATCTCTTAAGCTCAACACCTGTGCTTCCTAAATCAATCATTCTGATTTTTCCCATGGACTGTATGAAATGCACCCCACAATGTGAGTGAACCCACCTTCACAGTGCGAGGATGTTTTCTATAGGGAATGGAATTATCTCTTAAATATTGACCTCTCTCCATCTGGTTCTCGGAAGTAACACAAGATTATTGACATGCTGTGAACACAGCCTAGACATGCTGTGAACGCGAACATTTAAAAACACACACTTTTTACTATTATTACAGAACTCCTGAGTCCAATTAGTGCTGAGGACATAAAGGTGAGAGAGAGATGACCAGGGACTGTTAGAGGGAGGCAGTGGTTAATGGAGACGATCACCATACATTGTATAACTGTTCAAACCATCCACAGATTAAAGAATAGTATTAAAAATTTAATGAAGAGGCACATTTGCTTTTGTTTCACGCCATGCCTCTTTTTCTTCCTGGTGGCCATTTGAAAATCAGTCCCTTAAGATGAAAAGCCAGTTCTTCCTAAGACGCCTTTAGCGTCCCTTGATTCAAGTTCCAATAAGGAACATGCCACTCAGGATAGGCGAGTCTCCATGCACGGGGCAGGCAGCCTTTCGTCTTCCTAATTCCTCATGCTTGCAGCACGCGTCTCTGAGAAATGGTTTCTGGAAGCTGTGAGGCTGGGAGACAAAATGCAAACCAAACAGATAATCCATTTCCAAGGTCTGCTTGCAGAGAGAGAGATCTATTTATGAAACACACAGTGCTCAGATTCAGGGGAAAATCATGTAATCATCGCAAAGGGGAAGCATGGAAAGTGCTGGATTTTGCATAAAAATCCCCTTGCTCTATGATTTATGTGGCGGGGAGATTTAGACTAGGGGAATGTGGATCTTAGCATTCCTCCAAAGGAAAGTAGGCTCTAAGATGCAGAGAGAATCGCTAGTCACGAGGAAACATTCGCGTTTAGTAACTTGGCCTGGGCTGTGTGGGGATATCGGGGAAATCACAGGAAGATGGAAATGCCCTTGGCTGGTAGGAGATCTTAGAGAAGAAAGATTGACCCACAGCTGTGTATTGCTACCCAACGTGGGCAAAGCATTTCCTGCAATTAATATTTGAGGACCCAGCTCAATCCTTCTGCACTTGCGTAGGGCAGATGGGATATCATCATTGATTTAATTTACCAGTTACCCAGGCTGCTGAGAAGCTGTCTTTCCCTCACTCTGACTGAGAACGCTGTAAAGCTCAACAGCTTCCATTGGTGCGATGCCTTCTGGGTGTATCTACAACTTAAGAGGCATAGTCCGGGCAGGGCATCAGTATTGTCTCCCAGGGCATCTGCTTGGAGGGGAACTAACAAGCCCTTAAGGTCCAAGGTCTTGAATTCTCACCAGCACATCTTAAGGAAGTAGTTAATCAGTTAATCGGCTGCAACACACAGCGATGCGGGGAGGCAAGCACCTCCAAGGCTGTGTTTTCCAGAATTCACAGTGGCTGAAGTACATCAAAACTCCAGCCTCTTTCACTTACTAGACAGCCCTCAGTTGCATCCATTTTTCTGCAAATTGCATCATTTTAGAACCAACCTGGGCAAAAAGAAAATGAATACATTCTGAATAAATACTTGCATCCCTCAATCTATTAGACTGTTGAAACAACTGACCTTGGCAACTGGGATGTCTTCCCCTACTGTCAGGAATATCCTGATGGCAGAAGGAAAATACTAAAGTCTGACACTAGCCTAAGGGGGGACTTGTCTCCAGAAAGAGATTTCACACGATTCTAATAACTTGTCAGACCACCTTACAGGATGAGACTGAAGCTCAGATAACGACGGCTCAGTTGTTGCCAAGAGACCGCGCCTTGACTGGAACTGTATAGATGTTCATACCCCTGGCTGTCTATTTAAACTTTGATCTCCCAGGACAGGAAAGATGAACTGAAGAGGGGGGTCAATGGATCTCTGTCCCTCTTCACAGTGTGGCCACATTGAATAAATACCTGTTTCCTCTTTGTTAGTCTGTTCTAATTGACCGCATTAGAATTTCTCTCACAATCATATGGCTGTATGGAAGGCTTAATTCAAGGGATTTCCCTGATGACTGTGTGGAGAGGTCAATCACTCTCTGTATCTCCCAGGATGAAGCTTATTCTGCCTCAGTAACAGAAAAGCATTAAATCTCAGGACCTTCACAGGACTGACTGGGGGAGTTCTTCTGGGGTGAAGTTTTGCTCTTGCCTAGGGGACATTTTCCAATCATCACACTGTCTTTTGGTATCAGCACTTAGCATCAGTTCTCCGCACAAGGGAGATTATGTGTGCATGTCCACTGGTGAACGGAAGGCACCTGGATGCTCGCTAGGCTCAAGAAGTATCACCCAAGGTTAGTGCTTGCACAGAGGTTCATGTCTGATGCTATGTGTCACTCGGCTAATGAAATGATTGCTGTGTTTCTTGTTCAAAGGAAACCAAGTTGAAGGCACCCCCAGTGGCTTGTGGATCTCCTGAGAAGGAGTTCTAATCAGTGAAGGTGAAGACGACAGTGCCTAATCGACCCAATCCAATCATGTTCTTTTTCTCTGGAAACTGACACGCAGAAATGGGGTATATACATTGTCATTGCAGTGCTCCCATTTGACGACAAATACACACACTTGTGCCATTCGCAAATCTTTTCTAAAGGCTCACTATGTATCAGGCGATTGGGTAGACTCTGGACATTTTGTGTTTGGAAGGCCCAGAAATGATCTGATAGAGCTGGAGAGTAAGAAGACACAAGGTTGGTGCTCAGAGGTAGGAGAAAGGATGGGAAAGACTAGGGGCAGGATGGGTCTGATAATTGAGAAGTGGGAGGTATAGAAGTGACTCACAAGAAACTCTCTAGCCTTCCTACCCCATCTGATTTGCTTCTGTTTGGGCAGAAACTGCATTACCCAACGGCTTCCTTTCCACTTTGTTGTTTCCTGCCCAAGCAGTCTTTAGAGCCTATGTTTTACCAATGTGCTGGGAAAGCCAACTTCATCAATTAATTAAGAAGTGCTGTCTGGAGCTCTAGGAGGTACCATGGACACAGAGCCATCATCCTGGGATGAAGAGCCATCGCTGTGCCTTTTAACCACAAGGTAACAGAGGGGCTCACCGTCTCGGTGGAACCCTGAGACCCGACTCACAGAAGGACCGACCGCTTGGTAAAAAAAGCAAAGGAAAAATGATTTGGAGAAATCCAGATGCTATCGACCCACGCTACACAAGCCCTGCATTATTCAGTGTTGAGCACTAATGCATGATGCATGCTATTACCATCAAACTCTTGTTGCAAATAATTCATGCTTGGAACTTTAGAAGATATATTATTAAAATTATCCCAGCAGAATCAGACTGGGTGATTTCTTGGATTTTGATGGAAATGATTATTCCAGCTTTTGAGATTTTTCTGTAAGTATTTATTGGTGTGTTTGTTGGGTGTGGGTGTGTGTATGTATGTATGTATGTATGTATGTATGTATGTGTTCCTGTGGCTGTGTGCATGTGTTCTTACCCATGTTTGTGTAGAGGCCAGAGGTCTGTGTCAGATGTGTTGTGGGAAAAGAATTTTCCTGGTGATAATTTTCCTACTTCAGGAGGAAATTGTTGTAAGATAAATGTCTTCTTCAAATACTCTCCACTTTGAGTAGGGTCTCTCACTATAGCCACAGTTCATGACTTTGTCTAAGATGGCTGGCCACAGAGATCTGGGGATCCTCTTGCACCCTAGTACGGGGATTACAGACACTGCTATGCCTGGATTTTGGCATGGACTTGAACATATTTGGGGTTTGAACTCGGGTCTTCAAGTGTGACAAACACTTTACTAACTGGGCTATTTCCCCAGCCTTATCTTTAAATGTTTACATGTCAATATGGAGTCTTATAGTAAGCAAAAATTTGGCCCTAAATTTGAAAAATCACCTTTTTACAATTTTTAAACTAGTGCAAGGGCAATTGCTGAATATTTCAAAAGAATTTGAACTCAATACTCTATCAAAGAAAAAAAGTGCCCCAAATGTTTTAACAAAAGCTTCTGTATACAATGCTATGGCTTCAACAGAATTCGAATTCAATACTCTATTAAAAGAGAAAAGTATTGTTTAGTTAATGAGCTTTTAAACCTCACTTGGTCGCTTCAACAAGATGTCAGTTTTATTCAACATTAAAATAAAAATTAAAACCAACAGCTCATCTGAATGAGATATGGGCCTTTGATTCACCCCAAACTCTTCTGTATAGCCTCCAGTGAACAGTATAGCTCAAAGAACTCACCAACCTTAAACACTGGTGTTCTGAATCCGAGAAACCAGTGTTTAGAATGAGACTTCCCCTCGTCTGTAAATCTGGTCGACTTTCGATTGCTCTTGGGTTTCCAGAAAAAGTGCGTGTTCTCAGAATGGTGTTATTTGTACCATGGGCTCAACACAAGGCAGGTGTTCTCATGTGGGCATGGTTTGGATCAGTTCTCACAGAAACAGACAGATGCCTCTGACCACTTTGCAATGGGTCATGTGTTTTGCAAAGGGTCATGCAGTGTCCTGTGTTGGTGAATTAAACCACATCTGAAAAGAGCGAGGTTGTCGTGAAGGGTTAGGCTCAGGATTATGTGGTACAGCAATGAAGACAATGTGTTTGGACCTAAATCTGCATATGGACCAAGATCATTATTTTCTCTTCCTTTGCTTTCCTTCCATGTCTTCACGCTAATAGGAGAAATCTCTTCCCATCTCTGACCACAGACAGAAGCACACACAAGGAATGCCTGTGCCTTTCATCATGGAGAGAATCAAACCTTCTGGTGAAATCTGAGTGCTGCCCCGGATTCAAAACCATTCATCAGGGCTGAGGAGATGGGAGAAAGGTCCTTGCTGCCTGGGAAACTGAGTTCTTAACCCCAGCATCCATGGCAAAGCTGAGCTTGATTGAACCTTTGTAACCCCAGTGCTGTGGAGGCCCTGACAAGTGAATCCTTGGCACTTGCTGAGCAGTCAGCCAAACTTAACTGGCGAGTCCAGAGACTAATGAGAACCTGTCTCAGGAAGAAAGGTGAACAGTACTTGAGGTTCTTCCTTGTCTTCTATGTGTGTACAAGCATACACACACACACACACACACACACACACACACACACACACAATTCCTCTCTCCATCTAGGGCAATGGCCCTGAAAGGAATGCAAAAGGCAGAAGTTCCACCTTGGTCAAGGATTGGAAGTCTGACTTGAAGCCTTATGTAAACGGGTTCTTTCCACCTTCTGCTTCTTTGCCTTAACCTCTGCAGCCCAGATCCTTCATCTGTTCCTGCTCTCCTGAAAGAAGGCCAGAAAGGTCTCGTGGCAAGCCATTCGTGCCGTCATTGGACGACATGGAAGTGAAGCACACCTCTTCTGAGCTTCTAAGAGAAACTCAAGCAAGGCAGAATAATAGTGTGGAAGAATTAGAAGACATATCTGGAAGAAATACTGCCAACACACACACACACACACACACACACACATACACACACACACACACACACACACACACACACACGAGCCACTGCAGAAAGAACCACTACTTGGAGCGGCTGAGAGACTTCAAGGGATTTAGAAAGAGAAGGACTCAGTCCTCCAAGTGGCAATGATGTGTGCATTACCTCCACCTTCTGTCCAAACCACCCCTGGAAGAGTTCATCTCCAAACCAGATTTCATGGCTTTCTTTTCCCAGTAGAAACCCGTTGTTGGCATAAGCATAACCAATGTTTTATTCAGCTACAAACAGCTCAGTATGATAAATTCTGGAGTAAATCATTGCTCAAGCTTGTAGCTTAGAAAATATTAAAATGCTTATTCTGTGGAGAGTTAATCATTCTTGGTTTATTGTATAATTTGATCTTGCCAATTATGAAGCCAAGGGGAGGAAGGGTTCAGAGGAGGGACTCTTTTGTGACAGAGGAAGCATTTGAAACACCCACAGAAACAGAACATGGAGACCCAAACTCAAGTCATGTAGCTCCAATAACTTTAGATCTGGAGCCATCTCATTCATTCATTCATTCATTCATTCCGTTCCTCACTATTCCTTGTATGATGACAAACAAGGAGGCCCTAGGTTAAAGTGACAGGTCAGACTTTCTCAAGCATGCTCCTTCATGGCAGATGGACGGGTGGTAAGGATGAAAGCTGCGCTATTCAGATGACGACTTTATGTCTTGTCAGTACCTTCATCTGAAGCAAAAACATACAAGGTGGAGTTGAAGTGAGGTTCCAAAACCTTTAACCCACTCTTTTGGACTAAAAGGTCAAAAGCTTTGATGATAAAGATGAGATCTTGGAGTTGCAATGTCTTGACTAAGACATTTCCCACTTTCTCACACTTAAGAGAGGAAGCTGTGTAGCCTTAGCCCAATGAAGGAACACATTCTCTCTCTCTCTCTCTCTCTCTCTCTCTCTCTCTCTCTCTCTCTCTCTCTCTCTCTCTCCCTCTCTTTCTTCCATTTCTCCCTCCTCCCTCCCACCCTCCTCCCTCTTGGCCTCCCTCCTTCACTAGTAAGCACTCTGAAAATATTCCAAATCACCTCTTGAAGAAGCAGCAGAATCTCAGAGTCCTATTTGCCGATAAGCCTCTGGTGTGAGATCAGGAACAAAAGACAGACAACTTTCGAGATGTCTTGTGGGGGAAGCTGGAGCAAATGTTTCATGTGGGGCCAATTAGAGAAATTATCAGAGCTATTTTCGTTGCCTCGCCATGTGGTTCAAAAGGCCTAGAACAGCCTGTCCAGAGAACCCCAGCGTTAACTCCATAAATGGGGCGGAGTTCGCTGAAATGACATCGCTTAATTTCCTGCAGTTGTCGTGAAGTGTGTGTTCATTAAGGTTTTTAGCTCGGCAGTAAGATCTCTTCCACTGAAGATACCAGTGGCCGTGCTAAATCGAGCTTGTAAAGTGACCAGGACTGTCCTAAACTCAACCCCATAAACACTCGTTAACATTCCTTGCCTAGCCGCTAAGAAAATACCCCAATTAAACAGTAACCTCTCCAAGGCTGTATCGATGTGTCCAGCAGCAATGGTGGGGAAGTCTTTGCTTTTCATTCAGTAGTAGCCCTGCCACTACTTTTATTTCCTTAATACAATATTGAAGAAGAAAACCTTCTCTGGGGAAACCATTGTGACTTAGGGAGACATGCTTTCTACCCTCAAAATGCTTCTATTCTAGAAGATTGACTGTGCTTTAAGTCTAGTCCTTCTAAGCAGAATCCATTATGTATTTGTTGAATGAATGAATCAAAGAGCCATAAAAGGAGGCTGGAAGGAATATTGTTATTTATCTCCCGACAAATACGTCTTCTAGAATTGGACCCCAGCCGCACTGAGACCAGCCCGCACTGATTTTCAGAATCCAGATAAATAATTCAATCTGTCTCTGCCCAGACGATTTATCAATGGGAAGAGAGGCTTTAAAACATTTGCTTTGGGGAGCTAGGCTCGGCCTTTACATGGAGGCGCTGGCAAGCAGAGGAGGCTTCTTGGTTTAGCACCATTAAAGGGGTCTGCACTTTGCTGGATGCTGCAGGTCTGATCGGAAGAGCAACTACCTGCCTCCCTGAAGAGCGTCAGTTTAACACTGGCCTTGGGCTATCCACCCTGGCAGGAGTGGAGATATACTGAAGAGACAATTGTGCCCCAGCCCTTGCCTTTAGCTATGAGATTTTTGAAGCAATGGACCTAGAAGAATGGGAATTCCAGCAAGACTCTCGTGTTGAGAACTCAGTAACAGAGGAAGAACTTGACTCATGGAGTGAGATTTCACACAGCTGCCATACTTTGACAACCACCAGACTGAAACCTTAACCACTCCTCAACCGGGACAGCTTAGCATTCCTTCTGTTTATATAACTCATCTAAGGACACTAAAGATGGGCTTGGGAGGTGATGTCCCTGCACCCTGTTTTCCCTTTTCCTACTGTGGCTATACGGCATAACTCTCTTCTCTCTGCTTTTTACTGTGTAGTGACTTATTGAGGAACAGTGCCCTAGATCACACTGTCAATGCTACCAGTGTCCAGGATCTCACCAGTAACAAGTGGTACACACTAACCGTGGGCTGGTGATGCTCTTAGCTCTTGCTAACAAACCCTGAGGTTGTCTGGGGCAGTCTGTGACCAGTTTGGGCTGTGAGCAGTATTATGGAAAACACTGTCAGGCCTAGATCCTGGATAACAGCCTCTATTTATGTTAGTTTCATAGAGGGGGCAACTGCAAGAGACTGTGGGAAGCCGTTTCTTTTAAAGATTGGTGGAGAAGGTTAAGATGAGGCAGTGTCTTTAATTCCAAAGATCATCTCCTTGTGTTGAACGAGATGAGATTCAGCAGCCTGTTTGAGGCCATGAGGCAAAAGTCGAGAGAAATGGAGGAACGTGGGCCTGGAAACCACTGGCTCCTTGACTCAGGGGTTTCATCCTTGGCATGATGACACCTGGGGCCAGCTGTCTCTTCATTGTGGAAAGCTCTCTTCTTTTTGGTGGCATGTTTAACGGTGCCCCTGTTTTTGACCCACCAGGAGCCAGTAGCATTTAGCAACAACTGAATTTATGTCTCACAGCTATGACAAACCAAACAATGCCCAGACATTGCAAACTGTTCCTTGGGACTGGAGGAGAAAGTGTCATCACTGTAAAAATGACCAAATTAGACTAGCACAAGAGGACGTTAGATGTTCATTTGCTTGAAGCGGTGGAATTGCGTCTTGTGTTAGTGTGGATGAAAGCATTCCTCTACGATGTACAGCAAACACATGGCCAGCATATGTACAGGATCTCCCTACTGCCACGACAGGGTGCTGATGATGGCGCTTTCCACCCAGTACTGCCTGATCTCCCTGCAGGGCCAGAATAATGCCTCCGCGAAGGACCTAAGGGTACCCTGAACATTCTCCTCCAACAAGGTTCTGTTTTTCTATCCTTCCTTACTGTACATGTACTCCATGGGTGCCTGTGTTTGTGGATGCTTATGTCTGTGCATATACATGTGTTTGCACGTCGAAGCCAGAGGTCAACCTTGGGTATCATCCTCAGGAGCACCATATACTTCTTTTGAGACAGGGTCTCTTACTGGCATGGAACTCAGATATTAAGTTCGCCGGGCTATCCATGAGAACCAGGGATTCTCCTGTCTCTGCTTGCCTAGTTCTCAGATTACAAGCAAATACCTCACACCTGGAATTTTTATATGGCTTCTGAGGATGGAATTTAGATTGTTGGGCTTTCAAGGCAAGAGTTTTATCCATTCAACCCTTTGCATCTATCCCATCTTATCTGGGATAAATCTTACGACTGTGTCTATTGCTTAACATGACTACACTGACTATCCGAGACATTAGATTTTAGAAAGTGGTAGTTTTTAGTAAGTGGTAGCTAAGAACACTGACTCTCTAGTCAAAGTTCCTGGGTTCCAGTTCTGACTTTCAGAGGGAAGACAAGTGATCTGGAGAGAGTGATCAATCTTCTCTGAAACTATAAAGTAACATCCATCCCCAAGTCCACCAAAAGGATACAACGTCTTGAACCTTGAATGCTCTCATTTTTGAAAGTGAGACAACAAAGGGGGCAGATTAGGATTCAGTCATTGAAATGGGTATAAATTGAGAAACAAAAATTGGATTGAAATAGTGAAGCAACCACCTTCAAGAGGCTTTGGGAAGATTTCTCCATTTCTGGTGAGGAATGGCCAAAAGTCTGGAGAACCTGACTTTTAGATTTTGTATTGAAAATAGCAAACCATAGATTTATGCCTGGAGCTTGTTTTATTTGCAAAATATTTTGGCTTTGTCACACAGGCCTGATACAGAAAAAAATTGGTGAGTGCCTCTGAAGGCATCCTTTAGCTTCCGGTACGATCATTTCTGGGTAGCAGCTGATCATTCATTACAGATATAAAGACATCCTGGAACTGAGATGCCCCCAGTCAAGCGCTCATTTATTTCTGCCGTGTAGTGTGAAGATACACTTCCTTCTATGTAACTCCCATTTCTCCTGGTGCCCTGGAAGACCGCGTTCTCTTGAACTCTCCTTTCAGAAAACAAATCACAGCCCAAGAGAGCGAAGTGCCTCAAAATCACATTTAGGATGCTAGATGTATCTGGGTCTTCGGGAAACAATTTGTTGTGCTTGTGAGGTTCCTATTCTACTCGCAACCTGGTATCTCCATCTTCATTATAACAGATCCCAGTGTGTACTCTTTCAAAACAGCTACGGCCCACAGTGAGCGATTCCTGCAGAGATAATATAAACCATTGGTCATGTCTCTAGGCGGCACGGCATCTTAAGAGGGCCAGCGTGCTTTTCTCATCTTTCTCTTGCCCTGGCTACAAGAGTCAGAGTGGAAGGTCTAATAGCTGAAGTTTGTAATAATCACAACCTGGGCTCTGCCATCATTTTGGTATGGCCTGAGTGTTAAAAATGGGATTTCTTAATTTGAATTATTGATCAGTATGTTCACTCAGGCAGCCATTCTCCTCTTCAAATAGGCCGTAGATCTCAGCTGACAAGGATTTGCGCTTTGAAAAATCTCAGCAAACTCGGGAGCTTCAAATAGAGTCCTGGGCATTCTCTCTCAAGTCGAAAGCTGCCGTCCTAAGACATCCATCATGGAAGATAAATAAAACCCAGCCTTTGAGACATCCGGATGGGAGTGGATGTTCTCTAAGGCTGTAAACAGCTTTGCAAGGGTGCACTCCTAGGATAAGACTTCAGAACTTTAAAATGTACAGCAATCACCTAATGATCTGGTTAAAATGTAGATGTGTTTGCAGTGGGTCTGAGGAGGCTTGAGAATCTGTTTCCAGCCACTCCCTGGTGATGTCAACACTACTAGTTATGGTGATTCCTGTGGGATGTTTCATAGCAACAAGCTTGACTCTGGCATTGACAATACTTCTACCTTAATCCAACACATTCTCTCTTGCCTGGATACTAAGTTAGGACCATCGTCTCCCGTCTAGAATGTTCTTATGCGGTCATAAGTCAATGAGAATGTTCTGTTGGGAATGCTGGCACATGCTCAACTGTTGGGACCATTTGAAGTCCTGGCCTCCAGCTGTTCTTCCCTGCTAGAGATCCTTACTTTCCTTCTGATTTGAGTTACTGAAAGCTGTGTCAAAGTTGTTTACCAGCTCTGCTTCACTTGCCTTGAGGATCAGAAGATAAGGTTTTCACCTGTTGGCCCACCTGACTGTTGGGTCTATAAGCCTCTGTGGTGCTATTGAATAGAGGGCTTCTTACCAGTGACTAGAGGTCCATGTCTCTGTCTCTCCGTCTGTCTCTGTGTGTCTTTGTATGTTTCAACCTCCAGCCCCTTGCCTGAAGCTTGGGAACTGTATGGTAGCGCATGGAGTGCAGACAGGCATTGAGCGCTACACTCAACCAACTCTCTTCTTAAGAAATGAACCAAAGAACAAACTCTATGGAGAAAGAAGCCTATGGATGAAAGTCAGGTCCTCTGGAAGAACAGTGTGTGCTCTTAAATACTGAGCCATTTCTTCAGCCCTAGAAATCAATACTTTTGTGTAGGCTTTGTAACAATGGAGGGGGAATAAGGATAATTAAGGTATGCTGTTATATTTGAGACAGGTGCTTAAAATTGTACAGTTAAACACAAGAATTACAAATTCTTCTGAGTAAATTGGAAGCCACAAAACAAAGTCAAAACATCAGAAGAAAAGATATATATCAACTTTAAAATTATGCCTAGGATATGCTTGAAGACTGTTTTCCTAAATTAAAGTAATAGGACCGTTGGCAGTCTTCAAGTGCTAAGAAGGCATTAGGGATAAAGCAAAAGAGATGCATGCAAGGCAGTTGTTAGCTCTAAAACAACAAGGGCTGAACCATGCAAATAAAGGGGTAGGGGTAAAGCTCTGACTTGAGAACCTGGGGCACCCCAGGGAAATCTGATAGAAGTTATTTGATAATCAGATGAACAGCTGCATGGTTCTCCAGCTGCCAGGAAAAGTGTGAACCTCTTGACAGTTCAGTTGTGTTATCTGTGAAGAGGAAAGCCAGTATTTGACTGTTCCAGATATCAGGTCAGTGGTAATTCAGTGCTGGAAGTCCACGGCAATGTGGAACACACCCCAAGGGAAAGAAAATGGACACCTGAAACTTGTCGTCAGCCGTATGATCACTGAACTAGAAATGCAGAAGACAGATTTTTTTTTTATCATGCAAGAGTCTGGAAACTCTATGCACAGTGTCTCTTCACTGGAAATGTCAGGCAGGAGCATGTTGACTAATTCATATATTTTTTTCTCATTTTCATATGTATGTGTGTGAGACACATGCATTTGTGTATGCACACATGTCTGTGGATGTGTATGCATGTGGAGGCCTGAAGCTGATGTCGAGAATCTTTCTCAGTCACTCTTGCAGAGTATTCTTTTGCTCTAGAGTCTCTCATTTAAACCCAGAGCTAGAAGATATAGTCTCTCTAGCCAGCTTCCCTAGTAGCGACTGCCACACTCATAAGGTATTTACATAGCTTTTGGGGATTGGAACACCAGTTCATCTACTTGTGTTGAGCCATGCTCCTAGTTCTAGTATATATATTTCAAAACACACGCATGACTCTCTTTCCACACGCAGCAAAGTTATATTGGTTCAGATGAAGAAAGAAACTCACAGAAGTGTCTGTGCTGGTCAGAGGTGTCTTGTGCAAGACACACGGGATTTTCTGCACCTCTCCCTTCCTTATAACTGGCTTAGCTGAGTGGGCCTGTGAGCTATCAATCACTGGGTTTCTACATCAGGGTGTTTAGATTGCTTGTTGGACATAGCTATCTACAGAACACAAGGCTACGCTTCCAGTCCAGCCCTGAAGTCCTTCTTTTGACTTATCCCCGTTGAAACCATTAATTCCACTGTACTTCTTCAGGCTGGGCATTCTGTGTCCTTACCGCAGTCACGTATACACAATAAATATTGCGCTAAGACAGTGAAAAGGAAGTATTGTCTCTGACATGATAGAGCTTATGCTGTGTATGTGTAGGAAAAATAGATGGATAAAGTAGTCTGGCACTTATAATTAATCATGGTGAAGTTATTGTTATTAGTTGATAATATGTTAAAAAATCATAATGGTAAATGGTGTGAAATCAAATGTTAAGAGGAATGCGGATACATGGAGAAGTCTCCAGGATGTTCCTAGGAGGTGGAGATGTCAATGTGGGGGCTAGAAAAACACATACAATAGATACTGATTGCTCCTCCAATGAACTAAGGCAATGTTGATTTTCTTTAGAAACAGGAGTAGTATGGGTGAACCTCTTGAGTTAGCTATTAGCCGGCTAACCCATGCATCTAAATGATTGTTGGTTTAAGTGACTTAAGGGAGGATAGGAGGAAGATACTAGAGGCTGCCAAGCATGGAAGTGACATAGCACTATGCATGACCTGCAGTGTCTTGCTGAGGAGCTAGTGTCACTGTCTTGGACAGTTGTAGTATCCATGGAAGGATAGTAGGTGATTGTGGACTCCTCAAGGAAGCTGCTGCACCAGCCTGCTGGCTGGAATCCGGCTGGTGACCCCTCCCAGCCATCCTTCCAACAGACATTTCTTATCAACCTAGGATGCTTATCAGAATAGATCAGAGCCTCTGTGCTGTCAAGAGGCCTAGTCTACAGTTGTAACAGACACCCCATGGCCCACCTTTCCAGGAATATACACACGGTCTACTCCAGTCAGATGTATGCATTTACCAGGCAAGGTCTTGGTTTGATCATAATTGAGTTTGCTGAGTACTCAGAGAACTTTTCCTTTCCTTTGAAATGTAAAAGCTCTTGGAATTTCTCAAGGCAAGAAAGAGCAGACACAAGAAAGTTCAACTGATTTGGTACTGGGTAGAAATTAATGCTAACACTCCTGCGACTTGTGACCTGTAGAACCTTTGACAAGACTTTTAATTCCATCATGCTTCCCTTCTTCCCCCTTCCTTCTTCCCTCTTTCCATCATTTTCTCCTTCCCCCTCTTCTTCCTTCTTTTCTTAGTTCCTCTTTTCTTATTTCCTTCTCTTTTTCCTTCTAATGCTGCCCTAAACCCAAATCTCTGTCTCTTGATATTTATATGAAGCCTGGTTTGGTCTTAAGTCCACCATCTTTCCAAATGCTGGAATTGCAAGCATGAGCCAACATACTCCACCCACTTCTTATTTATCAAAAGTAGAAGGCTCTGTTTGATTCTACATGAGGGGGAAAAAGAACAGTATGGGCCTTTGCTGGGTGGTCCTGAGGATTTGAATAAACAGTGTATAGAGAATGCCTGGCCAGCATTCAGCCCTATGCCTGGGCCCTCGTGAACAGTGCCTGCTGCCTCATTGTGGTGGGGGCAGGGAGTCAAGTTAGGGATAGGGTTGCACACTCTCACTTTAGAAACAGAGAGCTGCCCATCCCTTTCATTCTCTGCCTAACACTCTAATGATGGCCCTGTCTGACATGCATCTGCCTTGTGGACCCATGAGTCTATTTCTCTCTCTGATATTTCTTTTTCCTCAAAGAAGGGAAAATTTTATGCATGTCGTTCTGGTCCACGTATGTCTTTGGTGACCCACTCATTCCACAAGTATGATTCACCAATGACTTCAAGTAACCCAGAATATTCTGTGTGTATAGCATGCAGCTGTGAAAGATACTTGTGTTGGGGACAGCATCCAGGGAAGGCACAGATGGAAAACACAGACTCACGCACTGCCAGGGACTGTGGGCAAAGCGCTTGTGGGTTTGCCAAAACCTTGGCAGACTCCAGGAGAGTGGAATTTTCCTGAATTTTTTGGGGGGTGGTGGAGGTGGTAAGGCTATACAGCAGACCCAGTTAAAAACCTTAATATGAACTCTCAGATGTGATTGGCTAGACTTCCTCATGGTATAAACGACTGGTGTTGCTATTGGCAACTGATACTAATGTATACTAGCTGAACACCAACCCTGAGTTTTTCTGAACAATATTATAGGATTCATGGATCTTAGCCCCAGCACATTAATTTCAATAGCAAGCATTATTTCTTAAGTACACACTCTAGGCAAGGGCCTGATGAAGCCTGGCTGTTACAGCAGGCAAGACTACCAACCGAGTCCCTCCAGTTTAGACTGTGGTTGGAGAGGCAGACATGAGAGCACTAATCACACCAATTCCTACGTAATTAGACTTTCGATAAGTACCATGCTGAACACGAGAAGGCTGTAGGCACAAATAACAGAGCAGCCCAATCCACTTCACAGGCTTGGAGTCAAGGGGGGAGTTCGAGGAGCCAGAGGGAAGCCCAACCCAATGGGAGAAGTAGGAACCAGGCCTGGGAAGGTGGGAACAGAGTGTAATTGAGAGAGAGGATGGTTGTTGAGAACTTGGTAGGCGGCAGGGTGTAGGGGGATTGCAGAGACAGGGCTAGCAAGTCTGAAGCCTAAAGGGAAAGTTAGCTCGTGTGAGGAGTGAGACTGGAGAAGAGGGCCATGCTGGAGGGAAGAGAACTTGCTAAAGACAAGGTCCAGTGACTAACAAGAAAATGTCTGACCTCTTGTTTAACTCATTATCTTGTTCTGTGGACTACATGTAGGTGACAGACCTCAGAGCTAATGTATCTGTGTTTAGTGACATACTTTTCCAGTCCCAGGTGATTCATCCACACATCTACCCATCTATTCAACTATTCACTCATTCTCCCAACATCCAGCCTTCCCATACACCCCACCCATACACCCCTTTATCTACCTACCTACCTCTTCCTCCACCATCCATCAGTATATCCATCTATGCCATCTTTCTATCTATCCACCCAGTCACCAGGTCATCCATCTATCTGCACTCCTATCTACCCTTCCACTTATCCATTCTTCTATCCATGTATCCCCTCATCTGCTATCCATCCATCCCACCCACATGTCCAGTCAGTCTATCTATCCATTAATTCATCCACCTACCAGACACCCATCCATCTATCCAGTTGTATATCCATTTGCCCATCCATCAATCCATCCATCCATCCATCCATCCATCCATCCATCCATCCATCCATCCATTTGTCCACCCACTTACCTATCCTTCCACCTATCCATTCTTCCTTATTCTATCAATGCATATTTTTTTTGTGCACTAAATATTCATCCCATTCTCCAGGACAGCTTTGGAATCCCGAGATAATGTGTTGACTAGGATATCATCCCTTCCTTCAAGAAGCTTACAAGCAAGTAAGCAGGAAAAGTAGGGGAAGATGCAACAAGGGACTCTGGGCTGGGATGGTGTGTGAACCTACTGAGGATTAACAGAGCTCAAAGAAATAGCACACAGCCCGAAACAGACCATGTGTATCGGATAGTGAAGAGAGCATGGGACCAAAATATGGCATGAGGAGCCAGGAGCGAACGATAAGGAGCCGGAGGCAGCTGGTTTCCAGTGTGGCTGGGTCGGGGGCTGGATGAGATGGAATGAAAGGGATAGCACTTAAGAGGTAAGAGGGAGCTTTGTGGGGGATAACTGAAGATCTGACTTGGGTGTCTTGACTTGACTTTTCCTTGTGTCTTTTAAAGGCACTGAGGAATTAGTTCATGGGATTTTTAGCAGGGGAATATCTAGGTAATGGCTCCTCTAGTTTTGATAAGTGCTGGGAAGTGGCAGAGGTCTTTAGATAAAGAAAGTGGAAGAAATAGAATCACATTAATGAAGCTCTAATTCTGTTAGACACTCAGGTTGGTTCCTTTGACTCTCAGGCTCCCCCAAGAAGAGTTGCTACTATGAGGAAGCCTATGCCTGAAGGCGTAAGGGTCAGGGAAGAGGCCACACAGCTGGCGAGGTGCGGAGCCTGGGCGTAGGCCCAGGTCTGCCCGACTTTGCCGCCATTGCCTTGGAGCGTGCCTCTGTTCTATGTCTCTCCAAACCAGTCATTTCCAATTGCGTGGACTAGTGATTTCCAGGACTGCCTCTAGGAAACCCCAAATTATCCAATTATCACAGGGGAGAAGGCAGCATAGCCAAGACTTCTTTCAAAGCAACTTAGTCGTAAGGAGTTTGCAAGGGGGTAGGAGAGAGAAACCTCTGAAATAGAAAGCGGCTAAAAGGGATGGGCTGTTGTGCTTCAAGAACATTGGTAGGTGCTTTAGCTCCCTTTATTAGCGAGGCATTGCTGAGGTCCCCATTTTAAAAGGGGGGCTGTCTTAGTGTTTCTATTGCTATGAAGAGACACCATGACCACAGCAGTTCTTATAAGGAAAACATTGAATTGAGCTGGCTGGCTTACAGTTCCGGAGATTCAGTCCATTACCATCATAGTGGGAAGCATGGCAGGCGGCATGGCGTACAGGCAGATGTGGTGCTGGGTACATATTGATCAGAAAGCAACAGGAAGAACTGTGATACTTAGCAAAGTTAAGCAAAAGGAACTCAAAGCCTGTCCCATAGTGACACACTTCCTCCAATAAGGCCCTACCTACTCTAACAAAGCCATACTTTTTAATAGTGCTCCTCTATATCAGTTTACGGGGGCTAGTGATATTCAGACTACCACAGGGGCCATGGAAACCTAAATCAAGTAGTTTATCCATGGTGCTCACTAATTGGTGGAGTGAAGGCTTAAATCCATGTAAAAACTCACCCATAGTGTCTGCTCAGTCATGGTAACTCATCCATCGTTCACACTCTGGGTGATGGATTTGGGATCTGATTCTAAGTAGTAATTCCCTCCCCTACGGTGCACACTGGGTGATGGATTTGGGGTTTAAACATAGGCAGAAACTCACCCAAGGTGTATACTGGCACTTGAGAAAGGCGCTGGGATTCGAACACAGATTGTCAACACCAAGCAATCATTCTGAGCCGTGTGACCACAGTACACAGTACACAGACATTTACCTACGGCACCACACAAGTCCCCTCCCCTCAAAAAGGAATGCTTAGAAGGGACATGGGAGCTTTTACTCCCGTGGGGTGGAGAGATAGCTGAACCACTAAGGACTAGGCTTGACAACCTAAAGGATGGTGTAACCCATAGAGTGCCTTAAAAGGACTGAGAAGTCACACTATCCCTGCATACCTGTGCGTTTTAGAACAGCTAGGATCAAGAATCTCAGAGCCTCAGCTGCCCCTGCTGTGGACCCTGGCTGGCTGAAGCTTCCTAGATCATCCTCGTAGCGGAGTGCCCCTCTCCTTTCTATTAAAATGATTTCCATATCGCCTTTACTGTCGAAGAAGAAAATCCTGAACAAGCTCTGGTAGAACTCCCTTCAATTTGTCTTGCATTCTCCGAGCTTGAAGAACTCCAGGGTTATGCTAAGTGACAGATTCGCCTGTCTTCTCTCCTTCCCCCTTTCTTTCTCCCATTTTCTCGTTTGCTCCCTTTGTGTGCCATTTATGCAGAACATCTGGTTTGAAAAGTGTTGCAACTTTAAAACATATTAGAATGCTCGTGGGCTTCGAATATCAACAGCTGTCTATTGTGGTGAACCACACGTCTGGAAGGCAGACCCTCAGACCGAGTTCTTAAATAAACACGCAGCTTCCACAGCACATGACTCCCAGCAGCAGCCATCTGTAAACGGAATATTTACGCTGGATGAAGTGGGGGTGATTGTTTTCTTTGTCTGATAGTCGAAGCAAGGAGAGGATCCTCATGTTTTCAACCCTGGATTTCTCTGGAGATCTTTTTGGTTTTGACCCAGGGGCCTGACTCAAAGGGTGCCTTTGTCCACTATAATGTCATTTCCCTCATTTTGTATTCTTTCTTTCTTTCTTTCTTTCTTTCTTTCTTTCTTTCTTTCTTTCTTTTCCTTTCTTCTTTCCTCCCTTCCTCCCTCCTTCCATCACTACCTACCTCCCACCTTCTTCCCTCTCTCTTTCTCTCCTTCACTTCCTTCCTTCCTTCCCTTTCTTTCTTTCTTTCTTTCTTTCTTTCTTTCTTTCTTTCTTCCTTTCTTTGTTTTTTTTTTTCTCTCTTCCTCTTTTCTCGTGTATTCATGTGGGAAGTCACATGTAAGTGGACTTGAGTATGTGGGCCCAAGGCAGAAGTTGGGTATCTTCCTTGATGGCTTTTCCACCTCGTTCTTTTTGGTAGCATTTCACAATCAACCCTAAACCTTGCTGATATGCTAGTCCCACTAGAAGCTTGCTCCAAACAGACCCCCATCTCCACCTTCCAAGGCTGCAATTACAGACAGGCTACTGTGGCTGCCTGACATTTATGTGGGTTCTGGGGAATCTGAACTCCTGTCTTTAAGTTTGTACAGCACGTGTTTTAAGAGCTGCGTCATCTCCCAAACCCCTCTCTGCTGTATTATTTCCTCTTTATAAGGACTCCAGAAACTAAATGCCACCTGACAAGTCTTTTGCTCACCTGACCGATTCCTGAAGTGAATTCTCTTTATACATATGGCTTATACACTTACGGGTATATATGCTTGTATGTGTATCTGAGAGTGTTTGTGTGTTCATTTGTGTGTGTAAACTTCCTATATTCTTTGTTATGCAGCCATTATTCCATATATTCAGTGAAGCTATGTTTCTAATAATTCAAGGCCTAAATATTGGTAGCATTCCCAGCTTACAGATGGGCAAGCTGAAGCACCAGGTAGTTACATCGCTGAACCAGAATCACAGCCTGTACCTGGTAGTATGTTCATATCCTGCATTACATGGGCTATAAAACGGCTTCTCTGGGGATGATTAGGAGCCCTTGAGGGCATCAAAGAGACCATGTGTTTGTTATACAGAACTAAGGGTTGTCATTCCGCATATCCTTAAGGACTGAAAGATGTGAGATTTTTAAAAGAGTCTTGGAGAAAGTTCTTCAACTTTTCGCATTGAGAGTTTGGAGGTACAAAAAGCTTCAAATGTCTTAAGAATGTCTTAGGAGTAGAATTATCTGATGAATTCCCTGGTGAAAATAATTCTCATGGAATTTATGTCAACATAAACACAGATACTCAGCACCCTCCTACCTGATCCTGGTCTATCAACAAAATGAGACAGAACAGGGCCTGTCACAAGGAAATATCAAAGTGGGGATGGCTAACTGTAAGAAAGTAGATCCACAGGAGGGGTAAGGAGATGGGGGAGAGAGAAAGAAAGGGATGGAGGCGGGGAGGATGGAGGGAGAGAGGGAGAAGAACGGGGTGACTAGGAGGATTACAGTACACAAGTATGAAATTATCAAAACTTTAAAAACACTAAAAATAAAACAACAAAGAACAGGAATGGTGAGAAAAATGGCTTATAAACATCCCAGCAATTTCCACGGAGGTGCAATAAAGCCGAACCTGAAAGCAAGAACAAGGACGCCTTTAAATAAGTCCAGCAAAGAGGTTCGCTGCCATGGGGACACTTGACTGAAAACAAGCCACGCTGAAGGGCTCGTCTTCGTATTAAAAGAACAATGGAGGGAAAACAAGGGCAGACACTAGAGGGGCTTTGTGTGTGTGGGGGGGTTCATATGTTCAAATCTTATAATGCATTAGTGGCCGCATCAGTTGTAAAATCAGTGGCTCCAGATTCCTTTGTGTTGCCCCCTTCAATTTCTTGCCATCACCCTCCCACCGCTGACCCTCCCCTGCCCCCAGTTGTCTTTCCTTCTTCCTAAGCTGTTTGGGGTTCCAGTGTTTATGAGCTTTATAAACCTGATAAGAAATTGTGAAAGGAGGCTTGTAACAAAAAGGGCTCCACAAAAGCTGCCTAGGGGGCTTTTCCATTGGCACTGTCTCCGCAGTGCAGTGAGACAGTGATGGTAGATATTGATAATATTATCAAAAAGAAAAAGAAAAAAATCTGGCCTCATTACTCAGTTTGCTGCAAACTCACTTTTCTTGCATTATTGTTATTTTTTTTTTTTTAATAGCAGAGGCTAAAGCCTCCAGTTTCCTCAGGCCGAACCTGGCCTTTTTAATTCTTTTTTTTTCCAGGTGGTTGTGAGTACCAAGCTCAATTCTGAATTTGCATTTACATAATATAATTTTTACCATCAATTAATTGATCGCATTTAAATTCCTAAAAGGATCCCATGAGTAATAACTACCCCCGGGTGTTATAAAAACTTAATTTCCCAACACAAAGGCCACTTTGACTTTCAAACAGCTGAGTTGAGTTTCCCTGTTTAAGTCCAAGTGGAAATAAGAGTGAAAAAGTTTACTTTTTAAATTTTTTATTTGTTTATTTATTTTCTTCAAAGAACCATCCCAGAGGCTAGGGAAGTGTCTTGGTCGATAGAGCACTTGCCTGGCATGTAGGGGAGTCCTGGTTCCATCTCTGCAGCTTGTAAAAGCAAGCATGGTGGTGTACGCTTATAAACACAGCACTCAAGAGCTGGATGATGGAGGATAACAAGTTCAAGGTCATGCTTAACTATAGAGCAGGTTGGAGGCTAGCTTTGACTACATGTGACCCTGTCTCAAGAAAGAGAAAAAAAAAAATAGCCAAGCTGAAGATGATTCCAGAGTCATGTCGGGATAAAGACTGGAAGTTAGTCTCAAGGTTGTGCAGCCTGAAAAGCCAAAAGGAGCAAACTCTGGAGATGGAGAGAGCTGCCCCTGGAAGGTTCTGTGTCTTAACTGGGTCCATTATGAATATTATTATAGCACGATGTTTTTTTTTTCCTTGTGTATTGAAAGACACTCATCTACAGACACTCTGCAACTAGGCGGGTGACCCACACAACCCAGCGAGTACTGAGATCTTGACGTACAGTGAACCCGATGGTGTTCAATAAGTAATCTGTACAACACAATGACCTGGAGAGGATGCGGTGTTTGGAATGTGAAGCTCTGTTTTAGAGGCTGCTGTGGACTTTTAACTGGCTGTCCGAGATGTTGCCATAAAGCGTTTCAGCTGTGGGTACGGGAGTGTTAGGGAAGCCTGGGGCAGAGAGAGGGTTGATCTTTCTGGATGATGGCGTGAGTCTTGGGGAGATGCTTTCTGGTGCTCGCTTGTTGCAATATTTCCTGATTTGAGAGTAACGAGGAAGTACCTGCTCCTGGGTTCTTGCATCCTCCTGAAGTTGGCTTGATTGACATCTGATTGGTTATTTCAGCTCTGGTTGTAGGTAAGCAATCAAAATGGCTCCATTACTGACTCACAGAGAGGATAAACCAATATGTGTTATAACCCAAAAAACAAATTAGGAAATGCGTGGGTCTAGACTCCGCCGGGGGGTGAGCCTAGGGTTTTGCATGTGTTGATATTAATGCTGTAGGTTTGAGGGAACCCAATATCACCTGGGAGTCAGGCCTCTGAACACGCTTGTATTGATTTTTTTGACTGATGTGGGAAGACCATCCTAATCGTGTGTGGGATGATTCCCTGGGCTGGGGTCCTGAGCTGAATGGAGAAAGGAAGCTGAGCAGTGGTACGCATACCTTGTCCTCGGTCTTCTAACTGTGGATTTGACAGGGCGAGTGGCTTCAAGCTCCCGCAGGCTTGACGTCCCCCCACAATGGGCAGTAGCTCTGAACTCTGAAAGGGAATAAACTTCAAGCTGCTTTGGTCAGGGTATTTTATCCCAGCCAGAGAAAAAGAAGCTAAGGCATGCTACATCACCATTGTATGTTTGCCTGAGGACTCCAGACCAAAACCTTGAATGGCACGGGGTCAGAGACCACCACGGGTTTATCCATTCTCTTCTCCCGCCACACAAACACCTAGCACTGGGTGGATATCCTTAGTGCTCCCTAAATGTTTCATGAATGAATGGACGAACGGCGGGAGGATCATAAAACCAAATGAGGTGGAATTTAATCCCACAGCCTGAAAATCAAAATCAGGCTGCAAACGGAGGTCATTTGCAGAGAGATAGCTCAGCATCACGTGCAGTTAATCAGAACACAGCAATTTGTTTTCCATAAGCACAAGGCAGACTATGTATTTTTTTTCCCACTTGCCCCTTAAATAGCATCCTCTCCAACTAATTTCAAAACCAAATGGGATGCTTGAAACACCCAATCAAATGCTGATGTGGGTTGGCTGTGGCTAATTCGCAAAGGCTGACTCTTCACAGCCATGACCAAATCAGGCATGGCCAAAGATTTAGTGGAATTGAAGGGGCGTCCTTGTGGTTTTAAAATTGCCCCCAAATTTCCAGCAAATTGCTCTGGCCAGGGTGCCTTGAACCGGACAGCCTCAAAGGCAGCTCTTCTCTGCATGGACCCAACTTGAAACTGTCACTTGGGAAGCAGGGGACCCAGCTTAAAACCTCATCTGTTTACCATTTTCATAACCCAATCAATTTAATCTGAACAGAGTCCAAAGTAAAACTGTGTCTAACTTTAGCTTCCCTATAATTCTTTGGTCTTGGGGCAAATGCATTCTCCTCATGCAGCTGGAAGCTTATTGGGTCGACACAGCCTGAGATTGCCCCATTTTGAAGGCTGTGGGAAGGAACGGGACAGAATATGAAGACAAAACAGGTCAACATGTACGTGAGGGAATTTGAGCTCTGCTGGCTATTGCTAGCTGTGTGACCCCGGACAAGTGACTCGGCATCTCAGTGCATTGATACTGCATGTATCCACTTGAGAACATATATTTACAGTGCCTGCCTCAAAGGATTATTGTACAGACTATATGAATTTATTGAGATGAAGAGCCTGAGACATTCTGTAACTTGTAGTGAACTCTAGAAGGATTTGTTCATACATGCGAAAATGACACTGCCTAGTATATTATTAAGACCACAAATTGCTTTTAAATATAAAATTGAAACACAAACATTCTTGGATGTCGCTAGCTACAAAGCTATTTCCAAAATGATGGAGGCTGTGATTTCCCAGGGGTGGATGATAGTGTTTCAGAGGACCCAGGGGTGGACGATAGTGTCTCAGAGGACCCAGGGGTGGACGATAGTGTCTCGGAGGACCCAGGGGTGGACGATAGTGTCTCGGAGGACGCAGGGGTGGATGATAGTGTCTCGGAGGACCCAGGGGTGGACAATAGTGTTTCAGAGGACACGCAGAGCCACGGGGAAAGTGAGCAAGCAGAGAGATAACCTCAATCTGGGCATCGTCTTGACGTTAAACGTTTTCATTTGCTGGCTTGAAGGAAAACAAGAGAGAAACCCAGCAAGATGCTTGTTCTATTAATGTGGGTGGTTTTATTATGGAATGAAGTAGCAGTTCATCATGTTCTGGAGTCAAGAGCCTTTAAACAAGACTTTGTGTTATCGTTTTTGCTGCAGGCCCATCTGTCCCCATCCTTGTAATCCAACTACAGACGTGGAATCCAGAGGTGTCAAGGCAGAGCCTCTCTGGCCTTCTCAGATTCTCAACCAAATCATAGGGTTAATTATTGGTCCTCAGACTCCACAAGAATGCCCTGCTCATGGTTTGATAAAACACAACTAAAATAAATTGCTAGCAACCCAAAGACAAAGAAAAGCAGACCCCACTTAGGAAGGACTGGATTAGCAAACTTAAAATACTATGTTAAATTCCTCTATAAAAATCTAAGTGTGGACTCTCCCTCCATCCCTGTGTTCATCTAGCTGGAAACTGGTCAGGAGCTGTTGGCCACCCAAGTCTCACTTGAATAGGTGCCGAGGTGACTTGAGAATGAACCCCCAAGTCTTGCCAAATAAGAAACGGAGTCTGTGTGGCTGCATAGTTCAGACATCTTGCTAATTAATTCTAACTTTTTGAGTACATCAGGACAGCTAAGAGCCCAGCAATGAACTTCTCTGACTCGCAACTGGTAGGGTATACAGAGTATAGAACTTGCACCTGAGGGTCCTTAGTGTCGCCGAGGTCTCAAGAGCCGTGGATGGAGTCTGAAACTGTAAGTTAAAATAAAGCTTTCTTCTTTTTAAATTGATAATCTCTGATGCTTTGTGACAGTAATGAAAGATTTCCTGACTCCTAAAGGTACTGAGGAAATCATCTCCCATCTATTGGGATGGGCAGTATACAACCATCCTGGCCTTAGGGTTGTCCCAGACAAGAAATTGAAGTGAGCATCTACAAACAGCCACACTGGGAACTCCTCTGAGCCTCTCCTGTTACTTTGGTTTTACATTGATTGCAGCTTTTTTTTTTTTTTAACTCCCGGTCATCCTTACTTGTACCTCTTCAGTTCCAGAGAAAAGGGGTTCCTATCCTCAGTGCTTGGCATGGTAACATGTGATTAGCCCAGCCTGCCTTCTCATTGATTCTGGAATCAAACCAGTCTGCCGAGGATTGCTTTCCCATGGTGGTACACCTTGGGAGACAGGAGGACCGGTGGGTACAAGCCCTCCTGCTATGAGGTAGTGTCTCCTGGAACTGATATCTCCACCCGAGTTCAGAAGAAATTTAATGATGGGCTTTAGGTGGGGCTGGGGTGAGAGGTGGTATTACTAAGCCCGAGGCCGAGAGCTACAATTTCCAGGTGGTGCTACAAACGCCAAGAGCTATCTCAGAGACGGGGTGGTTTTACAAACTTACCCACCCGACCAGGTTGTTTTGACTCAGAATGTTGGGATGGAGACAGCAGGGCTGAGAGATAGTGAAATGGTTGTTACTCTTCGCCTGTCTGACATGTAACCCCTTTGTCTTTTCTAACAGTCCCTGACCTTTTGATACACAGCAATATGAAAGAATCAATACTTTCACTTAGGATATGGCACAGTATTCATTAGTTCACTTAATCCTCATAGTAACCCCAAGGAATGGGCATATTATTTATTACCTCTATTCTATAGCTAAGGAAACTGAGGACCAGAGAAATCCCAAGAGACACCAATGTGACCGGAATCCCCAGCTCAGGTTGCTAATGAACATGCTCTATTGTCTCCATTCCATTCCCAACCCCAGGGGTTGGTCTTATCTGCTGAAGATAGTCAGAGGCCTGGGGAAATAGCTGAATTGGTAATGTCTTTGTTTTGCCATATTAGGACATGAGGTTCTGAGGACTAGCCTCAAACCAATGTGAAAAAGTCAGGTTTAGCAGCACACACTTGTAATCCCAGAGCCCCAGTGCTGGAGAGATGCAGGAAGATCCCTGGGGCTTGCTAGCAGGCTAGCTAGCCTGGTCTAAATTGCTGAGTTCCAGGACAGTGATAAACTCTGTCTCAAGAGAAAAGCTGATGTCACTTGAGGAGAAATGCCCAAAGATGTCCTATGGTCCACACATGAACCTACACACGTGTGTTCATGCTCTCATAAACAACACCAGAGAGAGAGAGAGAGAGAGAGAGAGAGAGAGAGAGAGAGAGAGAGAGAGAAAGAGAGAGAGGAAAATGGAGCATAGTATTTTCCTTCCTTCCATCTTTCCTTCTTTCCTTCCTTGCTTCCTTCTTTCTTTATTTCCATTTATTTTTTCAAGTTTGTGTACACACACACATGCACACATATGCACATCTGTGCAAGTGTATGCTAGTTTCTATATGAGTGGGGAATACATGCGTACTTGTGTGTACATGCATGCAGAAGCCAGAGGACAGCCTCAAGAATTGTTTCTCAGAAGTGCTGGCCCCTTTTTCTCTCCCCTTGCTTCTTCCTTTTTGAGACAAGATCTCTTGCTAAGATTCAGGTCTCAATTAGGCTAAGGTGGCTTCCCATGACACTTAAGGTGCTGCTTGTTCTTGTGCCCTCCACAACGAGGTCACAAGTGTTCACAGCCGTGATCAGACACGCAGACTGGAGTCTGGCCCTCATTTTTTTTTGCATGGCAAACACTTCATGGACTGAGCTATGTAATAAGCCCTATACCTTTTCCTTAGGTCAGGTCCAAAAGCAGAGTAAGAGACAGGGTTGGAATGTATGAGTGGTCTTTTTCATTTTCCTCGTGGAAAGAACTACCAGTACATGACATTCTCTTTGTCTAGAACCCTTGGCCCAGCCTTCCACCCATTTACACGGGCATACATACCTGCTCCATTACCCTACTTCCCACTGCCCCACAAGCTCCTTGAGGTTGCTCCGTCTATCTCATTTTCCTTAAATCAACATTCTATAGAGAAGCCTACTATTCCTCATCTCCCTCCCTGGCCAGGCAGCCTGCAGATGCCTGGCACAGAGCAGAAGCTTCGGTGGATGTCTGTTCGACACATGAGTGAAGAAATGAATGGATTTCATGAACCCACACACTGCTAATTTGAAATCTGTGATACTTTGGAGACAGGATATTTATTGAGTAGAAGTTTGGAAAAAAATTCTCTAATTTTGGCTTTTCCCACTTATGCAGTTCATTACTGAGGAATGCGAGTCTCTAATCCTCTCCCCCCATAACTTTCCACATTTTATAATATGCAGAATAATTAAGACACAAGAAACTGCATTTCTTTTAAAGGAACAGCTAACTTCTGTTGTAATTGGGCTCCTTGACTAATTTGGGAAAAATTTCTACATCCTATAGCTTCCATCCATTCCCTAGTCCAAGACTTTGTTAATGAGAAAATGACTTTTAGCTACACTGACACACAGAGGCACACACACACACACACACACCTTAGCTTGTCTCCCATTAGATGAAGCCCTAGTGCTTCTCACAAGGACTTCCCTAACAACAGCTTCAACATCAGCACCACTGTGTTAATATCAGACAGAACCAACTTGAAACGAAATAAAAGAGGAGTCTGCTGGTTCATGGTTCAGGCACACCAACCATCTCGTTGGGGGAGTCGTGGTAGCTGATGTACCTTGGTGGCCCGTAGCGGTGTGAGTTTGAGGCAGTTGCTTGCTAACTTGGTACTGACCAGGAAACATGGTGTGGAAGTGGGGCCAAGATATGGTCCTTAAGGCCCACCTTCCAGCCACCCACTTCCACCAGCCAGGTCCCACCTCCTCAAAAGTGCTGCAGCTTCCCATAACACACCACAAACTGGGGAGAAAGCTTTCAAGCACAGGAGCCTGTGGGCTACATTCCACATTCAACAGCCATCCTTTTGAAAGACTTTCTCAAGCCCCATCCCATACCTAGACAACTAGACAATGTGCACCAGGATCCCTCGCCCTGACTTTCTGTTTTGTTTTGATTGGATTTGGTTTTTCAAGACAGTGTTTCTCTGTGTGGTAGTCCTTGCTGTCTTGGAGTTCTCTCTATAGACCTGGCTGGCCATGAACTCACAGAGATCCACTTGCCTCTGCCTCTCTCCTGAGTGCTGGAATTGGCTCGGGACCCTGACTTTTATAAACCTCCTCGGAGAAGCTGGAGCTGTTGATTTTTGAGACCGTCTGACCCAACCATCACAGGTCAGGCAGCCTTGCTCAGAGCCTCCTCTGCCACTGTGAGTGATCATCTTGCCCCTGTTCCTCTGTTTGTAAAATGTGGATAAACGGTGTTGCTAGGGACTTTATGAGTCTGTACGTGTCAAGCTCTCAACACTGCTGGGAACAGATCCCTGTTTCTTTCATCCCCATGACTAAGGGTGGGAGCAAGAGTGAGGAGCAAAATGGGAGAAATCTCGGGGTTTTTGCTATGATTGATTTGGGAGGCAACAGCAAGATGGCAAAGGTGAGCCCAGGAAGTTCACAAAACCCATTTATCCAAAAGATGGGAGCTTCGACCCTTCACAAGACTGAAGGCTGGAGACCAGAGGTGGACAAGATGAACATGTGTTCATGTCTTCAAGTACAAGATGGGGTGAGAATGGCGTTTGCTGAAACCAGTGTCCCACCGCGATCTGTGATGGGTGGAGCAAACAGGTCATGCTCTTGCAGGAAGCACAAGTATTCTGAAAAACAAAAATTCAAGGCTGAGGACTTCTATGGTAAGTCAGTAGGAACATGAGGTGGTCTTTAGATTCCCACTGGCTTTCCTTGATCTAAAGACTAGCTCACTTGGGAAAATATCTTTCTCTTTCTGGTTGACTGTACAATCCTCCCCCTAAGACTCCTCAGTCCCTTGGCTTACAGAACGTCCTTTGACCCATGAGTTCATTCCAAGCTATCCTGGAAATGTTGAAATTAAGGACATAAAGAACTAGACACACAGAACAGTAGTAGCTGATGTCTGTCAAGGGCTGTTTCCTTTATGCCCCTCATGGCTATGCATTTATTTATTTCATGCATATGGCTATTTTGTCTGCATATATTTCTATGCACTACGTGTATGCTTGGTGCCAGTGTTGGCTCAAAGAGGGCATCAGATTCCCTGGCGCTAGAGTTGCAGAGGGTTTTGAACCACCATGTGGGTACTGGGAATCGAACATGGGTCCTCTGGGAGAAGAGTAAGTACTCATAATCACTGAGCCATCTCTCCAGCCCACTAAGCTGTGCATTTAGAAATTACACATTAGTGCATGTTTCTTGCAACTTCAGAAGGGAAACTTTTTTTTTTTTTTGCATGTAAGAGGCTAAATGTTACAGACGATTTTACAGAGGGTCACACCTTCAAAGTAAGCCCTCTATGTTAGACCAGCGAGAAGAGTCTAGAGACACTGAGGGCAGGGTTGTTTTTTTTTTGTTTTTTGTTTTGGTTTTATTTTTTTTTCCAAGCACTCACAGCTAGCAAGGACCACAGGCAGGGCTGGAGGGTCTGTCTCCCAGTACCCCTTATAAGAGTCCCACAGAACATATGTACTTTCATTCACAGCAAACCACAATGCAAAAAGAGTTTTGTGCAGATGGCTAAAGCTTCTTAAAAAAATAAAATTGGGTTCTTAAAGCTACTGGTAACATCAACTGAAAAGTTCTGGAATTTAAAATTTGTCTTAGCTGATTTACACAACCACCACGGTCGTGTTTATATAGAAAAGTATGGCACACGCTTTGATTGCCACAACTAATAAATCTACACAGCCTCCTTCCCCCTTTGACATAAATCCTCTTCCTCCGTGGCTGTTCAGTATGCAAGGCACATCGGAACATTAGCAGTGCAAAGGGGTAAATAATCTGGTAATTGATCTGGGATTTGTGGATTTTTACCTCAAATTTCTGTTTATGGTTGAAGGTCGTAAGCTATACAAACCTCTATTGATCAGCATCTTTTGTTTAAGCAGAACCTACTGTATTTGTTTGTGCTGCTCTTCCAAAGTCAAACAAAAGGGCACACATGGAGCTAAGCCTCAGCTTGGCACTGTGGCCATGTGGCCCATTCACTCGGGGTACAGATGTTTTCAGTCTGCACAGTTTGTCTTTCGTATCCATACGCGATGAAACAGTCTTCGCTTAGCCTGGGAGACCTGCCAGCAAGAGAAGACACATGCTTAACCCTTCACGGACCCCATGTCTACTCCCTATGGACACGAAAGCTGTGCTGCTAACTGTAGCTGTGTCCCAGCACTTTCAGGGCTGTTTCTTCTTCATAGGCAATGGACATAGTCCGCTCCCTTCCACTTCCATCATCAACCTCAGTCTGTACCCCACTTCCCTTGGCAATTGCTCCATGCCACATCCATGGAGCAGAGAGTGGGAGACTAAAGGAGAACGGGGTTCCCTGGCTCTCTGAGTGTTCTGAACAATCCTGCATAAGGTATAGCAGAGGGTCTGTGAGAGGGAGGCCAGCTAGACCTGAATCCCTGGATGCAGTGTCTCCTCCCAGAGCAGGAGAAAAGATGGGCTACATCCACAGGCATCTCAAGCCCTGAGTAGGCAAGGGGATTGAATATCCTGAAGTCTTTCCCCAAACTGCTTTTGTCTTAGCTTGACTGGCACATTCTCCTGAGTACTAAGTCTTGGGAAAAGAATATCTCTGAACCTTCACCAAATGCTTTCTAGCTTCAGGTTTGCTGAGAGCTAAAGTCCTTGCAAACCTCTTTCTAACTACTGAGTGTTCTCTGGTGAGTTGTTCAGCTCCCTGAAGTCCCCAACCTCCACCGTAAATAAACGATGTGATTGACCTCAAGATATGGCTTAAAACTACATATGGTGCCCTGTTAGAAGCCCCTCTATGTGGATGGCTACTCTTGTATTACCACAAGAAAGCCCTGCATTGTTCTTCAGTATTAAACTGTTCTTCACTGGGCTTCTAGGTTTAGAAATGATTCAAAATAATGTGAATCTTATAATTTAAATGCTAGTTCTTCAGTAGAAATCTTTGTGATATGCAGAAAGCCCTTCCTTCCTCTTTTCTGTCCTTCCTTTCTTCTTTCCTCTCTCCTTTCTTTGCTTCTTTTGTCTTTCTTTTCTTTCTTTATTTTGTTCTCTCTCTCCTTCCCCCACCCTTCCCCTCTCTCTCTGAGGTGTGTGTGTGTGTGTGTGTGTGTGTGTGTGTGTGTATGTGTATGGGAGCCTGTGTGTGTGAAGACCAAAAAGAAAACCCTGGCTGCTCAAGCATCACTTCTCTCTCTTTCTTATTCTCTCTCTCTCTCTCTCTCTCTCTCTCTCTCTCTCTCTCTCTCTGTACTGAGAATTGAACCAGAGCCTCACACTTGCTAGGCAAACATTCTACCACTGAGCTCCATGCATCTGTAGGCAACCATGCTTAATAGTTTCTTTTGTTTCTTTGAGACAAGAGTCTCTCACTGCCTTGGAGCTGGCTAAGTATGTTAGGCCTGGCTGGTCAGTGAGACTTGGGGTCTGCCTAGTTCTAGATTTACACACATGTACTACTTGGCATTTTTAAAAACTTGGGTTCTAGAGATTTAACTTAAGCATTTGCTGATTGAGCTCCTAAAACCTCACTGTTTATATATTTTTAATTAATTTTCAAATGTGTGCAGTCCTAATGTCTGGGAAGGGGGGATGGGATTCCTTCCATCTCATCCAGATTCTGACTTCCATAATTAAGAATATACTCCCCAACAAGATGTGCAAGGTGCAGCTTGCATGAAACGCACAGCAGAACAATGAGACACATGAATTTATGAGCAGAAGCAAGCAAGCTTAGGTCCTGGGACTAGTAACGGTCACCATGACGTGTGTTCAACACAGCCATTGACAGTTCAACAGTTCCATTGCCTACAATTTTATACAGAGATTCCCCTATCACTCCGTGGTCTGGGTTTCCCTAGCAGGCCACACTTCAGAGCTGAGACCAGAAGGTTTCTGGGTCAGAATCGTGTTTCTCCTCCAGTGTGTGCGTTTGCCAGTCCGACAGACAATGCATGTTTTATCCTGGAGACCCTGGGATAATGTTTCTTTCCCTGTCCATGGGCCTTGAAAACAACCTAGAGGGGTAAGCAGAGTCAGAAGAGATGCTGAGCACGGGCAGTGCTCTATGGAGAGAAGAGAGCAAAAACCAAGACCCCCTGATCTGTTCTCGCAGCTTCCCTGCTTTGAGTTTAGGCCTTCCCCAGAACTCATTGCTTCTTTCTGAGCTTACTTTCTCGCCTCAGTACTCCTCCTAATATATATGGCCTGTATTTTAGGTTAGTCAAGGACACTCATTTTTTCCTAGTATTCCCAAGTTCCTCCACGTGGGTGCGTGTCTGTCAGCAGCTCACACGTACTCCCTACAGGTGGAGTTTTCCTCCATGTTTTTGTCTTTCTGTTGGTATACAGCAGGGCTACTCACTGTGTTCTGGTTTTATGTGTTTATTTTTATCTGGTAGTATGACCATATGGAATGATGTCAGCATTTCTGCAGCTAACACACACGACAGACACTGGGAAGGAAGGGTTAATTTTCGATCACGGTTTCAGAAGGATTACAGTCCTTCCTGGAAGAGTCCATGGTACTGAGAGCCTCTGGCAGATGCCCCCCAAATCACAGCGACTAGGAAGCGGAGAGGGAGGTGGGATCTAGGGGCTGAGTAGAAGCTGCAAAGCCCCGCCCACCCACAGCTGAATGCTTCAGTCTGTTATGGTCTACCTCTTAAAGATCCTGTAGCCTCCCCACGCTGTGCCAGTATCTGGGGGAAAAGAAATGGGAAACTGAGTCTGAGGGGGCATTTCATACCCAAACAATCACACCATCCATGTGATATTTGCGTCCACAGGGCTTTGAAAGCAGAGGAACCTCAGTTACTTTGTATCTCAGATCCCCACACTTCAGTTAATCACACTCAGAGAAAAAGCCGAGTATCGCCTCTGTCAAACAGACTTCATAGCGGGTAATTATTAAAAACATAACAGTCATTACAATAAATTACAGCTTTTACACCTGCTTTGGAGATCTGAGATGAAAAGGCACTTCGTGGAGGCAAATATTGTGACAGGTGAGCAATGTAATTAATGTTCGAATCTTACACAATGTCACTCGCAGCCTTTTTGAGCTACTGAGCGCTGGGGCGCAGGTGCTTCCAGCGCGTCCCCCGGGAAGCGGCGCACGACCAGCTCCCTTCCATTCAGCCCCTCACATCCCAGGGATCTCAGAGATCAAGCCCTCCACTGTGGGATGACGCCATCAGCGTACCACTCCTAGGCCCTGTGGGTTAATCAGCAGACCCGGTGAAAGCCAGAATTTGAATCCCGATGCCTAGGAGCTCTCAGCTCAGAGCAGCTACTTAATCCTTCCAGTCTCATTTCCTTCTTTATAAAATGGGATAATTATAGCATCTAACCCTGGGAGGAGAGACTGTGGATTAAGTCAGATATTAGCACAATGCTTAACACACTGTCCGTTTTTCTCTACAGAGAAGCTATTATCAATACTCTCAACAGCCAGCAGTCAGACCACTGTGAAGCAGCCTGCCCCGGGTTGTCTCCTGAACTGTCTTTCTCTAGGCTGGAGATAGAGATATAGTGAATGTCAGTATAAATAAACCCACTTTTTTTTTATGAAGATCAAACTGGATAAATTGATGTTCCCCAAGCTTATAGGGAGTGCTTAGATGCTCTGACTTATGTTGGGGACAATTTTGACCCCTAGAAACTACATTTATTTAAAAAAAAGGTGCCGTGGGTCACGATCATGCGTATCACTCCAGTGCTGCAGAGTCTGAGACAGGCAGATCCGTGGGGTTCACTAGCTACCCAACATAGCCAAATCCATGATCTCCTAGCCATTAGGACTCACGAAACAAGGTGGTAGGTGACTGAGGAAGATGCTGGCGGTTGACCTCTGGCCTCCACAGGTACACACGCATGCACACACGTACACACTCGCACACACACACAGAGGCACACATCAGAATGCCAGAACACCCAACCTTAAATACAGGTCTGGTACTGTATAGGAATCCATATGGACCACGCTTTCAAAAGCAGACATGCATCTTGCAGAGCAGTCCAAGTTGAGCAGATGGCTCACACTGACTAAGGAACACTGCCATGATGTATGAAGAAGAGAGATAGAGGATAAAACAAGTTAAAACCTAAAGAACCTACCCAACCAAACAAAGGGAGGCGGGACTAACTCGATTGGCAAACTTGGAAACTGAGGCCTGAAAAGATCGTGGGTAGTCTCCTGGGATTCCAAAAGGAATCTCAGACAACCTGGCCTATCCAAGGCGATGCACCATTTTAGAAGATGGGCAAATGCATGCTAGAGACCACTTGGATATAATCCCTTGAAAATCCAGAAATAGAGGTGTGGTGGGGAGGATGCTGGGCAGCAATGTGGCTGGAGTCACCTGTTGTTGCAGCAAGGGACACCACGTATACTCTTTCTTCTTTCTCATTTTTCATGTACCAGTATAGTTTTTTGCACACATGCATAGTGTAGGCATATGCACTTGTATTTACGTGCACGTGGAGGACAAGGTTTATGTTGTAACTCATTCTCCACCCCTCTTTCACCTTATTCTTTGAGGCAGAGTCTCTCAGTTAAAAAAAAAAAAATCAGAGCTCATCAGTACGACTAGAGTAGCTTGTCGGCTTGCTCTGGAGAGAATCCTGTCTCTACATTCCAGGACTGGGATTATATGAGGGCTGCCATGCATGCCCAGCTTTCATATAGGTTTCTGGGGATCTGAACTCCAGTTCTCATGGCTATGTGGCAGGCTTTTGTCCACCAGTTAGCCATCTTCCTCATTCCAACAAGTGTCTTATCAGTCTTCATTGGTCACAGCTGTTGACCCCAGCCTGCTCTGCCTTTTCAGTATTCACTAATTGTGCTATGCAGTCTACATTAGGGCCCCAAGATCCCACTCAGGAGGTAGAGAAACAGTCTGGGACACTGGCATTTAGATTACCCAAGGAGACTCCGGTGGAGAGAGGCAATGAAGTAGAGAGAAGAGCCAATCTTATCAGTTGCGATGGTTGACAAGTTGTCCCTGGGTGTGTAGCAAATAACAAACTCACAAAAAATCCCCAGCAAGAACTTTTGTCCTTTCTGATTTTGGTCTTTTGAAACAGGGCTTCAGCCCATAAGCCAAGTCAAGCCTCACACTTATGATCCTCTTGCTTCAGCCTCCTGGGGGCAAGGTTCACAGGCATGAGCTGCCGTGCCTTTCTGGTAGACTCTTTCTGTGTCTCTCTGTGTCAGCCACGAGGAGCCTCAGGCTCAACAGTGAGCACACACATTTTGTTTCTTCTAAAGCTGTCAAAATGAATTGATTTTCAGCCATTTTCAGCCAGGTAGCTTTAGCCAACTTGATCCCCCAGGTGAGAAACCAGTTTATCAAAGACATCATTTCTCCAATTCTCCTGTCACAGTCCCAGAACCTTTGAAGAGCTCTAGGGAAAATGAATGACTGCTTCCAAAGGATGTTAGTAACAATAATAATACTTATTGTTTATGAGGCATCTATTACATTCCTTGCCTGTATGTCCCTTTTATTTTTCTCCAATAACCCTTTGAGGTAGATAATAGCCCAATAGTTCTTCTCGTGTGTTCTCTCATTAAATCCTAACAACTTGTGGTCTGTGCATGATTATCTTAATTATTTAGCAAATGAAACGGAAGCTCACATAATCTATGTGACCAGCTCAAAGTGACAAAGGCAGTGTCAGAGTTGGGATTCTGATTCAGGGGTGAGAATTTCAGACAGGACTCTTCTAGGCTGTCTTTCCAGAATCAGTCAGTCACCAGACTCCTGCTGTAGAGGTGCCACACACTTACTCCTCTCCCACAGTCGCCTTGGGATTCTGACTCAGAACTGGGGAGCAGGCACAGTCTTGGGGTCTATATAGAAGAAGTTAAAAATATTGAGAGAACTAAGAAAGGATTCAAATATTCTGTAAGCAGGGGATTCTGCTCTGGCTGCTGTGGAGTCCAACTCTGCCACCTAAAGCCACAGGTGTCCTTTCCTGGGCCTTTGCTTTTCTATAGGCTCAGTTTCAATATCTGTGTAAAGAAAGGCTGCATGGATAGGAATAAAAAGAAATTGAAATTCCAATCCAAAGTTGAAAGTTAAGTACTGTAACGTGTGTTGAACTTGGACCCTTGCCTGTGTTGGGCCTCAATAAATACTGGCTCTTGCAGCCAATTCCACTTTCTTGCTAGCATTATAAACACATTCTCAGGCTGGAGTGTAGTTTAGTAGGTAGTGTACTTCCCTGGCCTATGCACAAGACTCCTGGTTAGGTCCCCTGTATACCATGAGCATGATGGTGTATGTCTATCAGTCTAGTAGAGAAGTTGAGGCAGAAGAACCAGAGAGTTCAAGGTCATGCTTGGTTACATAGCAAGTTTGAGGCCAGGCTGGCATGCATAAGACCCTGTCTCAAAAAAAAAAAAAGCCAAATCTCATTGCTGGGACCTTTCTGAAGTATGACCCAGTGTCTGTGCTCTTTGCTGGGTTCTGGACATGGTTCCCTGAGATCAGCTGCTCTTGTCAGAGGGAAGTCCCTAAAAGGCCTAAGATACTGGGTGTGTCTGGCATCATCCACTCTGTATGTTTGTGTTTGTCCAGGGAGATACCAGTGTTCCTGGGTAGGGTACATTAATGGTTTCCTCCCAGCAGAGAGATACAGAAGGACTAGGGTCTAAAGACCAGCCCAATTAACTTACTTTAGAAAGCTTATAACGTGTGTGTGTGTGTGTGTGTGTGTGTGGTGTGTGGTGTGTGTGTGTGTGTGTGGTGTGTGGTGTGTGTGTGTGTGGTGTGTGTGTGTGTGTGTGTGTGTAGTGTAGTGTAGGTCAGAAGACAACTAGAAGGAGTAGATTCTTTTCTTCTACTGTGTGGGTCATCAGCCTTAACAGCAGGTCTCTTTTACCCACTGAGCAATCTCATAGACCACACAGATAAACTTTGAAAGTCAATGTATTTTTTGGAGAATGGCTTAATGCAGACAATTCTACCTGCCATCCTGAGCAATTCCGGAAGAAGCAGGAGCTACCGAGACTCCCAGTCTGTCTTTAAAGATCCGACTGGGGTCCAATCAAAGGGAGATTCACCAGCTTGGAAACAAGCCACGAGTTTAACGTCAAGTGCCAAGTCCTTGTTGTAGGCACTCTCTCCCTTCTTTTCACAGCCTTTCTCCTGTCCCCACGCTTCTCTTGACTCCCCCCCCCCTTGTTTTCACCTTCTCCCTTCCCTCCTAGAGGCAGCAGGTTGTCCTCCCGGCCTTAGCTTCCTAATCTTTTCAGTGCGAGTGTGTCCTAGCTCAGTGGTTCTCAACCCGTGGATCAAGTGACAGTCATGAAGCAGCAATGAAAATTAATTTTATGGTTGGGGGTTACCACTACATGAGGAACTGCATTAAAGAGCCCCAGTACTAAGAAGGGCAAGAACCCCTGCTCTAGGTGGTTGCAGGGCTCCAGCCTGGCATCGCGTTGCCAACACCTGGCATTTTGTTTCTTTTATTCTTGGATCTGAACATAAACACTGGAGCAGGTTAGTCGTTGGTGCCTGTCTTGTGCATCTTTTGCCTTCCTAGGCCCAAACAATCAAGCCCAGCCCTTGCCCTCTGGGCCAACCCCTGTTAGCCCTAGGCTGGAACCACTGTCAGGATGGGCAGGCAATCGGCACACCTTGCCTCCATTGCCCAAGGACTGGCAGGGGATCAAAGCACTCTGGTTAGAGCAGCATTTGGCAGCAAGATGTAGATCAGCAGAATGGTCCTGCCTGAGCACAGCAGAAGTGCATCCTCCCAGGGGCGTGGCGTCTGCAGCTTCTGTCTGCGCCCTGCCCACCTTGCCTGTTCTCTCCCAACCTGGCAAACTCCCTTCCCACCCTCTTGTCTCCATCCCTGTATCCTTAGAGCCTAGCACCATAACCCCATGAGTCCAAGGCTGAATGACGTGTGTTCAGCCTGCCCTGGTGTGCCCTAACCTCCATCAACAGCAGTAACAGCTGCCATTCAGAGGTCAGGTATTGAGCCCTGAGCTTCATAGACCTGGTATCTTCTTGTCTCTTAAAGTGGATTCTAGTTCCTGTCACCCCATCATTCAGCTATACCAACCATGACCAAAGCCCTTGACATCGGAAGACTTTATGTTAGGTCAGTTAGGACCCAGAGCATCCTTGTAAGGTAGGTACAAACATCATCCCCGGTGTTACTGTTGGAGAAAATGAGACACCAAAAGATTATTTAGTGGGCTAAGAGGCAAATACCTACTTTCAGTGACAAAGTGCTTAACCATTCTACAAGCTACTGTCCAAAACTACAAAAGGAGAAAGAGAGAAACAGAGAGACCGAGGAGAGAAGTTTGTCCAAGGCAATCCAAACCAGACATGTTCCAGAGGATAGTAGGCCCCAGGTCCGTTTGTCTAGCGTCCTATCGATTTTGTCACAGTGTCATGGAGTGTATGAAAAATTGTATGAAACTGGGAAACAATCTAGATATGATCCTCAAAGATACAGTAAGGCAGGACAAGTCATGTGGACATCTAGGTGGGATTTCCACCCTACAGAAGAGTGAAGCTTAATCACAAATACCCGAGCTAATCCATCCAGGACCAGGGCCAGCTTTCTCCACCTCCCAGAGACAGTGTGAGTTACCATCAGCCTCCGTTCCTTCTTACTCGGATTCCAAAGCACAAGACAGAACTTTTGGCACGGGTGCAGAGGTGCTTGGGAGGCTGATGGCCCTTCTGGGATATAGCAGATGCCTTCACCTCTTTGCAAAACCAAGATTCCATCCAGGCAGAGTCTCAGGGCTTCCAGAGAAGCACACTCCTCAGGGAGGCTCCCAGGGCTCAATCCAAATGCAGAATGCCCTAGAATTCCACACTTAGTCATTTCCCTCCCAGCTTTTTGGCTCTCTAGAAGCCTTTCTGCATCTGTGGATGGACAGTTCCTTTAGCAGCAGCCTGCTGTAGGCATGGGGACAGGTGCATGCTTGTTGCAACTAGGAAGAAGGAAGCTCCACCCATGCCCTCTTGGGTGGTGACAGAGCCAGATTTGGGACCAGAGTTAACCTATGCTCTTGTGGGTGCCAGCATCCTAGGGATTGAGGCTACTTGTGTGCTACAGACATCACGGGCCGAGCAAACATGTGGTTTTCTCTCTTGGTCACCCCTGTTTGCCTTCCCTGCCTGTGCCACGGAACCCGCTCCTCTTCTCCTGATGGATTGGCAAGCATTTGCTATTCACACGGTTAGGCAGCTTCAGATGTGTCCATGTGGGCTCCACCTTGCCACACGCCCTGTGTTGGTTTCCAGGACAGTGATTGTGTAAGGAGCCACACACGTGAGTAGGCGCCGGGGAGACAGCCAACAACCTCCTTCCCTGGGAAGAGGGGTGGGGAGGCCACAGGCAACTTTAGCGCTGGAGCGAGGAGAGACGAACACAAAATCTGAGTTGCCCCAGCCACCTGATGTCAGTTAGAGCCCCATGAGAAAGGACCTCCTTGGTAGATGCCTTCTAGGTCCCAAAATGACATGTTTTCTCTACGGACCAAAAGCAGACGTGCGTTCAGGAGAACAATGCCCCATGCGCCCCATGCATGCCACAGCACATTGGAAGCCAGCCTCCTTCTTCCCTGAGCCCAGAGAAAATGGCGAGGCGATTGCCATGGGAACACAGAAAATTGTATCCCCTACTGAAACCTTCCTGAGCCTCTCATTTAGTGCCAGAGAGCTTCTGATGTTTCTCTAAGAGCATCCACCATTCCCACTCTTCAGCCGTAGCTCTCTCCCTTTAGCCAGGCCTCTGCATATCCCCTGTCACCTGAGTTTAGGTCCCATTCAACGACATCTTCTTCATCTACTATCCCAACTTGGTTGACCAACCAAGGGTGGGAAACACACCATCTTATTAGCACACCATAGATCAAATCAAGTCCTGGGAGCTGGAGAGATGGCTCAATTGATAGAACAAGTACCACGCAAGCCTGAGGATCTGACTTGAAAACCAGCCTGCGTGGACAAAGCCAGCCATCTTGGCATGCACTAGGAATCATAGCGCTGGAAAAAGCAGGGGCAGGGAGATAGGTCCCTGGGGCTTACTGGCTGAAACAGCAAGCTTCAGGTTCCACGAGAGAACATGTGTCAAAAATCACAGAGGACCATGATAAAGGAAGACATTCATTGTCAACTCTTAACGTCCACACATAGGCACACACACATATGCACACACACACACACTGAAAGCCTCACACCATCTTCTACATTAACTCCTTTGATCTTGTTTATTTAAAAATATTTTCATTCCTGTGCCCATGCAGAAAGTGACATCCACGTGTTCTCCCGCCTCATCAGACTGTGCCAGTATGTCATGAATCTTTTCCTCCGAATCCTCCACCTTCCCGTCGGGCCTCTATCCTCCCTCCTCCACAAAGCAGCATGTAAAGCCCTGCATCTCATGTCTGTTTTCTCTGACGCTGAAACGTTTCCATACACACCTCATGTCACTTGGCCTGCGTCCACGCAAGCACAGTAGCAACCAGCACAAACTGGAAGCCAGACAGCCTGGCTCTAAGCTCCAGCTCTGTACCAAGCAGCCAGGTCACCTGCGGCACGTTGCTCAACTTTCTCCCCCTCAGTCAAAGAAAGAAGATGGTAATAAATCAGTCTTAGCTGCAATAGTTGTATGTAAGACACTTAATTGACAGAGACAGTGCCTGGAAAAAAAGATAAGTGCTTAATAAATACAAGCTATTATTATGGTTCGTGAACGCTAAATAGGATAATTTTGATGTGTTTGGAAGACCTGTCTATATTATTCCTTTACACCTACACAAGTGTGTTCTGACTGTCTCTCTCCCCGCCCCTCTCTGTAGTTTTTTTTTTCAAACATTCCCATTTTCCACTTAAAATAATACTGCATTCATTTTAGTTTCTGTAGAACAATATATTATTGTTTTAATTTACATTCCCCCTGATTTCTCATTGTTAAACATTTTAGGGAAAAAATTCCAATTTCCAAAAATTAAATAGTCAGAGCAACTTTTAAGATAAGGAAGAAAACATAGAGGCTAGACTGTATTATAATAATATTAAGACTTACAAGTTTCTGCAATGATGTCTATAGGGCCTCTGGAAGGCTGGAACTATCTCAGGCCTGTACTCTTTAAGGTGATAGTCACTAGTCCTCTGTGCCTTCTGAGCCCTTGACATGTAGCTAATGGGATGAGGAACTGAATCTACATTTTCATTAGGATGTAAATACCTACAGACAATCCTGAGCACCAATGGACCAGCCTGGCTTACAAGTGAAAAGACAAGGGGACGGGCACAAAGAAAATAGGGTGGAGTGTGTAAGGAGACCCTAGTGATGGTTGTATGGCCGAGGAGGTGTGGTCAGTCAGCCAGGGAAATGCTGGGCAGTTTTGGTAAATGTTTCCCTTCCCTCTTTTTTAAGTGCATTTTTATCTTTTGCCCTTTCAGCTTTCCCAGTTGGCTTGTACACATATTATCCCTAAATAGTTTATGCTTATTTAAACAGACACACACACATGCTCACATGCACGCTCACACATGCACACATGCACGCTCACACATGCACACATGCAATATTTCATTAAGTTGGTAGGGTGCTGTGATAAGCACCACGTTTAAAGGTTTATATTTTAAAGTTTCAAGGATTTTGCCTTTTATGCCTTTTATAATGACATTTTATTCAATTTATTCTTTGACATTGCTAGACATGGATACAAAGCATTCTGATTGCTCTTGCCTCGCCCCACCCCCCACCTCTTTTTCTCACACCCCTATCCATCCCCTCTCCTTCCAGGAGTCCCTCTGCACACCTATGCGTTTCCGCGTTATTTTGAAACCCGGTGGGTTTAACCAGGGTCACTTGTGTGACTGTGGGTGGGTCTGCAGATCTCCTCCAGATCCTGGTGAGCTCACACCCGTTTGCACAAATGATGGCAGTGGCGCCTGACTTCGCAGGCCCTAATGGGGGGTACTGGGTCCATAGAATGGGGGCAAGGACTCCTGCACCCCTTCCTCCCCTCTCCATGGTTGGATATTAACAGGCTTATTCTTGTGTAGGTTCTTGCCTTTTATAATTGAAGAAAGTTTTCAGTTTTGATGAAGCTCTTGGGTCCTACAGAGTCATTATTTAATACATTGAGGGGCGGAGTTCTAAGGTAATGCTCCACCCACTTGAGTCCACTTCAAGAACTCAGAGGTTTATTGAACCATCAATCCTTTCCACTTGGATTAAATGATTCTTTAGCACTTTAACTTTCCCAACAAAAATTTAGAAAAAAAAAAAACATGTTGACATCTAACTCAACCTCCTTAGATACTTTTATTCAAGTTTTATTAAATTTCAAGAATAATTTAGAAAGGTTTTGCTCTTAAACATTTAGGTTTTCTGATCAAGCACACAAAACAGAATTCCAGTTATTTAGGTCTTGCTTGATATCCTTCTATAAAGTTGTATCCAATCTTGTTGAAATTCAGTGTCTCCTCACAGCTGCTTTAGCATGCCTATGTAGCCTAAACTTTATTTTAATTAATTCAAGCAATTAATTAAGGTATCCTATTAATAGGGCACAGCAGAACTCTGTTACTTCTTATATTTTACATGTCAGCGGTCCTCTGTAACACATTGCAGTTGTTGTCTTAATTTATTTTTGCATTATATTCTCTATTCCTTTTTTATGCCCTATAGTGTTGGTTAGCAGGTCTACAAAAACATAAACCACAAAGTGTGACAGAAGGAAAGTCTTGACATCAATGGGCTGCTAAGGTCATTCATGTCCCAGTCAGGGAAAGATGCTTTCTCTAGGCTTTAAATGAGTTTTCTCAGTTTTCTGCTTAGGAAAACTTATCTATCCATAAGTTTCTTCCTTGGACTAGAGAGCTGGCTTGGTAGCTAAGAGCACTTGCTCTTCCAAGGACCCCAGTTTGGTTCTAGCCTCCACATTGATAAGCTAACACCATCTGTGTAGTTTGAGCTCCAGGGCACTGGGCACCTTATCATTGCCCTTCTTTCCTTCCACCCAAGGGTCTAAAAACATACTGCTTCCTGAGCCTGTGGTGCTTCCTGCCTGTCACTCCAGTGACATACATGCATGGTCACATATATAGATACACATGCTGCTCATACGTGCTCATGTGCTGGCACAGATGTACACATACAGAGCACGTATGCTCAGTCTCTCTGCAGCGGCACGCACAGAGAGCATGTATGTTCCATTTCTCTGGGAGCTCTTCTGATTGAGATATCTGCCACTTTTTGGTAAATCTTGCTCCTCTTTGTGGTACCCCATGGAACTGTACCTTTTGCTTGGGGCTGAATAAAACTTTTACCTAGTTTGTCATTATGCATCTACTGATGTGATTACTAGTAGAGATGTGTCTTTACCTCTAGATTAGAAGTTCCCTAGACCAGAGACCATTTTAATTCTGTTCTTAATTTGCTGTAGTATTTAAAAGCTTCTCAGGCACTAGATAAATGAAAAGCCCTTGGTGATTCTTGTACTAGAATAACAGATCTCTGTCCCTTCTAACAACAACTGGGTTCCCAATAATAAAGCCACCTCCAGCCTCAGTTCCAGGCAGAGGACCATGACCACATAAGGATATTACCTAATTATGTCTCTTGCACCAGGCAACAAGACACACAAAGCCAACTTCAAAAAGCCAGTGAAATCTCATGCCAGGCATCAACTGGTGTTACCAAACTTGACCAACCGCCTCAGATCCAAGGCTTAACCAAATGTCCTCCAATTAGTTCTGACCCAGATTCTTGCCTTGGTGAGTGACAGTGGCACGTGTATGGGTCTGAAGATAGCAGCTGATATCCAAGGGGCAAGGAGGGGTTGCTGCCCTCCTCGCTTCTCTGTTCTTTAGCACAGAACCTGGCACTCAAAAGGATGGTGGCGTGCATGCCTGCTACTGTGCACAGGAGTGCAAGCACAAGTGTTCCAAGCCCGGAGTGTGCCTGGAGATGTTGGATCAAAGCTTCAGACCACTTCATGGAGCCACTACCTGCTCATCGGCAGAATGGGGACAAGTACCTCCCGATGAGAAGGGTTCTGTAGATAACACGATGTAATGAACCTGCAGGGCTCAGCAGATTCTTGTAATGAGTAGGTCTCTCTAATTGTTAGTATCACAGCCATTAAGACACCTGTGGTATCGCTCCACAACAGAGGGTTGGGAGTTATGCGACTGTGATAGGAAAGGTCATCAAAGATTCCCTCGCACCTGACTCAGTACCACCCTGGGCTTCATCAGATCTTCCTGTTGGCCAAATACAATTAGATGCCATCAAGCATCTGTTCAAGCTTTCAGAGGTCCAGGGTTTCTCGCAATCTTTCTGGAAAACTTATCCACTGGGATGGGAAGATCAGTCCTTGGCCAGGTGTTGCCTCTGAGTCCTGGGTCATGACTAGGACTTGAGATGGAGTCTCAGCGAGACCTAAAGGCCAATGGCCATATTTGACACCATCGTCTGTTAGTCTGGTTTAGAGGATAGTTTATGATGTCATCCCTGCAAACAATTTTTTTTTGTGGTGGTGACATGTTGGAACCAGCATACCATGCCATATAGACATCATCTCACATGTAATAGCTAACATTCGCATGACTTAGCACATATGTCCTTGCATGTGCATGTGTGGTGTGTGTACATGTGCATAGGCATGTTCATATGCGTGTGAGGGAATGTTGAGTAAAGGTGCATGTACACTTACATATCTGTTTGTGTGTATGTTTGAAGTTTATGTCCAGCGTCTTCCTTTACCACTCTCTACTTTTATTTATCGGAGCAGGGTCTCTGACAGAGCCCAGAGCTCTCCCCTGCTGGCTAATCCATCCTGCAAGCTTGACCAGGGATCCCCTGTCCCTGCCTCCTGGGTGCTAGGGTTACAGGCCGCTATCATTTCCAGGGCTTGGCGATCTAGCAGGGTCATCCAATTCTGTGGGCTGCAAGAGCCTAGGATAACTAATGAAGGCTGGTTAGAAAATGGGGTACCTGTTTACAACATGAGGTTGTTTGGCAATCTTTTCTTCCCTTTTCCTTTCTCTCTCTCTTCCTTCCTTCCTTCCTTCCTTCCTTCCTTCCTTCCTTCCTTTCTTTCTTTCTTTCTTTCTTTTTTTCTTTCTTTCTTTCCCCAAGCAAGCAGTTGTTGCGCATGAACTTCATGGATGGCAGTGTGCCTCATCACAGAGAGGACTGGGCATCCCTAGTCCAGGGAAGAACTCAGGCTGAGCTACATCTAGACAATGATTCCTAGAGAAAAAAAATATGAGAAACTTACCTCAGCAGACCAAGCCTGGGTCAAGTTTCTTATATCAGAGTGAAACATTTAGATATTTAGAAGGCATTACAACTTCCACTCCCTAAAAGACAAAAATATATCTATAATTTTATATTTGTTAGGTATATATTTTTATATTTATAACTTTATATTCTAAGGAATATAAATACGTATTTATATTCCTTAGAAACCTTTTAATGCTTTTAATTTTCCTAGTACTTACATGTCCCATTAAAAATAAAAATGACATTAAAATAATTTTAAAGGTTTTTGGCTTAAGCCCACTGACATAGGAAATTCCCCTGCTTAGAATCAAGCCCTCATTATCTGGGCCAGGCTTGCATTAAGGAAGAACTCCTGCAGAGACCTGATCTCTGATTGGGTTCCAGCTGAGAGTGGCCATGCTGAAATTAACGTGGCGCCATCGGCCTTCCAATAACCCGGCTCTCGGTGGCTCTTTGCCTTGCAAGTCTCTTAAGGGTCCTTTGGAAGGAAATCTGACAAATTCTTCCCATGCTTGCTCTACTTGGGGACTGTGCAGGCATGTTGTCTAGGGTGTTCCTGACTTTTAAAGATGTTTTTTGGTCTTTTATACATAAGCATACCACTATTCCAGCTCAGTGATAAAAAACTTGTCCACATAAAGACCCAAGGTATCTTTATTTTCTCCTCTGTCTTTATATTCTCTTTATTCCCTGGATTTAATCAGATTTCAATCTCTAAAGAAATAAGATCTCCTGGTGTCCCATCACCTGCCAAGCTAATTTTATAATCAATTATTAACTTTGAACTGGGGAAATAACTCATTGAGTAAGGGCATGAACGTGAAGAGCTGAGTTCAAACCTCCAGGATCCAAATAAAACTGAAATGTGGTAGCAAATGAGTCTCAAAATCTCAGCGTTCCTACAGGGAGATGGGAGGGGGAGACAGGGGAAAACTCAGAAGGTCAGGGGTCAGCTAGCCTGGCACACACCACGGACAAAGACAGCCCATCTCAAACCCAGTTCGAATGCAAATCTCACACACATACCTGAGGCATATGGTACACACGCATGGTAGCACACGGAAGCCCACCCTCCTGCAAACACGTGTGCCATACACATGTGTGGTACACATATACACCAAATAAAAGTAAGCATTATTGCCAATTAAAGGACAAACTTTCACAGAAGAATGTGGTGATCCATTTCTAGTGATTTCATTTGTGCCTCTATGTCTCTCTTATCCCTGTTCCAGAAGAAGCAGCAGAAATAGGAGACCAAGATGTGATTTCACTGTCCACCTGTTAGGAAGCTGTCAAACAGTAAAGATTTTCGGTCAATGCCAAGCAGGTTCTAGATTTGAACCAAGGACTTGGGACAGAAACCTCTGTCACCCATCACCAAATTATCCCATGAGCCTCACCACCTAACATTCTTCCCTGGAAGACCTTACTTTTTGTCCTTGAATTTGTCAACATGCCTACAAATCCCCCATGGATGAAATTAATTTGAATTTCACACAGTTGGGCCAACACACACAGAAGTGAGTTCTCCCCCCCCCCCCCAAAAAAAAGCCGATATTTCAGGCATTGATCCCTTTGGCAGGGGAAAAGTAGCCTTGATTTCCTTTTGCGGAGGGAGAGGTTGCAGATAACAAGGGTTAGGCAAACAAGTGCTAGGAAATTAAGTATTTCAAATTCTAGTTTTCTTTCTTTTTTGAATATTTATTTTCTTATCCCCCCCCCCGTGTGTGTGTGTGTGTAAGAGACCCTGGAGAGGTGTCAGATTCCCTGGTGTTAGAGTTACAGGCAGTTATAAAGACACCTTGGTGTGGGTTGCAGGGAGTGGCTTGTTTGTCCCGGCTACTCCGAACTGAAATACTGAAATAACCACATAGAAACTGTATTAATTAAATCACTGCTTGGCCCATTAGCCCTATCTTCTTATTGGCTAACTCTTACATCTGAATTCAATCCATTTCTATTAATCTGTATATCACCATTAGGTCGTGGCCTACCAGCAAAGTTCCAGCATGTCTGACTCTGGTGGAGGCTCCATGGCGGCTCTCTGATTTTGCCCTTCTTCCCAGCATTCAGCCTAGCTTTCCCTGCCTACCTAACTTCTGCCTTGCTATGGGTCCAAAGCAGTTTCTTTATTCATTAATGGTAATCACAGCACACAGAGGGGACTCCCACATCAGGTGTGGGTGCCTAGAACAAAACTCTGGTCCTCTGCAACAGCATTGAACACTCTTAACCACAGAGGTGTCTCTCCATCCTCCAAAATTTTGGTTTTCTTATGGCTTGGGGTGGATGCCTTATTATTCTGATGTCTGGAACCATAGGAAATAAATAACTGAATCATTCAGTTTATCTTTTTATTTATTTTATGTTTCTTTAAAAAAAAAGAAAACAAACTATCCTTTTTCATTTTCCATACCAATCCCAGTTCTCTTTCCCTCCCCTCCTCCCATTCCCTCTATCTTCCCCCTACTCCACCCTCATCCATTCCTCAGAGAGGGTAAGACACGGTGCTTTGGGGAAGGTCCAATGCTCTCTCTACTATATCTAGGCTGGGCAAGGTATCCATTTCAAGAGAATAGGTTCCCTAAAAGCCAGTACAAGCAATAGGGATAAGTCCTAGTGCTACAGCCAGTGGCCCTGCAGTCTGCCCCAGCCATGCAACTGTCGCCCACATTCAGAGGGACTAGTCAGACAGAGGACTGATCTCCAAAATATACAAAGAACTCAAGAAATTCGACATAAAAATTCCAAACAATCCAATTTAAAAATAGAGTACAGAACTAAACAGAGAATTTTCAACAGAGAGTCTCAAATGACCAAAAGACACTTAAGGAAATTTTCAACAGCCTTAACCAACAGGGAAAATGCAAATCTAAACGACTCTGAGATGGCATCTTACACCAGTCAGAATGGCTAAGATCAAAAACACCAGTGATAGCTTATGCTAGAGAGAATGTGGAGTAAGGGGAATACTCCTCCATTGCTAGTGGGAATGCAAGCTTGTACAACCACTCTGGAAACCAGTGTGGCAGTTTCTCAGAAAATTTGGAATCAACCTCCCTTAGGACCCAGCAATACCACACTTGGGCATATACCCCAAAGATGTTCAATCATACTACAAGGATATCTGTCCAACCATGCACATAGTAGCATTATTTGTAATAGCCAGAAACTGAAAACAACCTAGATACCCCGCAACTGAAGAATGGATTTTAAAAAGTGGCACATTTACACATTGAAGTACTATTCAGGGATTTTAAAAAAATGACAATTTGCATGCAAATGAATGGAACTTGAAAAAAAAACATCCTGAGTGAAGTAACCCAGACACAGAAAGATGACCATGGTATGTATTCACTCATAAGTGGATACTATCTGTAAAGCAAAGGATATTGAGCCTTTAGTTTATGATCCTAGAGAACCTAAGTAACAAGGTAAGCCCTAAGAAAAACCATATATAGATCCACCTGGAAAACAGAAATAGATAAGATCACCTGACAAAATTGGGAGCATGTAGATGGGGGCAGTAGGGAGGGTGGAAGGAAGGAAAGAAAGGGAGTGGGGAGGGGAACTTGAGGGAACAGGACTGTAGAGATGGAGGAAGGACAGAGATGAGAGCAAGGAAAGAGATATTTTAATTGAGGAACCCATTATGGGACTAGCAGGAAGCCTGGCATGCAAAATATTCCCAGGAATTCACAAGGATGACCCCAGTGAAGTCCCGAAGCAATAGAGGAGAGGGTGCCTGAACTAGCCTTGCCCTGTAGTCTGATGAATATCTTAACTGTCACCATAGAACCTTCATCCAGCAGCTGATGGAAACAGAGGCAGAGACCCACGGCAGAGCACTGGGCTGAGCTCCTAAAGTCCAGCTGAAGAGTGGGAGGAGTGAAAATATAAGCAAAGAGGGGAAGACCACAATGGGGACACCCACTAAAAAAGTTTACCTGAGCTAATGGGGGCCCACCAACTCCAGCCAGACAGCATAGGTCTAACTAGTCCCTCTGAATGTGTGTGCACTCATATTTGAAAACCCCATGTTGTCTCTGCTCAGTGTGTATGATAAATATGGATTAGTTTTCCTGGCCACAGAGACCTTTTATTATTCCTTTGCTCTGTTCCTCTGGACAGTGTGTGACTATCTCTTGAAACATACACCCTTGTCACACCCATAGGTCTGGTTCCTATGTAAAAGTCATCCTATATGTTAAGTCAGATCATCCTAGACTTATCCTCCTAACTCAGTAGAAATCCATCCAGTTATTTTACATACTATGACAGGAGACAGTTTTTATTAATAGAAATATAAGCTAACCAACTGAATCTCTTTATTCATAGAGCACACAGGGGCAATATAATTTTCCAAATATTTTATCCTTTGAATTAAGCTATGAAGAAGAAACAAAACAATGACCCAGAAAAAGTGAATAAAATTAATCAGGTTTGTAATTTAAGATGTGTGAGTTTAATGGTGCATGAATTAGTAATATTTTATGCATCAAGATGGACACTTTTATTAATGCCATTGTTTAAGTAATACCCTCTGCAATGACCTCATAGTTTTTATTTTAAAATAATTATGGATTTTTGCATGGATAATTGTGACCTGGTTAATTAGAGCACAATCGACCAGTTAGTTTCCTTCCCTGGGAAGCAGGTGGCACCACTAAGGTTGCAGCTATGGCTAAAGTGCTATGCGTAAGATGATGCTTTGACAGAGGACTTGGATTTTCCTGACTTGATGGGAGCAAGGGTGGGGCATCATAGATCTGTAGAGAGAAGGCATTGATGTGCACCACTTCTGGTATGATGTGACCTAGATATGAAAGGGACCCTTGCCTACCCCTGCTCCCATCTCAGCCAATAGGCAGGAGGGTGGACTTTGCTGTAGAATCCTAGTGTTTGTGAGATAAAGTACGGATAGTCACTTTGTGAACTGTGTGCACATTAGGTAATAGTGAACCTGTTTGTTATCATGGCCTACCCTCGCAACCTTCCTGTGATCTAGACAAGATAGATTCAAGTCTTCGCAAAAATAAGAAACTGGGAATGACAAAGAGTAGCTCTTGTTGCTTAGTAAACAGCCATGCCCTCCATTTCTAAGATCAAGTTTCTTCCTTCTACAATGGTTTCCAGAACAATCAGACCAGGAGAATCCAACTGGGCAGAGTCCTTACTGAGGCTGATGGTTGATCCTATGAATTCGGCACTCAGGATGCTGAGAGGATTTCAAGTTTGAGCCCAGCCTGGGCTACAGAGCAAGTTCAAAGTCAGTTGGGTACATAGCAAGAGCTTGATTCAAGACAAACCACAGCAAAAGCAGACTCCATTTTTCCCCACACTACCCCTACCCCAAATTGCCCACTCAGTGACCCACCCACTCTAGAACCCCTGAGCTCCAGATAAATCATCTACATGAAAACTCCAGACCTGGGGTTGGTTTAGGAATTACCATTCTTCACTTCAGGCATCCATCAGAATTATGATGCCAGATGTCCTCAGACCACATTGGTGGAATATTGAGTTGTTTCAACATATCCTCTTCCAGAATTGAGTTCAATGGAGATAGTCTTTTGAAATGAAGAGAGCTTCCTAAACACAGGCTTGAGGAACTTTGGGTAATTATCAACAAAGACAATGAGAATAGTTGTTGGAGTCCCTTTCATAGGCAGCAGCCATGTTGCTGAATGATCTTTTCATATTACCTCAGTGGATTCTTTTAAAACCCTCATGGGCCCTGCAATCATTCAACCCATGAGGCAAGTGTTACTTATCTTCCAGCATGTCTTTGACCTGCTCCTCTCAGAGAAGTGAATGAACTTTTAGAGCCACCTCACATAATGCCCAGCAGAGGGGAGCTGGGGGTGTGGCTCAGGAGTAATGCTCTTGTCTACCTTGTACCCTGCCTTGAGTTAAATTTCCTGCCCTGCAAAGCTTTGTATTCTGGTATCTTAACTCCGGAGCCATGATGGAAGGGATTGCACGGGTGAGATCCCTCAAGGGATTGAACTTGGAGCCTCAAACCCATTTCTTTGGTTCTTAAGGTTTACTTTCATTATTTTTAGTTGTGGTCATGTATGTGGCATGTGTGTGTGTTAGTAAGTGTGTATGAGCGTAGCACCTGAAGAGTTTGAGAGGACATTGGATCTCCTCAAGCTGGAGTTACAGATGTGGGTGCTGGGAAATGAACTTGGCTTCTCTTTAAGAGACATGTGTGTTTTTAACTATGGGTCCATCCATCTAGTACCTCATTTCATGTTTTAAAAAGATCTTCTGTGTTATTGTGGTGGTGGTGGTGGTGCTGGTGTGTGTGTGTGTGTGTGTACAGGTGCATGGCTTGTGTATGTTATGTATTTGTCCTCACCTTCCACCTCCTTGCTCATACCAGACTGCCAGAGAGCTTTCTGGAATTTTCCAGCCTCTGACTCCAACCTCCCCACAGGAGCCCTGGGATTAAGAGGAATGTACTTATCACATTTGCATTTGACTGGGTTCTGGAGATCCTAACTCAGGGCTCAAGGCTTATATGGCAAGTACTTTACTGTGCACTGAGCCTGCTCCCCAACCCCAAACTCAATTTCTCTCTCTCTCTCTCTCTCTCTCTCTCTCTCTCTCTCTCTCTCTCTCTCTCTCTCTCACACCCCCCCCAAAAAAAAGTGTGTGTGTGTGTGTGTGTGTGTGTGTGTGTGTGTGCATTGGTTTATTGCTTTGAGGGTGTCAGATTCCCTGAAACTGGATTTACAGACACTTGTAAACTGCCATATGGGGCCTGGGAGTTGAACCTGCGTCCTCTAGAAGAGCAACCAGTGCTCTTAACAGCTGGGCCATCTCTCCAGCCCCACCCCCAAACTCATTTCTCATTTGAATTAATCTCATAAGGCTGGAGTCTATCTCACATAAAGTCCTATCAGGTTCCACCCCCAACACTGACAGTGAGGAACCAGTTTCCACCCAGGCTCCCCAGGGACACACAGGCCCACCTCTGTCTGCTGTCTTTCCCTCCACGCTCCTCACAGAGTACACAGCCCAAGTGTTCTGAAATCATCATCCTCACCTCTGCAAGGCCCCGAACCTCCTCTCTAGCTGCCTCTCTGCCCAGCTGGTTCCAGTCACACTAATTCCAGCTCTGTTAAAATTCCAAAGGACCCATGGTGACAGAATCCACTGTCCTCTCAGAGGGTACAGATGGTCCAGATGGTCAACGCTCGTTTTGAATGGCATCTCAAGTAAAAACATTATTAACGTTCAGAAAACGAACTCCAAACTCAGGTTGTTTACACGCTGGCTGTTCACACGTGGTTCCATTTGTCTCTGAGTAGTACCTGCCTGCATTGTGCTCTCACCTCTGAGCGGGGCCAGCCAGCTAAGACTTGCTGCTCAGCCAGCCGGACCCCTCACAAGTAAAACAGGAGTATCAATACTACTTAAGCGGCCCTTCCCCCCAGCACCAGGTTGCCTTCTTGATTATGAGTGGTTACATTTTGATTTTCCAAGCTTGCTGCAAATGGGCCTGAATCAGACCCGATTTCCCGTCATAATTACTTCTGCCTGAGATCTTTCCAGAAGTCTTTGCTACTGCTGTTTTAATGGGAAGCCTGTCTATTTGTATGTTAATCATTTCCTCCATGTTATTAGGTTTGTTGATGGAAAAGCACAAATCAGATGCTTCCCCATTTTCAAGGTTTATATTAATCTGGATCTTTTATCTGCATGTGTGCAGCAACATAAGGCCATTTCAGTCTCTACTACTTAAAAAAAAATAGTCTAAGGACAGATTCCAGAAATAAGCATCCTCCAGAGAAGCAGTGTGTACCAGCTCACCTGCTCAATGAAACCACAGGGCCCAGGTCACTCCACAGGTGGGTTTGTGGGTTTGTGGGTTTGGAAGTGAGCATGCCACTCTGGATAAAGCTTTCTCTCAGCCCTGGAGCTACTCAGGCCTATGACTGAGGAAGTCACTTGAACCAAGTTAAGGAGAATGCTTGGCATACGGTATTACAGCAGCGAATGTCAGGAGAAACAATCAGAATCTCAGTGCTGGGCTGGAGTGATGGGTCCATTGGTAAAAGACTTGATGACTAAGCATGGTGACCTAAGCTTTGACCACTAGGACCCATGCAAAAATCCCAGACACAGCAGTGCGTGCTGCAATCCCAGCTCCCAGATCAGGGAGACATAGAGCTCGATGGCCAGCTACCCTAGCTCAATCCATAAGCACTCGAGGTTTGGTGAGAGACCCTGCCACAAAGTTAAGATGGAGAACAGTAGGGGAAGACCCTTGGTGTTCGTCTCTAGTCTCTACATACTTATATACACAAATGCACAAATGCATAGTCGCACACAAACATGTATATACCACACACCATACACCACAATACCACAGACACACACACACACATGCACACACATGCGCGCGCACACACACACACGTGCACTCACACACCACTTTTGAAGTCAGGCTCTGCAAGAATTGAGGGCTGCCAGGTAACACACAAGCAGACACGACCTGTGTAATCTTCCCTTTCTTCATCGCTAAAATGATGAGTAGTAATATTTTATAGTATCCATCAGATAATAGCTAGCACACAGTAGGTCTCAACAGCTGATCATAAAAGCGTAGCAACTTGTGGTCAATCCAGCCTTCTGTGTTTGTTCTTCCACACACAGGCCAGGGATATTTGTCCTTTCTGCCTTCTCCCTTCTCCCCAGTGGGTCCCCAGAATGTTTTGGTAAGTGTAGTGGATGCCTAACAAAGGGTTATAAAATAAATGATGAGCGGGATCCCATTATCGCTTCTTCCCCGAAAGCTGTGGTGTACCAGGACTTTGGCCAAACAGATGTGTTTAAGTAGACATCTGAAATCTGTCCATCTTTTACCAACACCCAGGATGCTGGCTTGACTTTATAAGTGTATTAGTGTGGTTGGGTCCAGAAAAATAAAAAAAAAATATTTGGATAGATATGATGAAAGCCAAGTATTCAGAGTTTGTCATTGTGGGCTTTCTTCTGGCTCTCCATGTTCTAGAACAGTGGTTCTCAACCTTCGTAATATTGTGACCCTTTAATATGGTGATGACCCCCCCCACAAAATTATTTTCATTTTTGTGCATCTACTTCAAAACCGTAATTTTGCAGTGTTATGAATTTTCATGTAAATATCTGTGTTTTCTGATAGACCTAGGTAACTCCTGTGAGAGGGTCGCTCAACCCCCAAATGGTCATGACCCACAGGTTGAAAAATGCTGTTCTAGAACTTTCCAACTGGTCAAAAATATATAAAAAGCTTCCTGTGCAGTGGGTGGCCATAATAAAGAAAAACATAACACTACCATTTCTTTACTGTTTGGCTCAGGAAGCCAAGCCTAGATGATTCCCAATACCATTTTTGCTTGGAGCCTCTTGTCCGAAAATAATGCATGTAAGGAGGTTCACCCCCAAAATCTGTGCATAGGGACAGTTTCCTGGACTCAGCTGATGGCTTCCTATAGAATGACCAACAGGAATCAGGTCTAGCTACAGCTTCTCCCAGGCTCTGGCCAGGAGCTCCTAGATGCTAATCCCAGCCTAGCCACAGTGCTACCACCTCCCCCCATTAAAAATCCCCAAGTAAGCACAACCCCTCAGCCTGCAGCCCCTTCGTTGATGATGGCCTGACTCAGGCCTGGGTGGGACACACCACGGTGTTCAAGGGAAGTGCGAGCCTGTTTGGACAGAATCCTTACACTCAGTTCTGAGTCACTGTTGCAGGTCCTCAGGTACCTACCCCGTTGGTCCCCTCCCATTTTAACCATGCCAACTTCTGGGAAGGCATTAATCCAAGTGCCCAAACACAATAATACAGAGTCAGCTCAGGAAGAGTTAAAGTGACCCCAGCCCGTTGAGCACCGTATTGGCTCAAAGAAAAAAAAAAAAAAAAAAAAAAAAAAAAAAAAAAAAAAAAAAAAAAAAAAAAACACACATTTAAGGGCCTTCTGTGTATAGAGACTTGAACAAATCTGAGACTGGGAACTGGAACACACTGGAGGAGGACAGACAGAGTGGTTAACTTGTTACTGTTTTCCCAGCACTATCTTAGTTTGAAAGCTGTTAGTAGTCTTGGGAAGTCCCTTATTCCTGAGTGATCAGGAACCTTTGCTTACCCTAAAGATATCAGGGTGTAAGAGAAGTTAACAGGCTGAAATAAAGGTTAAGCTGATAGTTCAGTTGATAAAGCAATTGCCTAGCAAGCAGAAGAGTGTGAGTTCAATCCCCCCCCATTCTTAAAAAGGCAAAGCCAGGGGTGATAATGTGCACTAGTAACCCAGTAAGGGGAAGCAAAGACAGGTGGGTGCTTGGGGGTCCCTGGAAAGGCCGATTACCCTACCTGGTGCATTCCAGGCCAGAGAGATCCTGTCTCAAAGAAACAAAACGGTGGATAGCACCTGAGGCCTGACACCCAAGGTTGTCCTCTGGCCTCCACATATGCAGATACACACATACATATAAAACCACACGTGTGCTTGCACAGAGAGAAGGGAAGGAGAAGAGAGAAACTCAGGGAGGGAAAGGCAGGAAGACAGTTGTTCTGGTCCTAGAAAGGCCAACAGCTGAAGACCAACTGCTGCCTTCAGTTTCCACTGGCTGAGTGTTCACTGTGTCTTTCTCAACACCGTGGACTGTGTGGAGTAAAGACAATAATCCTAGGAGACAGGCAGCGTTCTGCAGGCTCAGCAACTGTGTGAGGTCACAGTGGTGGGAGTACCAGGGTCAGCATCTTAGAGGGCCAACTCTGACAGAAATAACTCCATTGGGCTAACTGCCCAGATCTGCACATGTATGTATATAGGTGTGCATGTACATATATGCAGCCAAACATGCATACATGTACACACACATAAACAAGCATGCACAGGTACAAACATAGTCTACATGGAGATATAAGACATAATACAGAGAAGGTCTAAACCCCTTTCTGTAGGTCCATGCCCCAATGATTCATATATAAGTATTTTACCACATCATAGCCATTTGGTGCTGTCTTGGATATAATTTCCCATTCATTTGAAGGGCAAAAATCTGTATTTATAATAATTAAACAGCTACTTCATAATCAAGTAGCTCCTGCATCAAGGGGACCTGATTAATGAGCCCTTGAGCAAATATTAACGTCTAGATACATATAATGCATACAAACATGCATTGATGCGGACACCTACATATGAAAGTATAGTATTTGAAAAATACGTTAGCATGCATGTGACTCCAGTTTGGAATTAATTATAAACAAACCAAGGGAAAAGCAAGTCTAGCATTGAACAAAATTCTTGACGTGGGGTATTAAGTTAGAAGTCCTTGGTGGATCACGTATAATGCTGTTGAACAGTCTCCATTTTGAGGAGGAGGAAGAGGTTTGCATATTCTTCCCTCTTTGCTTCCAGCTTAATGGTGGAGGAGTCATTGTTCTATGGCCACCCACGTTGCTCCCCCCACCTAGGTAGGATTCACTTCCCTCACAAATTTTGCAGTAGAAGGTGGTGGTGTCAATCCACCTGCTTCTGGCTTTGGCTTCTCAGTGAAGAACCGGTCCTGTATATATAGGAAGCAATGAAGAATCTGAGATGAGACGCAAAAAAAGGACAATTGATTAAGTTCGTCTTTCCCCTCTATTCTGTGGGGGGGGGGGGCATGCCTTTCACATGTGTGGTATCATGCAGAGGCCAGTAGCTGTTATCAGGGATATCTCTGTATACAGTGGACTTTATTTTTATTAAGGAAGTTTCTTGCTGACTTCAGTCTGGCTAGCAAGTTTGCCCCAGAGATTCTCTCTGTCCCCTGCCAAGCACTGGGATTGTAGATGGCCACCTGCTTGGTGACTTCTGTGGGTCCTAGTTGTCTGAAATCTCATCCTCACACTCGGATGGTAAGTGCTTTTATCCACTGAGCCATCTGTCCAGGCCCAAGCGTGTATTTTATTATTGCACATAAAATACAAGCAACCTCATGAATGAGCCCTCCAATGACCAGGGACCTACAAGATGCTAGCCACTGTGAAGTGTCTTCTAAAAACGACCAGACATACATCTACAGTAGAACGTGAATTGTGGCTGCATGTGGTGCCATAGGCCTGTAATCCCAAACACTTGGGAGGCTGAGGCATGAAGATCACAACAAATCTGAACACAGTGTAAGCCACATAAGAGGATAAAGATGAGTCTGAGCTATGTAAGGAGACCCCTCTCTCTCTCTTAAAAAAAAAAAAACAGCACATATATGTGTACACACATATATTCATTTACATGCACACACAAATATGCATTTATTGGGAGGTGCACGATCTTATCTATGACCAGAGTCTCAGAGGGATCATAGGATTAACTTCAGAGTCATAAGAGAACTAGGGATTCCAGTCCCATAACTCAGAAACTTAATGGTTTTTCTTTCCCACTATGACTCAATGCTGGTTTTCAGTTGAGTTTTTGATGACACTTTACTGAGAAAAACCGACATGATTCAAGGCAACAAGAAAGACTACAGTCCTGAAACTAACTCACAATGTCATTGCCTTTAACCAAAGCAGGCTTTACTGGTGCGTGCATGTGTGTGTGCATGCGTATGTGCGTGAATATGTGTGCGTGCGTGTGTGTGTGTGTGTGTGTGTGTGTGTGTGTACATGTGCATGTGGGGGTCCTTACCCTTGCATGCAGGTGTGGAAGCCACAGGTTGATGCTGGACATTCTATGACTTTCCTTGGTTATTCGGACAGGGTGTCCCACTAAACCAGACACTTGCTATTTCAGTTAGATTAGCTGGCCCGCAGAGCCCTGGCAATCCTTGTGCTTCTGTCCTGCCCTGCCACTGGGTTTACAGTTATGTGTACTTGTTCACCAAACTTTGTCGTAGGTGCTGGGGATCTGAACACAGGTCCTCATGTTTGCACAGCCACTAGGGCCTTTTCTCCAACCCCTTTTCTTCCTGTCAGCTTTGGATCCTCAGATGGTGACTATGGATTCTTATCTTTTCTCGGGACTGGTGACTTCGAAGTGCGGTTCCTCCGTTTAGCTCCTAGGAGGTATATAAGGTAGGAAAGAGTGGGGACTTTCCAATCTGGAACATGGCCAGGTTCAACCTCCGGCAGAACCACTTTCGCAAACTCTCCACTTTAAGATATACTGTGCTGTGATTTATCTACACTGACTCAATCCCTCCCCCAAATCCACCTTTTAAGATGAGTCTAGAGATTAACCCATAGACAGGTGAACAAAATCGAGTCTCTGTACAGAGAATGGGCTGTTACCTGAATCAGAAGCAGCGGAGCAGAAACCAGCCTGAAGCCAGTGAGTGACAACTGAAGTAAAGGGGGAACTATCATGTTCCAAGATGGACTCTACTGCAAAGACGAGTTGAAATCCAAATCGCCAGATGGTGTCTTAGACTGTGACTTTGTTTGAACATCAACTTGCTTCTGGTTCAGTTAGGTAAGATGCAGTCATACTGATAGGGGTGTAACCCTTCATCCGAAATGATTAGTGTCCTTTTAGAAGATTGGAGCAGGGAGAATTGTGTTGAAGACAACAGCCACACACTGGCAAAAGGTGAGGAAGGCTTCTGCCCAGAGCCAGAGAGGTAAAATGCTGCTGAATCTCACACAATCTCCAAAACTGTGAAGATCAGCTCCTTCCAGGTGCTTGTGTTCAGCCACTCTGTGAGTATTGTTGCAGCAACCTTAGGAAACTAATTTGCATAAATGGGATTGCCAGATGAAGTAAAAGATGCCAAGATAAATTTGAATTTCAGATTTAAAAAAAATTGTAGAAAGGTTCAGAAGTAAGCATGTCTCATGAAGTGTTTGACACATGCTTGTAACTCAAGGTTGCTCTAAATTTTCATTCAGGAATTATTAACAGCTCTATTTTGTAAGTCAGTTCTCATGGTATCAAGCACAGCTTTCAAAAATATTAGCTGTTGTCAAGATGTCCAGGGAGCTTGATTGGAACAGGCAATCTGTCCCTATCTATGCATTGTGTGTGAATAAATCCATACATTCTACAGACATTCTGAATCTTTTAGACATCATCCAAGAAGGGTTACGCAATCATGTTCATCTCAACATGGACTGAAATCAGGGCAACATCAACATTTGAAACATAAAGGTGCAATCCAATCACCTTGCAAAGACAGGATCATGGAGACCCTCTCTGATTCTATGGGACTTGGAGGTTTCCCATCTCATCCCATCCAGGCTGCTACATGTGCGTGCCTAAAAGTGGTGTAGAAGCTGCGTGTCTGGGCAGGCCCAGCTACCTTGGAAAGCCACCTTGTCCCTGCAGCCTGTTCCCTCCTTAACTGCCAGCGTGTGCTTCTCCCTACTGCTCCCATCCACCCTTCCTGCTGGGGCCACGGACTGATAGTGACAAACTCTGGTGATTTTATTAGACAGGCAGATGTTGTTGCTATCTGGGAGATTCACACATCGCCGTTTCAGTGTGGGAACCGGACTGCTTCCTTTTCCTCTCCCTCCTTCTCCCCAGCTTCTGACCCAAGTGGTGGGCTTCCTGCCATTCTTTTAGGGAATTGTGCTCTTCCCGAAAGTGGGGTGGGGCCTCAGGGTAACATGATCTTAGCAGGCAAGCAGAGATATTCTGGTCTAAAGATTTTATGATGCTGCCTGTGGGGAGAGCGAATTCTGAGCGTGCCAAGTTCAGGAAGTTGTTGGAAAGGAGGAGAGAAAAAAAAAGAAAAGAATGTTTCTGGTGTGTCTGTGTGAGTGTGTGTGTGTGTGTGTGTGTGAACGCGCACACATTTGTGCACTTGTGTGCATGGATGGGGGCTTATAAGTAACTCGTCTGTTATGTATGCAAAGTCCTGATAGGTATGTGGTAAATGCTAGTGTTGTGCATAATTCTTTGATTCCGCCAGTATTTGTTGACACCTTACTGCTCATCAGTAACTGGAAATCTAGAGCTGAACAGGAAGACAACCCCTTGTTACCCTAAAGGAGACAGAGAATATAACAGACATACAAGTATGTAGACACTTTAAATGTTATTTGTATTCATTATTGGAAAGGATGTAACAACGGCCTAGGGAACAACGGGCTAAAGAGATTAACTTTAAGAAGGTATTTTCAAGGTGGGAACATTGAGAGGGATCCCAAGCAAAGGTAAGAGATTGCTATGGGAAGTTCATGGTGAGACCCAGACTTTCCTGAGAAGGGTGGATTTGTATCCATCTATATTCCAGGAACCTCCTTCTAGAAGTCTCTGGGGGAGTTGGAAGTTGTTAGGAGAACTGCACTTTGAATAAGTATTGCATGAAAAGGAGGAATGTCTCTCTTCTATCTCCAGACCCTTCCGGTTATTAAGTAGATGACCTACTTCTGAATCTAGAATGCTTCTCATTGTCAAATACATTTCTCTCTGTGCCTATAGGGTCACCCTACTTATGGAGACTAGCTGTCTCTTCTGTTTCTGCAATGTTTTTATTTCTTTGAACAGATTACTCTCTTCTGCATGTAGTTACTGTATAATTTACCAAATAGTTACTAAATAAATTCTTTCTCCTGCATCTAGAATGAGCCTAGGTATTTGAACAAATTAATTTCGTTCTTGTGCGTTTTGAGTGGTTCTAGCCATGTGCCACTCTCGGAAGTGCTGGGGAAACAAGTTCTGATGTCATTTTCTGACTCTGTGGCTTCAATGAGTAGCAGCAGGGGACGAGGGCTCCAAGCTTCAGAGATTATGACAAGAGCTCAGGTGAGAAGGGCTGGGTATACGGTGTGTAGAGAAAGATAGTTGGCGCAAGCAAATGTACTGGATTTGGGTTGTCCAAGCTAAACCTCACCTTCTTCAGCCCTCACTAGAAATAATGGTGTCTTCTGGGAAGGTTTGTAGGTATAGGTAGCCATATGTACAATCACTCTGTGTAGTCCCTGGGTTTATGTATAGCTATTTTTCTTTCTTCTTTATTCTTTTCCAATATGAGGGTGAACCACATCAACCTAATAGGCAACTGTCTGCTGAAACCTTATACTGGGAAGACTTTCAGGAAGAAAAGAATGGCAAAACACACTCCTGACCCTTGACCCCCTTATGTGCCACGACATGCTGTTCCCTGTGCTTTGCATGGAAAATTCTCATGACCCATGCCCACTTAACCACAGAGAAGATGGGGTATAACAATGGTGGCAGATTTTAGGTTCAGGAGTCCTGTTCAGGTCTCTATCTATCAACTGCCACATACATTGTGAAGAATCCACTCGCCGCTATGTCTTTATCAGTTGCAAGAGTGTCCTGACTGTCCCTCAGCATGTGACAATGTCATTTCCCAATATCTGTGCATTTCAGATACAGCCAGATGGACAGGAACAGCCTCACACACCTGCCACTAACTACTCTTCACCTTGATTACCCACAGTGCACCTGGCTCGCTCCTTCTCTTGCCCATTCCTTGACTCTCAACTTAGGAAAACAGAACCATGTTCATTTTGCTCTTTTCAGGACTGTTGTCTAGCAATAGTTATTCAACAGAACAAACCAAAAACCTAACTCAAAACTAGGCATGGATTGCCAAATTATAAGCTCACGTGTATCCCTTCAGCTCACAGGCTTCCCTGGTTATATGCTGAAGGAGATGAATGCACTTTAACAGACAGAGGTGAGCACCATATCTGTCCTGTTTGCCTCTCTGTCTCTTTCTTTCTCTCTCCATTCATTCCTCAGTATCCCTTCATCTCTGTGTATTTTTACGGCAGAATTCTTTACACCCCAATGCTCTCCACTGAGGTTCCTCAGCTTGGCGCTGATAAGAGAGATCACATTGGAGGCTTGAGAGTCTCCACTCTTCAGAGCTACTACGGCTTCCTGGACCAGGCGGTCATGAGGATCAGACGCAGTTCATGGGCCTGACTTGGCTTTACGAGTCAAAGCTCAATAAGAGCCATTTAGGGAGACTTAATCTACTTAAATGTTCTCCACTCCGGGGTCCCAGATGGTGACGAGGCCCAAGCAAAGGTGTCAGACTATGTGTGGTCTTTAAATAGCCTTTTTATGATTGTCACAGGAGCTGAGCCTGGGGGCTGGACCCATTCCAGTTGGTAATTGATAATTCCAACTGGTAATTACGTGCTCTGGGTGGTTTCGGTTGGCATTCTGAACATCCTGTCCTCAAATGGGGAGAGGTGTTCCTGGTGTCGTGCCAGAGGTGGCTCCGTTTCAAGCCCCATAAAGTTTCTAAATACCTCTGGAATGCTGCAGGAAGAAAGATGCTGTCCTCGTTAAACACGCAGACTTCACAAAAGAAAAGCTATCACTCTCTAATAATGACAATTTTTCCTGGCCCTTCTGTTTCTTATTAAAGGGAAATGTCAGTTAATAAGGTATACACACATATTGGCCTTTCCAGGAACTAATGCACATGGTTGGAGCTAAACAAGGAATCTGTGTAGAAACCACTGTAGTCCTCTGACTATATAGTCCTTCCAGATTGCCCCATAATTCTTTCATTTACTTCTTTGTACTTTTTTGGTAAATAATTAATGCGCACTCCTGGATGGTAGCCTGCTCACTCCCCTCCCCAAACCCCTATATGTGCAAAGTCCTGAGCTTGTGAACCATCTTGTTGGAATGAATACTGGCCAAGGCTTTATGACAAGAACAAGAAGAACACAACCGTAGCCTTCGTCCACCCATTCACTGGAAGAATTCCTAAATCCAAGCTCGGTTAAATGGGTACCACGCTGATCATGGAGGTGAGCAGAGTCGAGAACTCTGTGAAATGGCTGGCTCACAACTGTCCACACTCCCTGAGAACACACCAGGCTTGTCAGAAGCTAGTGTTTGAGCCATCGCTTATGAACACCGCTCTCTGTTGCCCTTTAACAAACATGCATCTATGCCTGCGATAACGACTCAAAACCAAAGCATTTTTTATTATGATTATTTTTACTCCTCAGTTGGCAACTGAACTGAATGAGTGAGTGAGGCTGGGTTTTTCTGATATCAGCCTTGCTATGACGGCAGGCTATGAAATGGTCCCACATAAGGTCTTGGGTTTAGACATTTGGTTACCAGCTGGGGGCGCTGTTTTGGGTGGTTGTGGAACCTGCAGGAGGTGTTCCTAAATAGGGGAAGTGAGTTCCTCAGATTTACAGCTACCTCCTGTTCTGCCCTGCTTCCTGTTCTACTTGAGTCTGAGTTGGGGTTTCTCAACTGCTTGCCTCCACCATCGTGAAGCCGCCCGACGTCATGATGTTCCTGCCACGTATCCCTTGGAATCTTGGGCCAAGAGAAATCCTTCTCTGGGGCTGCTTGCGTCAGACACTATGTCAAAGTGAGGGTAAAGATGACTAGTGCTCTCGTTGAGAGTCCTTCAAAGGGTACCAATCAAAGAGAGACTGTGACTGGGGGCTTCTGAAGACAGAGTCCCTGTGTGTCCTTGCCTCCTGAGTATGGTGAGGTCATTCTTCGCTTGGAACTCCTCCCCCGTCCCCCAGCATAGAAGCTGGATTTCCAACACGGTAGCTCAGAGGTCTAGGATGAATGTTTGAAGATAGCAGAAGCAGAAACATCAAGTTTATTAAGCCCAACACTGAGGTACTCTCTCTGTATTGTGTGAATCAATACCGGGAAATGGGGTCCTTTGACCTACCGTTGGGGAAGAGTGTCTACCACAGGTTGCTTGAGCCACCGTTCAGCAGAGATTTATCACCTCAGCTCATTGCACTGAGACTGGTGACCACTACTTCTCAGTTTGCTGCACAGTTTTGGATTTTGGTTGACTGATTTTCTTCCGAGGACCAACATTGTCCATCTCTCTGGTTTTTCATCTTTTCTGAAAGCTCACATGGACTACCATGCAACTTAAATCTGTTGGGACTTTAATGTACCATCAAGGCCAACATCATACAGTAACTGCAGCAAACTGGGAAATGGCATGCAGATTCCCTTTACCTACCAAAGTAAACAATGACATGTGTATATCCACAAAGAACATGTGTGAATCAATACACACTAGTAAATGATGGTTACCCGTTGTCCCTGGGAGAATTTGCATTTCTTTAATAATGAAAAAGAACTCAAAAACTTAACCCACATTCAAGAAGCATTTGCTATATTTTGTTCGTGAATCAGGGTCCATCCTTAGGTCATAGTGGTGAAATGTGGACTTTAGGAGACTCCTTTAGGTGTTCTGAATACAGTGTTCTGAATACAAGTGTGCATACACATGCACGCTTGCATGTATCTCGTGAATGTCCTACACCCATTATAAAATGTCATTAAGTAGAAGTTTTCAACAGACCTCAAACACTGGTCAAAGTTTGCAGAACGCTTCTTAGAAGTTATTATTATTCTTTTTAAAATTTTCTTTATTCATTTTACATACCAACCACAGTTCCTCTTCCCTCCCCTCTTCCTGTTCCCTCCCCCTCGTCCCCAAACAACTCCCCATCCATTCTCAATTTCAGAATTGAAGCAACATGGCTGGGTTCTCCTGGGCCCCTTTCTCTCCTGTGCCGAGTCTTGGGAACCTTTCTCTAGAGACTCCCAAAGTTGGCTCTTGTAGCCAGATACATGCTAGGTGAAAGACAGCCATGTAGGATCCATTCTTGGTGTCCAGAAGTGTCTCTCACATATCCATCAAACAAACTTCCACAATGCCTTTCTCTCTGAGTGAGCAGCAACCAACCTCATTGCATTTATTTTTTATCATGCCTGAGGATCATTTTCAGATGTTGCAGAGTTTTGAGGTTAAATTCTTACCTGAACTGGCAGAGCTTTGTAGAAGGGGATTTCAGGACTGATCAATGTTGAGGGCTCTGTTAGGATTTGCAACGATTTGACTCGGCTCAATACACCCAAGCTTCTAAAGCAGGGAAACGAGCCTTATGCTTGGAAAACGTTTGTCCAACCACTTTCCACTTTATTTTTCAATCCAGATTCTCACACTGAACTGGGAGCTCATTTTTCAGCTAGACTGACTGACCCCCTGGATCTATCTACCCCTACCCTAAAAGCGGAGGGCACTGACATGTGCCACCGCGTCCAAGTTCTTGCTTGAATGCTGGGGATCTGGACGTAGGTCCTCATGCTTAGGCAGCACTTTACCCATCTAGCTGTCTCCTTAGCACCCCTAATTTGTGGTTTATTAATTAATATTTTCACCATCAGCACTGGTAACTAAATGTTAACCTGGGAGAAAATGATGATGAGGCCACATGATGCCTAAAGTCCAGCACGGCAGTTAGTAATCATTGACCTCACATGGTCAAGGAAAGGATTTGAGACAAAGATACATTTATGCCTTTTTAAATCGGAAGGTCAAGTTTTCATTACACACACACACACACACACACACGAAATAGAATTAAAAATAAAGGGATATAAATAAAAGTGGCATTGGACAAGTTCTCCTTGGAGTTAACATCAGAGATACTCCCTGAATAATTCTCATTGGGAATTGAGAAATGACCACCAAATTCCATGGAAGATAGGCTATGTAGGATGCTCTGACATCTGGGGCTTGCACAATGAGTACAATCAGAGTTTAGGGCAGGAAAGACATATGTGAAATAATTTCAACATGAGGTTCATCGCTGTGCAGTGCTGGGGAACAGAGCAGGCAGTTTGGGAGGACTCTCTGGGAAGGGAAGGGCACCCTCAGGAGAGTTAGCCAAGAACAAGCCTGGGGGAAGATGGCGTGTTTAAATGGGAAAATCACTCTTCAGCAGGACAGCAATCAGAGGTGTTTGCTCCAGATGTGCAGATCTGAGAGGCTTTCAAGTCCTTCTGTGCTCCCTTTACTCCTCCTGATGCTGACAGAGGCTTCACAGCCACCTCTGTGACGCTTGGGGGTCCCTGTAGGGTTATAGAAACCCCACTCTGCTACGATGGTTCCCATTTTCATTTGTATGCATAAACACATGTGTGTAGAAGCCAGAGGACAACTTCTGCTGTCCTTCACGTGCCGTTCACCTGACACGGTCTCTCATTGGCCTGGAGCTCGCCATGTAGACTATGCTGAATTACTACCAGGCTCCATGGATCCACGTTTCTCTGCCACCCCAGCTCTAGGATTACAAATGTGTGCCGCTATACCCAGCATTTTTTTTTTTTTCCAATTTGGATTCTGAAGATCCAATACAGTTCTTCATGTCATCTCCCCCATCTTCATCTCCACTTCCTGCTTCAGTGTGTCTGAGGTTGAAGGGGGTGGGGTGTGTCTAAACTGCATCTTTAACTCGTTTTCCAGGCAACCCCATTGATCTCCTCTGGAGAACCCCATTGCAGGACCCCTGGCCTTTCTCTTCTCAGATAAAGACTTCAAGTCCTTGCAGAAAACATTGAGTAAGGATAAAATGGACCAAATCGTCCTGGTGGTGAGCAAACCTTTGGCACTGGTAGGAAGCACACCCTGAGATGTGAGCAAACCACTCCCTCAACTATCTTCCTCCTCTCAGCTCTCCTATGGCCAGACTGGGGGGGGGATCCCAAGCAGACTTTCACAGTCCTTAGAACACACACATGGTCACAGAGATGGCCAGGGCCTTTGTAACAAACATCTAGATACCTGGGACTTGGCATCGGTTAAAACAACTTGTATCTGCATTAATTATCCCCGCATGGGAGTGATTCAAGGAGCAACACGCAGCTTGTTATGAAGCCTCTTTGCCTGCAACCAGATACCAGATTAGCAGGCTCTGGGTTCTAATTGTGCCATTAAGTGCAGCAAGACGCACGCATCTCTCTTTCTTTGTTGTTGTCAGCATCCCAAAGTGAGCCTCTCCATCTTTGAAGTGGGGATGAGGTCGCTTGATTGTCTCAGAACTAGATGCCCAGTCGCTGCTTATTAAATGCTAATTAGGACACGATAAGAACAATTAGAGGGTCGGGGAGGACTGCTAACACCTGCCCAGCAGGGAAGCCAAACCAGTTTGCCAGCTCAAGAGAGAATCCCCTGGAAGCTGTTGGTCTTGACAACCCTGTTTGCCAAGGTCGAGTTCCAGGTGGTTTAGAGTCCACCTTGGTACCTTTTGAGTTTGCCATGCGTCTTATTTCTCCCTGCAGGCACAGAATGTAACACCTTGTACGTATGCCTTATGTACATGGTCTATCCTGAGCCCAACATAACAAATAAGGGACTCGCTGAGCGACAAGACTGCCTGGTTTGCTCTCTCGGGTTTTGTTGGCTTGTGTGGAATCCTGAAAAAGTGTTAGCTCAGTCCTGCCAGGATCCCAGTTTAGAGTTCTCTGAGCCTCTGGAGCTCCAATCCCTCATGGGCATAAGAAGACTGCTGTTACACTAGCCATTTCGGGTGGAAGGAGAAACACGGATGGGCTGGGCCTGTTCCATTTTCTTCTAGGAAAAAAAAAATGAACCCATTTCTTCAAGGACACTCCCTCTTCTAGAAGCACTCCTTGCAACTCCATTGACAGTTGTGTTCTGTAATCAGCACAGTTGCAAAGAGATCTGGGCTAGCAAGTGTGAACCCAGGGGCGGATGTGGACCAAATGCAAACGTGAATCAGGAGAAATGAGAGAGCTGGTGTGTGGACAGGGGTGTCCCAAGTCCCACCAGCAGCTAGCTGCATTTGGACCTGTGCCAGATGCAATCACAAATCCTCTTTGCCACTGAGCTGTGACTCAGCTTACCTGCTCCTGCTTTGGGAATGCCCCATTCACGTAAGCTAAGCAACAATCCTCCTTCATGCCCCAGGGACATTCGGGAGGGGTCAGCAACATCACGCCTGGAGTCCCCGGCCCCATCAGATACAGGGCGAGTGAGGCAAGTGTCTGTGTAGAACCTGCACTCGGGTTAGCTATAGGAATGACAGCATGCCTCCTCTGAGTTCACACAGGCCTGGGCCCTGGAACAGGGTGCGCTAACCTTTCCAGAGCCCTGCTGAAAACCCAGGAAAAGCACCTGATGTCCCTGTGATCAGGCGAGCCCAGGGCCCCTTTGTGTCCCCAGGACTTTGCTCATCTCTGTGGACAGATCTGAAAATCCTCCAGACAGGGCGATCACATCATGGCTGACCCTTAGCCTCAAAAGCATAAACCCTTCTAGTGTCTTGTTTTTCTCGGTCAGAGTCCAGGCTGCTGGCTCCCAACTCACATGGACTGGCTCTGTGCCAGCTGCTGCCCCAGAACGAGGAAGGGCAGGAACTAATGACCCCCAATTGATATGTAACTTGCCCTAATATTGACCCTGGCCCCATGGTTAGCGAGTCTCATTGCAGAGTAAATGATTGGTCTGTGTTGGCTTTCACCCCACTTGACTTTCCTGGGTTAGAACTGTGACATACAGGAGCAGCCCTCTGCACGGGCTGCCAGAGAAAACACACTTCTGAAGCTTGGTGCCCAACTGTACAATGTGTCTCCTGAATGCCTGAGGGAGTCTAACTGCCCTTTCATTAAATACAACTATGTCCAGACCTTGTTGGAAGTGTGTCCGTGCCACACTGCTCAAATACTGATACTAATAACTGAGATCGATATTCATCGGACACAAAGATGGTTCAGTCCACTTATTTCTCAATTACTGACTCCCACACATCCGCTAAGCTCTATATACATAGCCCCGTGGTTACAACAGAGTCCCTGCCCTTTTCTGAGGAAACAGGCTATCATTAGGTCTAGATCACCAGAGATGTAAGAATGTTATTATTAGGACAGAGACTGTGTGTATTTATTCTACAGAGGTCACATTTTAACACCACCACCGTTTTCGTTTTTTTCCGCGGCTGAAGATCAGAGTTCAAGTTACAAATCCAAGGCCATACACCTGGTGTAAATCAAGGGCAGAAAGTGGAATTCCCTCCTGGCTGACTCCTGAGCTCTTAACACAAGAGATGGGCTGTACCAATCCAAATCACAGCTCTGCCTCTTGGTAGATGCAGACAAGGTCCTGCTCTCTGGACTCTTGTTTCTTGGTCTGAAAATTGAGTTTTAAATCACTCATTTCACAGGGTGATCATGAGAAGTGGTGAGTTGAGTAGGCAAAGTGATTAGGACAGTCACCATATGACTTCCACACTGTATAAGAGCCTGAGTTTACACACTGTGTCACAAGAACATTGAATATAACTCTAGCAGAGCTAGAGAAGGGACAGCAATGTTAATGCTGGGATGAGGGCTTCTGCAGAGGAGGGTGAGTGCTTCCCTAAGGGTTGTGAGAAGATGCTGAGAACAGGAAGCAGGCAAGCGACTCACTCCTCACCTGAGAACGGAAGGCTCTAGAACCAACGCAGGTCAATGCTAAGACAAGTCTTTCTTGTGGACAGATGGGATACCATTTCTTCCTCTTTCTCTCCCTTCTCCCCTCCTCTTCCATTTTTCTTTTTTTCTTCACTCTCCTCCTTCTCCCTTTCCTTTCTTGTTCCTGCTCCTTTCCCTCCTCTCTCTCTTCCTCTTCTCCCTCTCTCTTCCTTTCTTCCTTCCTTTCATCCTCCCTCAAAGAGAAGTCTCCAAGGAGAGTCCAGCTTGCTATGTCTGCCTTCTATCTGCATTCTCAGAGATCCCAAGCCCTGTGGTATCACAAAGGGTCTGAGGAGTGTGCTAAGCTTTCAATGAACTTCACATCTATAGGCAAACACAGTATCACCCATGGGTAATGTCACAGCTGATGTGTCCAGAGCATGAGGATCTTGTTGCTATCACCCATGGGTGTATGTCACAACTCATGGGCCGTGGGCCAAAGTTATGGGGTTAACAGTGGTTTGCAGGTCCATGGGCTCTGAGGCCTGTCAGAAAAAGATCCATTGAAGTATAGAGCCAGCTCTGACAAACGGGGAGTTCAACTGAACAATGTCGCCAGGATCAGAGGACTGTCCCTCGAGGAGTCCCACCTCAGAGAGAGGCTGCAGCTAAGGGGACAGACCTGCCAGGACCTCTCTATAGACACTTCTGTTCTCAAGAAAGCATCAGAATGGAAAACGGAGCTTGATGGTTCTTAGCCTGGTCCAAAGGCCTCCTGCCAGCCCAGAGAAGAGAGCCTGCCTCCACTGGTTCCCAGATCCATGTGGGCTATCACAAAGGAGCTTTTGAGGATAAACAAATGCAGAATTGAGAAAATAAGGAAGGAGCCGGCATGCAAAGAATGTGAATATTTAGAAAATGCTGGGGAGTAGAGACAGAGTGGTCTGTTCTGTTGGAGGCTGGGTGGCTGGTAGCCTGGGATGGGGGAAAGGGAAGGAAAAAAAAAACATCTTGGTGGTGACAAGGATGAAGCTCCTACAGAGTGGACTGTTTCCCAGCACCTACACAAGCTAAGGACATGGAGGGAATAATGAGGAGGCCGACACCTCCATACGTCAGAGCCTAGCTACTATGACACTCTGAAAGTTACACCACAGTGGACAATACAGTTCACATCCTAAGAATGTGACTGGCTTCTAACCCTGGCTTGAACACATTTACCTAGATGAGCTCTGAAAGTTACTACAAAGTCCATTTTATTTGTCTCCTTAGTTCCCAGCCAGATAGGTTTGTCGTACAGAGGGAACATCTGATAACATCTGGAAACAGCATTGGCTGTCACAAACGGGCTTGGGGAGATAAATGATGCCACATCAATGGGTCAAGCCAGGAATCCTGCTGAAACATCACTGAGGAAGGTCCCCATGACTGTGGCTGCTCCAGGCCCTGTCCCCCATGCTAGCAGAATGCAAGTTTAACCCCCAGGAGCACATCAAAAGAGAAGTAGCACTGAGAAGTTAGAGGTGATGCCTGCCATGCTTGCCATGTTGCATGGTGCATGCTGGGTAGGTGCGAGCATGCACCATACCAATGGGTATAAACAGCATATCAATTGCACTGTTCTACGCTCTGGTTCATAACACCTTCATGCCTAATTGGAAAACCACTTCTATAGCCAGATCCAGATCCAGTATGCATTTTTCACAGAGGCCTTCACTGGTGGAGAAGACATTGTTCACACTGGCTTGGGTGAATGGACTCCCAGCATTCTTGAAAACGCTCATGCTTGGCCCACTCCTCACTAATTCTGCTTCCTGGAACAGAGGCCAAGTACTATTGTGGCTATTTCCACCTCCATTAAAACAATTGTTATCATGTATCTGGCACTTCATATACATTATTTTAATTTAATATTTTCTATAACCCAGCAATTAGGTCTTATGACTGCCCAGATGGCCAAGGCTCAGAAAATATGAAGCAACTTGGCCCAAATTAAAGGACTCTAGAGAAAAGCAGTAGCCAGATTTAATCTCATCTCCACTTGCCTCTGATGGACCATTCTAGGCTCCTATCACGGCCTGCTGGGTTTGGATAGAAATTCTCAATGAGGTAATTGCCATGGTCTGGCCCTTCAAATGTTGGAGTTTATCTCTTCAGATCTCTGGCATTGTGAACAGCCCTTAGGTACCCAGTTGGACATACAGGTTTCGTACATTGAGAATAGATGTAAGAGTTAAGCCTCGGAGGCAGGTGTAGTGGCTCACACTGTTAAGCCCAGAAATGGGTGGGCTGAGGCAGGAGGTCACGACACGTACAAAACCAGTCTCTGGAAATCAAACAAACAAAAAAGAAAAAAAAAAACAGAGAAAATAAGATTTCAACCTCTGAGCATCTGTTATTATTTATTTACAAGATATTAAAACCTCATTTTCTAGAACACTGATAAGTTCCCCCTCCAAGTTAGCAACAGAATCTATGCTTTTACTATCCATAACTCAAAGGCAACCTTGGGAGAACTGTTACAAAGACAAACGTGTTGCTGGTGATGTGTGCTTATTCAATGATGCTGCCCCTGTTGAGCAGGGGAATTAGGCCCGTGGTGGATGTGCTTTTGAATGAGATGTCTGCAGAATTGAGGGACTCTGAAAGACATTTTTCTTCTGGGGACAACATGTGGCCCTGTGTACCTCTGTTCTTGAAGTTCCTTAAAAACACATTGGCCTTTCCCCCTTCCTTTCAGACTCGGGTTTCCAATGCCTGCTTATCCATTCATTTTCAAGATCTCTCTCTCTCTCTCTCTCTCTCTCTCTCTCTCTCTCTCTCCCCTCTCTCTCTCTCCGACACCCACACAAACACACAGCACACATCTTGGAAGACACACACACACGGGTGCACACATGTACACACCCATGTTGCATTCATGTGTGGGCATGTACCTGCGGGTGCAGCTTCACTGTTTTGCACAGTCTAGAGGATAATCTACACTATGTGTATATTCTAGTTTGAATGAATGAGTGTAGAAAGTATCCAGCAAACCACAGGGATCTAAAAGAGATTCTGTAGCAGGTAGATAGATGATAGACAGCAGACTGGCTTCATGGTAGTTTGAATGAGAGCGGTGCCCATAGTCCCATACTTGAATGTTCGGTCCCAGCTGGTGGATGAATTAAGAATGATTAGGAGGTGTGGCCTTTTGGGAGTAGATATATCACTGGGGGTGAGCTTGGAGGTTTCAAAAGCCGATGCCAGGCCCAGTCTCTCTGTGCTTGTGGATCAGGCATAAGCTCTCAGCTACTGCTCCAGCACCACGGCTGCCTGCCTGTTGCCATGCCCCCTGCCATGATGAAAATGTACTAATCCTCTGAAACTGTAAGTAAGCTCCCAATTAAATGCTTTCTTTTAATACTTGCCTTGCTCATTGTGTCTCTTCACAGCAATAGAACAGTAACCAAGACGATCATCCAACTGCCTGTCAAGAATCCCAGCACAAATTATCTGGGAGAAGGCCCTCTGAGGCAAATGGAAAATAGAGCTGAGTGTCTCCTGGAGTGAGGCTTCTGTATCAAAGAACACATAACATCAGAGAGAGAGATGGCATCGTCAAACTGAATGCTTACAACGCCCAGCAGAAGTGGACTCAGGAAGCAGAGGCAGTCAGTTGGAGTTTCCAATTGAGCTTTCTCACCATGGCTGAACTTCCAGCTTCTGTCTTCCACCACAGACACCTTTACCTTTCATGGGAACAAGAGCTGAGCCTGTTCACCTTGGGAAGGTGTCTGAGGTGCAGAACTTACCAGCAAAGTGCTGCAGATAAGACACTGAGCACTTAGCCCTAAATGGGACATCTGTATCAGCACCACTACCCAGAAGGCTCAGTTTGAACATTACAGAAGAGAATGCACAAAGAATTATTTTTACATTACTCAAATTTTATCTAGTTGAAACAGAGAGTAATTATTCAAAAATGTATATGCAATTACTATATAAACTATTTTTTATCATATTTACTTTGATTTATTTGTGTGTGTATGTGTGTTTCCTGCACACTACAGCCTGTCTCTGAAGGTCAAAAGACAACTTGTGGTTCTTCCTTCCATTACCTAAGTCCTGAGGAATGAATTCAAGAGTGTTGGGCTCAGTAGTCAGCATCTTTACCCATTAATACCTGTCACTGGCCCCCAAATGCTTTTATTCCAACTGTAATAATTAAAAACACACAGAAATGCTTTTGGATTATCAACAAAGGAATGGAAAACAAACAACAGGCATACCCCCCCACACACACACAAACACAAACAGGATTTCTGTGGCTACTGAAACAAATCAAGAAACAAGGGTCAGGGGTGGGGTAGCTGTGGGTCAGGTGCTTGTTGCACTAGCTTAAAAACCCAACACCCACAAAACAAGCCAGTTGTGGTAGCACCTGCTTATAATCCCAGCACTAGGAAGGGGGAAAGAGAAGGATGCCTGGAGCCTATGAGCCAGGCAGCTTAACCAGTGGTGATCCCAGGTGCCAGTGAGAGATTCTGACTCACACACACATATATCTATACACACACGCACTCACACACATACATAGTCTCAAAAAACAATGTACATATGGTTCCTGAGGAAGAACACCCAAGGTTGGCCTCTGGCCTTCAAAAGCATATTTACGCACTCACCTGCAAGTATATGATAATAAATAAATAATTTAATTAATCAATTAATGAATTAAATTGGGCCTGGCACAGTAATGAACACCTTCAACCTCAATATTTGGGATGGAGGAATTGGAGGATCAAGAGTTTGAAGCCAGCTGGGCAATAGTGGTGCAGGCTTTTAATCCCAGCCCTTGGGAGGCAGAGGCAGCTGGATCTCAAGTTTTGAGGCCAGCCTGGACTAGAAAGCGAGGTTCAGGATTGCCAGGGCTACACACAGAAAACCTATCTTGAAAAACTAAAGAAAGAATAAAAAAGTTTGAAGCCAGCCTGGAATTACAATGCTATGCTGTCTCAAAACAAATAAATACCTAGGTGGAGGAAGGGGGGGGGGGAGTTGACAGGTGATGGCGGTTCATGAGAGAGGTGAAAGGGGTCAAGGAGACTGGGCTATGATCAGCACACCTTGTTTACATTTGTAAAATTTTCAAAGAATAAATTGGCAGTATTATTTTAAAACCAATATAAACCAATGGGGTGGATTTTATTCCAACTGTAATAATTAAAAACACACAGAAATGCTTTTGGATTATCAACAAAGGAATGGAAAACAAACAACAGGCATACCCCCCCATACACACACACACACACAAACACACAAACACAAACATGGGGGAATACTTGGGAAGGGAAAGTGGAGAGTGTTGGGTGCGTCTGTCTGTGCACATATGCATCTATTCACCAAACATCCCTCCCGGCACTGAGAGGCAGGAAGCATCTCTCGTTTGACCCACTCCTGGCTTGTATTGATTTCTATAAATCAAGTGAATGAATAAAAGAAAAGTAAAAAGAAAGGAAATATAGTCTGTTTCTTGGTTTTTATTAAGGATTACTGTTCTGTTTCTTGTTCCCTTGCCTATTCCTGAAGGAGAGCAGCTTGTAGTGAGTGTCTTACTGTGGAACTTGCTCGTTTTAAGATGTGCCCTGATGTGGGAAGCCAAGCTTCCCTTTGGAGGAGAATCCCTCTGAGCTTTCTCGTGGTTCTACCACATAGAGACCCAGTTCCATTCTGACTGACAAGATCACTTTTTCTTTGCTCTCATTGTACATCACCCTCGCCCAGGAGGCGGGGAGTATGCCTGGAGGTGTCCCAGCTAAGTTCACATTGCAGGAAGCAGCAGAATCAATTCCCCAGGTAACACATCCGACTCTAAATCATACGGGGAGCAGAGGCCCAGCATGATTCCAGCTACTCGTGTCTTTAAAGATGTCACTCGTTGAGTCCTACGCTTGGATCTCTTAGGAATATGGACGACTATTTATCTTGTTGTAAGACGGCAAGCTCAAAAATCATGGTCTTCTGCCTTCAAACTATTTCATAGTTGTTTGACTTCCTAAATGTGTGCGTGCTGACTTCTGTCATTTATAAGACAGTGATCACAACGCCGGCTGGCTGCCCTTCAGGGACTGTTGTAGAATTAATGAACGGATGCTCACAGCACAGTAGAGGAGATGCCTAGCTGACAGAAAACAGACTGGCAATTGAGAGCAGTAATGGTTAACATTAAATCTATTCTGTAACCTAGTTACTGGGAAGCCTCAGTTTCCCCCCTTACAAAATGGAGGAAGTAGTTCCCTTTCTCAGGGGATTTATGATGCATAGATGATACCATGATCCTTTTTGAGTCTGACCTCTAGCTGAGTGGCTCAGGCTTTATGGGAGTTGAAATGGTGTTTGTACACTGACTGTTAGCAGTCACAAAGAAAAGGTGACCACCCTGCTTCAGAGCAACCTGGGGGGATATTTATGAGTAAGGCAAATGGGAGCAAAGCAAAGTTCAACATTTCTGCAGCCAAGAACTTACGGAGCTTAGCACAGAGGATGAAGAGGAAATGGTTACTCAGAGAACTTTCTGGAATCTCAGGAAGAGCACACGAGCAGACAGATTGGGAGCTGGTATTTCCCAGCTCAGACTGAAAATCCGAGGAAGCGTCTTCAGTTCTTCTTGGAGCATGGATTCTCCATGCTTCGGAACAGTCTTGATAAGCAAGAGATGCCCAATGTCCTCATCAGAGCTGTGAACATCAGCTATTCTCTCTCCCAGAAAAGGCCATGTGGGACAATCATCAAGAATACAGGGGTGCTGTGGAGACAGACCTGTATGTGATGCCTGCCTCAAAAAGTGGAGAGGTGATTCCCAGAACAAGCTGCTGGCAAGACCAAACATATCAGAAGTTTTAGGTTTCATTTCCTGACTTAATAAGATTGAAAGGTGATAAAGCATAAATTTTGACATAAACCATGAGTCATGCGCACATATGCACACATGCTTGTGTGCCCACACACATTTGAAATACACATGTACACATAGACACACTTACAAACACACGCTAGAGAAATACTACAGAGTCAAGGATTGACCTTATAGAGCTAGAATCTGGAGTCCCAAACAGGTTCAGTGCTTTTTACTTTCTCATCTGTAAGATAGAGAAAATGAAGTGCTCTGTTCATAGGGTGTTAGTGAGGACCCAAAAGGATTGCACCTTGAATTTGCTCCCCATTGCACACGGCACTGTGAATGCTCAACCCACAGGAGGCCAGTGTTTCCATCATTGTGGTTTTATCCTCTTGAGAAGACCCTCACTACCTCCTGGATGTGGAGAGGTGACTTTCAAAGTATCAGCTGGGTCGTTAATTGGACCGTGCCTGCTGTCTGGATCCGAGTCTTAATGACAAGCCATTACACTTTAGCTTCCCCATCTGTAAAATGGAGATAATAACACACCTTGAGGAGTTCTGAGGGGATTAGATGAAGTCATGTCTGTGGAATGCCTGGCCTGGAGTCAGCACTCTGTAAACAGGAGCCCTAGGTAGCATATCCTCTCTAAAAATCTCAACACTTTGCTCCAAAGCAAGAATACCCCAAGTCAGAGGTGTTTTCATTTTAGTTTGTTTTCATTTTTGTTTTGAGTATGAGTGATTTAAAAAAAAAACATGATTGCTTCAATATTGCAGAAAATATATTGGATGATCAAGGTGTATTCTGAAGTAAATGTTTGGCTGTTTCAATTTGCATCGAGTGCCTGCACATGGCTACAGTGTTGGTAGTTTATATAAAAAAAAAATCTTATTTACTTTGTTTAGTTTTCAGTCCAAAGTTATCTTGGGGCAGCTACTAGAGAGAAATTGAAAAAAAAAAAAAAGAGGAGGAGATGGTTCAGTTCATAAAGTGTTTGCAGGGTCAGTATAAGGATCTGAGTTCACATCCCCAGGACCCATGTAAGATGCCGTGGTGTGAACATGTCACCCCAATCCTGAGGAGGGTTGAACAGACGGTCCCTACAGCTAGTTGCTCAGAATTATCTCCAGGTTTTCTTCTTTCTTTCTTTCTTTCTTTCTTTCTTTCTTTCTTTCTTTCTTTCTTTCTTTCTTTCGAAACCCCAGAGATAGATAGATAGATAGATAGATAGATAGATAGATAGATAGATAGATAGATAGATAGATAGCATATAAACCCAACATCAGGCTCTGGCCTCCACATGGGCATACACAAATGTGTGCACCAATACACACATACACCCACAGACCCATATACCTATTAGTGCCTGAAATCTCCATACTTACCCTGGTCTTTGTGTAGAGTAGGTGCTCAACGAAGATCTGTTGAATAAATAACACATGACATTTAGTATGTCAACCATTTGTCTCTTCATCTGTCAAGCCCTCACTGGCTCAGGCATTGTGAAGAAGAACGTTTCCTGCTGAGATCTGACTCAGAAAGCTAGGATAAAGGACAGTGTGTTGTGCCTTTGTACAAAGACATGGGAATGATCATCTTGGGTCAAGGGGCCTGTTGACAGCTCTGCTGTGTGGCATCTACAAAGCCATCCTACTTCTCTGGACTGGCTTCTGAACCTGGACACTGAAAGACAGGATTAAAGGAACTCCTTCTGTGCTCTTCCTTCTGTTCTGTTACTTTCTGGAAGCCTGGTATGACGAGGAGTCAGAGCTCGGCTTCTTTGGGAAATCACAAAGGCCAGTGTGTGGCATCTTTTGCAATCACCCACCACGTAGAGGGTGTCAAGCTCCCAACCTTCCCCGTGTCTCGGAGGTTCTCATCTTCAGGACAGCAATAACCAGAGCCTCTCAGGGTGTGGCTCAAGGATGCAGCGAGGTGTGGGCCATCTCAAATATAGCAAGGACACCAGTGCAGATAAGGTACTCGGCAACTGATGCCCATCGTTTCCTGCATCTGGATGACCTCCCTGGCCAGATCTCTGTGCTGAAGGTGACAGTCACAGTTCTCTTCCTCAGTCCTCTCTTTAACTAATTAAGAGCAACCTCCAGGAGGACAATGCTGATGAAGTCAATAATATGAATTCAGCGTTTTGGGGACATGCACTTAGATCACTCAAAGCACACCGGTCCCTGTGCTGCACCGTGCAACATCTGATACGAGCCTGAAGGCTGCTCCTTCCTCTCCCAAAGCCGACTTTATTGATTCCCCTCATCCTAACGGGGGCAGAGGAGGAAGGAACAACAAGGAAATGTTAGCAAAGAGGGAAGTGGGGGCCGCTGGGTCTTTTCTACACTCACAGGGGTGGGAGCAACTGAAAGATTGGGAAGAGTCCAGGATTAACCTGCAGCCCTGGCTTTTTCTTCTGTTTTTCCAATCAATTCCCAGATGGTAGCCATTTTTAATTCTCCATTTATCTTACTTGACCAGGGTCATGTCTGTTTGCAGGGCAAAGATGAGAGAAGCGGTAGATAAGTGGCTGATATGGCTGGTAATAAATGAATATAAGCTTTAAGTCCGGTGTAATTAAAAATGTATAACCTCACATTTTGTTCCCTGGAAAAGTTCCTGGTCTTTCTTTGCTTTGAACCACTGTTCGGTTTGCTTTTCTGTCATTGTTGCTCCACGAAAAAGAAAATGACCACCCCATGGAAAGTAACTCCCGCCGGGCAAAATCAAATTCACACCAGGGAGGGAGATGGCAGGTTCCCTTGGCTTCTGCAGGGCCACCAAGAGGGGAAAGGTGGCTCAGTCCACTTCGGATTTCCTTCTGCAGATATGAAGCTCAGAGCCAAAGCCAGGGTTATCTCTGCTCAAGACAAGCCACAGAAAGTAAACCAGGCTGATCTCATACACGCTGATTAGCTAGGCCTGGGCCCCTGCTGCCTTAAGCAACCTCAGGCTCCAGGGCCAGAGAACGTCCATGCCAATGAATACCACCACCCGTGCTATCCAGGGGCTGCCCAGAGCTGCCCAAGGAGGAGCTGCAATAATCGAGAGACTGTCTAATCCCAGAACTGACTCCACCCAAGAGGAAGGCTGTGTTTTGGGAAAGTGAGGAAATAAGAAGCCACAGGAACGACTACGTACAGGCCACTGTGTTAGCTTTTCCCTTGGGCCTTGGAGGAGCCCAGGAAGTGGTGTTACTTTTTCCCATCTCACAGGTACCGCGATAGAGGCTTTGTGAGTGAATGGCTTCCAATCTTGCTCAGAGGCGAGGAGCCTAGGCTCAGCCTGTAACCCATCTGCCTTTCCCTCCATCATGCAGGGGGAGCAGGCTGGCCGTGAAACTGGTTTAGTCTCTGAGCAACAAGAATAGCACTTGTCCAGGTAATTCAAAGTCGGGCTATGCACAGCTTTCCTAAGGAAGACCATCTTGGGCAGTGGCTGTACTGGACAAGAGAATCCCGTGATTTGCTTCCCTGTGCCATGCGCTGCTTTGAAGGATGCACGGCAGTGAAGCGGTTACCAACCATTTTGCTCTAGCAGGACTATTTACAAGTAGTAACCGTCTATCTGTTTCCTGTCATCCCCATCATATATCTTAAGGCAGAGAGATTGGAAGCCCATTACAGCCTGATATCTAATCAATACACACCGTATTCCTACAGCAGGAAGTAAAAGAATAGGCCCTGGGGAGTCAGAGTTCAAATTACTCCACTGTCAATTCCAGATAGCGGCTAATGATAGGCTAAGCTGGGGTAGGGTGGGGGTGTAAGGCAGGGGAGGGTGTGGGGAGGAGGAAGAAGCGTACACAGTAATGGGATAGTTAATTCCAAGATCGGATATATATTCACTTTTGCCTCTTTGCGAGAGTGCATGAAGTCTCTCAGCAGGTGGGAGGACGGGTAGATCCAGATCTGGGCCACGGGCTCTCCTTCCGACTCTAAAATGTTTTCCTACGAGCGGTGCCAAAATATATTTTAGACATACACCTGTGCCTCGTATAATTTATATATGTTTGAGTATGAAATTATGGACTTGGATATGCTCCCTTATCATACATAAAAAGTCCACAGGCACTTAGCGGTGCTGAATAAACATTCAGGGGGTTGCTCATTCAACTAAGAGCGGCTGGTGCCTATGTGCCAGTCAGAGTGTGCCGCAGTTACCCACACAAGGCTTTCAGAGTCACAGGCCTTACTGCTAGCGACAAAGGAACAGCTTGATCGCGGCAGGGGTTTGCTGGTGTGGACAGAGGGATTATAAAGAAATCATTCAGTGAAAGTGGAAGCCATCAGTCCAGGGGAGACGCCCCATCTCTCTGACTACTAGCTTTGTGTCTCTCGGAAATGTATGCAAACTCCCTGAAACTCAAGGAGTCTGCCTGTAAAACAAGACCAGCGTCAACCATACTAGACAGCTACTGCTTGGCTTCTCATGAGGATGAAGGGTGTGAGTGGAATGCGTTCATTTCAGCATCCATTCATAGTCGTTCCATAAGGAGTGCAGGGGCCAAGGAGATGGTAACGCAGAAGCTACCCAAGTCTATGAACAGGACGCTATCAGAGATAAAAGTAAAGGATATTTCATATGATCAGAAAGTGTCCATTGGGATGGGGACACACGGGCACACACACGCGCACGTACACACACACACACACACACACACACACACGAGAGCAAATCAAAGGGGGCCAGTGGGAGAAAGATGAGAGGATAATGATGGAGGTGCATTCAATAAAAATGCATCACAGCCAGGTATGAGACCCAGGGTTGTAGACAACTGTTATGCAGAATGAGTTTCAAAGTGTCACTTTAGCAAGCAGATATAACAAGGCTGCGTGTGTGTAAACCGTAGATACTACAGCTTCACAAACCAAAGCACCACAGAACTGAAGTGAAGAAACCTCCGCAATCCTGTGCAGAGACTTCTAGATGCCTACCTCAAGAAGAAATGACAGAGAACCTGGAAGAATGTAGAACATTCAACACGTTAAACCAAGGCTACACATATGACTGCTCCTGTCAGTGATAGCGTAACACAGTTTTCCCAATGCTTCTTACATGTTAAACAACGCAAATGACTTTCTGCGACATGAAGGGCTTGCTCTATATGACAACTGAAATCACATAAAATATATTCACTAAACACACAGAATTTAATGAGTAATCAATAATAGATGGGTAAGCAGAAAATCCTTGAACATTCAAAAGTTGAACTACAATCATTGATAATTCATTACTCAAAAGATCGTGGTTTTTAGATAACATTTTGAAGTGAAAAATTCTATCAGAATCTGTGAGATTCAGCTTAAGCAATACTCAGAGGGGAAAATATACACAAATTTTATTACCTAAAAATTGTTTTTTTCTGGCATGAAGTTGGGAAGGGGTCCATGAGCGCTCACCTCTAGCTGAGGATCTGGGGACAGTTGGTGGCTTCTGAGAGAGGGAGTGTCAATTTCCTTTAAGGGCATAGCCCTTGGTGAGTTGACCACCCTCCAATGGATGATACCACGCCTATGCACATAGAGACAGGCAAACTGGGCTCAGTGGGTCATAGAAGGACTAGTAGACAGCAATGGAGGGAGGTAGGAGAAAGGATAGATCCACGAAGAGTTGGGGAAGAGTGGAGGTGAAGATGACCAAAATGCCTTGTATAAAATTCCCAAAAAGGTTATTACAAATATTAAACTTAAAAATGAACTTCAGTCAGTGATCTATCTGAATAAACTGAAAAAACAAATTGACCAAAGAGGGCTGAAACAAGGAAAGAATACAATATGACTAGTGATCAACAAAAGAACAAGACAGAAAAAGGAGATCAGTGGGACATGAAGCAGGTTTTTTTACCAAGTTATAAGCAGCTAGCCAGTCTTCAGACAGATGGAGCACACACACACACACACACACACACACACACACACACACACACTTTGCACGTCAAACTGAACATACACATACCATTTGCCTGATTTAATACACCCAACACATGTCAAACTAAACACACACACACAGGTACACACACATACACACCACATGTATGGACACATACTTTAGACTCATGCATGACTCTATTAGGAGACTATAAAGTTCGCAGACACAGTGTTATCATCACTTAGTATCGGATACCCAGTGTCTAACCCATAGCTGTACAACACTGAATCATGTTCAGCAAGTCCATATGGAATTTATAAAATCAGAAAACTACTGCCCAACACAGAGCTGGAAATGGCCCTGATACCTCAATGGTTTCTGTGCAGAATGAAACCCCACGTGCCTTCGTGAAACTGAGACCAGGATCAGCCACCTCCTTTTACGACACACTTTGCCTTCTTTTGATGGATATTCTGTATTTCTCTCATTTTGTGAGACCCTTTGGGACACAGGTCTTCAAGCCCAACACTTGCTGAAAAACCGTCCAGAAAGAAAAAGCAATAGAAAGGAAGCAGAATGAGAAGGCAGCCTTCATTCCAGCTAAACTGTTGGCTTAACTTCCTAAAAATACCATTGAATTTTCTTGCTCATACAGCTGTGTTTATAGAAGGCAATATCATGTATGTAAATAAATTCAGATGCCGCATGAGTTATTTTAAAACAATCAGTCTAACACTAATCAGCTTACTCAGAGACATAATCTTACCCTAAAAAAGTGACAAATCAGAACACTGTGCACAGGAAAACACCCAGAGTGCAAGACCAATACAAATGCTAAAATGCTGCCCCTGTGAGAATCTGACTTTGGCCATTCTAGATGCAGAGGAGCAGATGACAACGACCGCCTCACCCACTCCATCCCCGATCCTGGAGGCATCAGTGAGGCATTATTTCTACTGCTGAAGCTTGGTGGGGTGGAACACACCTGTCATCCCAGAAACGGACAAACAAGCCATGACAGCAAAACCAACCAAACAAACAGAAAACAAAAGCTAAACAAAAACTGAACAGAACAAAAATAGATCAGCAAAGGGCTTGCCATGCAAATGCAAAGACCTGAGCTGGATCCCCAAAACCCAGGTAGCTAAGAGCCACTCCTGGTGCTGCACACTTGCAATCCCAAGCTTGGGGAGGCAGAGATAAGCAGATCCCAGGACTCCTTGGCCAACCAGCCCAGCTAAAGTGGTGACCCTCAAACCAATTGCAACTCTGCTTCAGAAAACAAGGCCTGAGGTACAACTCCTGAAGTTGTTTATTGACTCCACAGACATATTCACATTTAGAGATGTGTACACACATTTGCACACATTTGTGCATACATAACTACGTGTACAGGGGCACATATACATACAAATCAAGGACCTAATTTTTATTGAAAGTCACACCTTTGTCTCTCTGCTGTGTTTATGCTGTTTGGTCTGCAATCTGTGATAGCTCCTTGCCTTCTAGTCATTGTTAGTATTAGTTTATGAGTTAAATCCAGTTTCTGAAACTATTAATATTTCTATTTCTACCAGATACCACAACTACCACTGTGGCACAATTAATAAAAACCCAGAGACAAAGATTGGGGTTCAACCTGAAGGTCAGAAAAGCAAAAACATCCAGCCACTGGTTCTTACCTCTGCCTCAGTCTGAAATGGTGATCTTGCCTCCAGGAATCACAGAAGGAGAGGTCTGAGAGCTGTCTCCTGTTGTCTTATATTCCACTCTAGTGCTGGGATTAAAGGTGTGCACTGCCTGGTTTCTATGGTAAACTAGTGTGGCTACTGGGATTAAAGGTGTGTGTCACCACTGCCTGGTCTATAAGGCTGACCAGTGGTGCTGTTTTACTCTCTGAACTTTAGGCAAACTTTATTTATTAAAATACACCATCACTACTTGTCCTTCCCTGGGGTGGGGGAAGCCAAATCCATGCTAAGGATTAGAACTTCAGAACTTTTGGAAAGTTGCAATGTTGCAGAACCAGAATTTAATGGCCTTGAGCTATCTATAGTCCCAATTAACACAGGCATTGCCCATCTTTGTGCTTGACCCAACTCCCTTTTGACTATCAGGGATAATCAGAAGCATGCATTAACAGATCTCTTACTTCTTCAAACTCCCATATTAAGAATGGCATCAGTCAGCACCTAAGGCCTATAGCAGCAGAATTTCACAAGCTTTGTTCTAGGCTACCCACCTAATAACCTCAAATACTGTCTTGGGTTATGGCTTTCCTTTTTCATTATTTAGAAGTTCATGTAAAGACTTTCATATTGAAATATGCTGTGGAGACCCAAATCTGTGTTCAACGAGCCAACATCATTCACTTGGTTACCTACTATGACTCCTGCTTCTCATCTTAGTAACATGTCCAACATCACCACCACCTGTGGCCACTCTCTGTCCGTCCCCTTTCCATTTTCACCACCATTGCCATATGACTTCTGCTTTCACTGTGACTGCCACCACCATTGTCATAGATTGCTGTTGTGCCTTCTCCCTTCCTCCATGTGCTGACTACTGTACTATGTTACCGTTCTGTTAATGGCTTCCATGTTGTAAAGCAATGGGCAGCTTCCAGTCTTCATCTTCCTGGGCCTATTAGCAGCATGTTTTTCAGGTGGTCTTTTTTTTTTTCTTGTTACTTAACCTCCTTGGAGATCTTTCTCTGATTTCATTGCTGAATTCTTCTTCTGTAACTCCCACCATGACTGACTGATAGTACTCTGTACTTACTGCCACCCTCCTCTTCCTGCTCTTACACTAATATTTAACCACCTTTACCTACACCTCCTTGCTGTGGGGCAATGGTTTTACCCTGTAAAGATTTGTTTCTTGTACTTGTTTAATAAAATGCTGATTGGCCAATAGCCAGGCAGGAAGTAGAGGCGGGGCAATGAGAACAGGAGAATTCTGGGAAGAGGAAAGGTCAGTCGTCAGTCATCATCCAGACACAGAGGAAACAAGATGTGACTGCCTTTCTGAAAAATGTACCAAGCCACGTGGCTAGCACAGGCAAGAATTATAGGCTAATATAAGTTATAAGAGTTAATAAGAAGCCTGAGCTAATAGGCCAATCAGTTTATAATTATTGTAGGCCTCTGTGTGTCTATTTGGGACTAAATGGATGTGAGACCTGGTAGGATAGAAACCTCTATCAACAACTCCTTCTCCTCTTCCATTGTTACAACCACCACAACCATTAACCTCTTAGCAGCAATGTTTTTGACATTAGTTAAGTTTTTTTTGGACAGCTTGCCACTGTGAAAATTCTGTGGTGTCCATAGTTTCTAGCATTCTCATGTGGCACATGAGTACATCACAGTACACGGATGTAATGGCAATCCCAAGGCTCTGTTTTGGGAGTCACACATTTCTCTCTCATTCCTAGACCTCTGCTCTTCTGAGCTGTCAGGCTTTTTCCAGCCATTTCAGCTTGGGAAATGAGCCTTTAATTTTCCTCTTTCTGTGTGCCCTCCTATATGGATATGAAAAGTCCTCCCACTGAGAAAGGACAATGACTGGCCACAGAGTTTCTGGAAAACAGGAAGCTTACACAAAGCAGCCAGACGGGCAGGCAGCTCATCTGCTGACCTTGGTCTTGGTCACCCAGCCTCCCATATCCACTCTGTGAGCAATTCTACACCTCAATACTCTATGCTATGACATTTCCAGGTAGCATTCTGCTGTCACTTAGATGACCTTATACCGGGCTCATAATAACACAAATATCAGCGATGGTTGATAATAGCACACCTTGTCTTCACAGGGAGTCTTTATCACCTGCACCCCATTTTCCTTGAACCCTAATCATTCCTCTCCAACCTGATTCTTTGGTGTGGTCTAAGAGAAGGCCAAAATAATTAGATACATTTAATAATGGACACATCTGAAACATCCATTCATAAATTCAGTTAAAATTATTCCTTCAACAAATATTTAGAAAGAAAATAATTCATGTCAGAACAAAGACCATGAACAGGACAGAGGTTATTTAACTTCTGAGACTACCATTGCTGCCATGGAGAATACATTCAGTAGGGAGAGGATTCAAACAGAAATAAGAAGAGTGGTATCATAGCTGGTGATAAAAGCTAAAGAGAAAGCAGAAAAAGGTCAAGTAAAGATAAGGAGAAGGGGAGGACCAGTATATGCTATATAGAGACATTTCTAATGATTCTGCCTTTAAGATAAAGGTAAGGCACTATCATGTATTCCAATACCAACTTCAGTGGGTTGGAAGTAGACAGAGCTCTGGAAGTCAATGGCAAGCCAATATAACCAATCAGTGAGCACCAGGTTCATGAGCGTATTTTATAAAAGAAGGTAGTGATTGCTACTCAACATAGACTTCTATTCTCCACATGTATGTGCATATACATATACACAGAGAGGGGGGAAGAGAGAAAGAGAGAGAGAAAGAGAGAGAGATGATAAGCCATGGAGTATGCAAATGATGCAACCAAGGTACTCACTTGGTTAAGTTAAGAGGATAACATTGCAAAGCCTTCACATGCCCCTGCACTCACATATACACCAAGAGAAAGTGGGGAGAAAGAGGAAGAGAGAGGAGAAGGAGGAGGAGAAAAAGGAAAAGGAGTCAAAGAAGAATTTAACAATAGACACTCAAACTAAGTGTCTTAGTGAAGTCAGAGAAGGACCTCAAAGGAGGACTCTGAAGGTCAAGTCACAAGGAAGAAATGACCACTTAAACAGATGACTGTTAATAGGCCCAGTGCAATGGACACTGGGAATTGTCCATGGCTTTGCAAAGTAGAGAGTAAGGTGAGAACAGTTGGAATTAAATACTAGATGTGAAAGCCCAAATGTTAGATAGAAGAAAAAAATGAAGGGATGGGCAGAAGTGTGTGACAGCAGCAATAAAAATATGAGCCACTGGAGATTTGCTTATGAGGTAGGAGGTGACAGACTTGTGTAGCCTGGTGGTGTGGTCCCATGAAGAAGAAGATATGATGACGTAGGAAAGAGAAAGGGAAATGGCCCCATGAAAAGCCTTGTGACTTTTCTGTTTCTGTTCCAATTCTGGTCTCAAAAATTGCTCCACACCCTTTCTGTGGTGAAACTGACAAGATTATATGAAGAGATTATAAACCTCTGGTGTAGATAGAATGGATCACCTCTTCAGGACCTTCTGCTGAAGGTGACTATTGAATAAGCTCCCTGGGTTACCTCCCAGCCTCTTCATCAACCTGTATATAGTTAAGTTTAGAGTTAGATGCAAAAAAAGTCCACTGCCTCATAAAAATAAAAATACAATCCATGTTTGTTAAACAGTATTGAGCAGTCAATGGATGAATGAATTAATGCAGTACAGTCTAAAACATGGGATCTTCAGATGGGCGTATCATTCTGCCTAGTAAGATGCCGAGCTACAAAGGTTAAGAATTGTTCTGCAGTTTTGTTTGGATTGAGATAATACCCTAGTGGTGAGCTATATCAAGAAAGGCTGAGTAGTAAGACACGCACAGAAACCCAGGAATATTGTGTTAAGTAATCTACTATGATTGGGTCAGCTAAGCCTTTCTTTTGAAATCTAAGCTTGATTTTTTTTGATGCATATTAATTGCCCCTATCTCGGAGAACTAATCCATGTTCACATTGTGTGTGATGATGATGAAGTCGAGGATACCAGTATATCCATCATCCCACTTCTTTATGATGATAAGTCTGCCAACATAAGCATACAGGGGCCTGACTTAAGAAGAAACACAGAATTGTCTTGCAGTAAAGAAACAGACCACCTTGGATCCCTCTGGGTTCAGAACTATTGACCTGACCAAAACCTCATTGTCCCAGATTACTTTAATTGTCTTCTACTTTCTCATCCATGCTTTCTTTTCTTTTTAAGCTTATACAGCAACTTATCATTGTGACCAAAAACCTGAGAGAAGCAACTTAGAGAGAAGGATTTGTTTTGGCTCACTGTTTGAGAGGACACAGTCCATCCTGGTGGGAAAGCTCATGATGGCAGAAGAGTAAGCTGGGGGACCTTCATAACTCCTCAAGAAGCAGTAACTAATATCCTTCAAAAATACACACCAAGTAGCCTACATCTGCCAGCTAGATAGTACTTCATAAAGCTTCCATAAACTTCCAAACAATGTCACCAGCTGAGGATGGGAGTGTTCAGCTGCATGAATCTCTGGAAGACATGTGATATCAAACAACAAGAGAAAGTATTTAATACACCATTTTTCCTTTATAGTAATCATATCTCCTAAAAAATACAAAATATGAATCTTTATTTCCCAGAAAAAATGTAAAAATGATTATGAAATTACCTAATTAATGAGGTTGGGAGAGAACAGGGGAAAAATAATTTTCTGACCCAGTGATCAAAACTCATGTAACTCCTCACCCATCTTTTTCTTATTCTGAAAGAAAACAAGGAGTTGTGGATAACCAGAGATTGGGTTAAAGAGAAATGGGAGCAAGCTCTGGCCAATTAGAGGGTCCTCGTACTAACGGGTGTTTGCCATTAGACAAAAGACCATTGTAAAAAAGAAAGTCACAGGTGGATTGCCATCAGAGGCAATAGTCAAGCTCCCAGACATAAGGACATCTTGGCTCTTGGTACATGCTTTCTCTCTAAAGAGGATAAGGCCTGTCAGCTTCTTTCTTTATGATATTATATCACTGAAAACCAAATAATAGATAGATGGTGGCATGGCTGTCCTCTTTTCCTTCATCTCTCTTTTCTGGGTCCTCTCTCTGCCTCTCTTTTATTTATTTATTTATTATTTATTTATTTATCTATTTATTTATTTATCTTTATTTTAACTGAGGTAAATCTTTACTAATATATAATATAATCTAGAGTAGTCTGTACTAATATACCGAGCCCATGGTACCTAAATTCTGGATTCTCTCGATTGCTTCCTAGGGGATGGAATATTCATCTTTTCATTTGGATATTGCTCTATTCTGTTTTCTGTTGCTGTGATAAAATCACTCCGACCCAAAAGACACCCAGGCAAGAAAGAATTTATTTCATCTTCCACTTCCAGTTCCTAGCCCATTACTGAGAGAAGTGGGGCAGAAACCTGAAGACATGACAGCTTGCTATTCCATACAGATTTATTTCTGACCAGGACATTTACTCAGGGACAAAGAAGTAAAGCAGGAACCAGGAGGACAGTGTTAGCTGGTTTCCTCCAAGGCTCATCCATGCTCCGTTAGGTTTCTAACACAAAGCACAGCCCCTCCTGTGTGAGGGTACTATCCATGGTGGACTGGGCTTTCCTGCAGTAACTAATAATCAAGACAATCCCCCATGGTTTAGTCTGATCAGAGGAGGCTTTCTTCTCAAATAACTCTAAGGTGTGAAGCTGACAGAGACCCTGTGGCAGAGTACACACATTGTCACCTTTGATGTTCAGGCTGAGTTCAAATCCTGTGTCTGTATCAATAATACAGGCCAGAGACTTAAAGGGCTGCACCTGTTTTATAGGAATGTAAAAAGGCACTGACTACACAGTTCCAAACACGTCAGAAGCAGGTCCAGGTCACTGATAAAATGCTGGGCTTAAACTTTGAGACATTTCTTCTCCAAGGCCCTTTTCTAACACTTTGGAAGTATTTATTCAATACCATTTATTCAAAAAGTATTCACTAGCATACCCGTTAGACTTTGACGCCCTTTCTTTCTAAATAAATACTTACTGTCAAACCCCATTTTCTATAATTTTTCTTTTAAGAAAGACTCCAATGTAAATCAGCCATAGGCCCCACAAAACCCATACAATGAGCAGCTCTGTAGACAGAACATTAATAAGAGCCAGCAACAGCAATTCCATCCAATCTTTAGAACTGGATATGGTTCTCATATCCATAACTTTCTAACTGTGGTGACAAAATAAAAGAATAAATTTGCCTTAAGTTCTTTCTTAAAAGAGGGCTGGACCACTCAGGAATTAGCAGGCTTTCCTCATTATCATTGTTCCGTCCTTGCGGTTCAGTCTGTTAAATTTCCTCGTTGAGGATCAGCGCCTTCTTGGAGGCCAGCATCAGGGGCCCCCTACTACCTCTCGCCACGCACTGTCTGTGGGCCCCGCCATGGTGTGTCTTCACAATCAGGGCCCGAGCTGCCTCCATCCGTTCCACTTGGCTCCACACTGTGGTCTCATTTTTCCACAGAGCCGAACCCTTGAGATAACGCGGGTTTGAAAATGGAGCCCTCCTGGGCATATTAGAACACTCTTTGTTTAAACTCCCTCCCATCCCATTTCTCGGCAAAGGAGCCCGATCAGGCAGAAGGCGTGAGCAAAGGGAAAAGAGCCCAGCTGCATATTTAAAATTCCATCAGTTGGGTGTCTTTAATGCAATATGGTCATTTTTAATCTTGCTCTGCTTGATAAATACCCGCCTTGCAAGTAATTGTGAAGATTGTGTCTGTTTTTATTAGAACTGATTTGTCATTATTTGACAGTTGTTTCTAACCACATTTGTCAAGTATTGGGTGTCCTCCGAGAATACTGATGGCTCTTGGAATCGATCTTTGGGCAGCCCTGCTCATCCCTGAGCGGACCCAGTATGCCCACTACCTGGGAGACCCTTCTTCTGGTCATTCAGAAATGGAACTAGGAAGAGAAAGCGGAAGGTTTAGCTTCAGATGCAGAACGTGAAACGGTGGGGATCATTTCGGAATTCTGAAGACAGGATTCTGTGCCGTGAGTTCTAGCAATTGTACATTTGGAAGGTTTAGACATTTAGGCAGTCGGAACACAACATGTTGACAGGTTTAAATTCAGAGTTGTCGGCGGCATCAGTTCAGCTTGAATTCCTTAGCAGTGTGGGAAAGTTAACACAGCCAAGTCTTGCCTTGTCATTAGAGAAATAACTGTCCATCCATTCACTTGGCAACTGGTTAGTTGCCGACAGGACTCATTCACCCCTCAGACACATATTCATTCAAGAGACGTTGATTCATCCACTTACTAATGGATGATATGCCTTGGGTATCTGGGAAATTTCAACTATGTATATGCCTGGGACATGGGACATTGTAGCAGCTGTATTTTTCTTGTCCTGAGACCACAAATCCCAAGAAAGCTCCATCATCAAAAGGCCATTTAATGGTCAATCTTCACTGCCAACTTGATTGGCTTTAGAGTCACCATAGAAACACTTCTTGGAGTAACTATGAGTGCATTTCCAGAAAGGTTTAACTACTGAGGGAAGCCCCACCTTGATGGTAGGCAGCACCATCCAGCTGCCTAGGATCCCGGACTGAATACAAAAATGAGGAAGTGAGCAGACCTTCAACATTCGTGTCTCTCCATTTCCAGGATGTGTGTGGGTGCTGTCTCCAGCTCCTGTTCCTACCCCATCTCCACCATGGTGGACTGTACCCAGAAACATGGTCTAAAGTTAACCCTTGGTTTCTAGCTGTTTCGTATTAGATATTCAGTCACAGCCACCGGACACATAAGGAATAGTCTCTTGTCATGATCATTGTGCTCCAGCTTCATGGCCTTTATAAGGTGGAAGAGTATGTAGACAGGTCTCTCTGCTAGCAGTTTCTCTTCCAAAGAGCAGAGGTTGAATGGCTTTTGCACACAAAGTTTTACTTTTGGTACTAAAACTAAAAATCAGGTAGGACACCACCTCCACCAAACGTCATATCCTAGACAGTTGTTCTCTCACCCTTCCTAATGTTGAGATGCTTTAATACAGTTTCTCATATTGTGGTGATTTCTAACCATAAAATTCCTTTGATTGCTATTTCATAACTGTGATTTTGCCACTATTATCAGTTGCAATGCAAATAAATGATACATAGAATATCTGAAGTGTGACCCCTGTGAAAGGGTCATTTAATGCCCAAAGGGGTCACCACGCATAGGTTGAGAACTGTTAGCCTAGAGGGTTCCAGGATGTGCCAGGAATCCAAATTTGAATTTGGGATAGAGTAGAGATTGAGGTGAATGAATGAATGAATGGTCGATGGCACCTTCTGAGGCTCAAACTAGATGTCTTCCCCTAAAAACAAGTCAGTGTCTCACCACGTGACTCATGCGGGTTGCAGACACCGAATTCCCACCAATGAAGGATGCAATTATCAAAGGAGCAAGGTGAGCATTTTCCCCGAGCCTTCCCATAAGGAGGTGGGGCCGAGTTTTGACTTGTGGCGGGTCTCACCTATCATCACTGCAGGCCCAGCTTGGCTGCATACCAACCCCTGAGTCAAATGGGAGAGGGTCACAGGCGCTCAGCGCTGGATTGTCTGAACCAAGGAGAGAAGAATGATAGGCTTGGGTGTGTGGTAGCAAATATCAATTAGAGTCTTCAGACCCTTCAGACACCTTCTTCTCTCTTCCCAAGAGCTTATAATCATAGAAGGGTAAATCACGAGCTTAGCAACTCTCAAAAATCACCTCTGCAAACTGCATGCACCCAGCAACATCTGCTAACCCCTACGGCCATGGGCTAAGGCAGTATGTGCACCAGCTTAAGGTCTTGGAGTGGGGAGAGGATGTGAGAACCAGATGATGTCAAAAGGTCCATGGCTTCATTTCTTATGCTCTTTGAGAGATGATGAGACATTGTAGGAGGTCTGGGAGAGCAGAGATCTAAGAAAAGAGATGGGATTTCTCTTTTCAAGACTGAAGAACTTCCCTAAGACCTCCGAGTCTCTCTTTTCTGATCTGTAAAGTGGGAAGAAAGTCAACTAATGCTGGAGGGGAGGGATGTTGTTAGGAAGCTTGTGGAATGCCTACAATACGCCCGAGGTGACCTGTGGCTCATGGGAAATGCCCCAAAAGTGACAATAGCTATCACATAACCAAACACATCATCACTTATTTCAAATAGACATCAATTCTCAAATCTGTAGTATTGAGCAACTAGCAACCCTCCTACAGTTCTCCAGTCCTTAACATAACCTCTTTATTTATTATAAGCTTCCCCCTGCCCCAGATGAGGCAACAAAAAGAACAGAGATGCTCTATATTGCAAGACAACCACTTGTGATTACCCAGAACCTGGGATCATTCTGCAATTTGATCTGGAGTGTGGCATTGGTTAATCTTGCTTTGTTCTCTTCTGGTTGTGCTAATGTCCCCTTTGTGTGTGTACACATGTCCGATACTGCCTAAGAAACAATCACCTTAATTGCTTGGTGTTAACCTCTGGCTGCTTAAGACAGAGGCTTTTTATCTATCGCTCAATTCTCGCTCCAGACATAATTCCCTACAGTGCTTACATCTCTGTCACCGTCACAGGTGGGTCCGTCTGAGGAAGGCATTTGAGGAAACAATGCTACTGCAAACAAAACAGACCTTTTTACCCCAGAGGACCCCCCAAATATGGTGGGAAAGTCCTGCGGCCGTCTTAGGCCTGGTCTGGTGGTGAGCGTGGTGATGGATTCCACTCAGGTGTCACTGTTTTCGGGCCCCTGAGAAGGATTGATGGTTTACAGTAGGCTGATCCATCATCCAAGGCAGGTGGCACCCTATCGGAATTTCAGAAATCTGTTCCCGGCCACGTTCACTGTTGGGTGACTCCGTAACGACCCTATTTGCGGTGCGTTACTGAAAATCAATGTGGCGCACTCAAGGTCAATGTACTGTTGGAAAACTCTTTAAGCGCTGATGGATGGATTGTGCTTGTTCAGAATAAATGTGAGCAGAAGATGACAGTTGAGCGCCCAACAGTTGTAAGACTCTCAGAGATGGACTTCCTCTTTCGGGGAGCAGTGGGACTCTGGGTGGCTGCACACATTTCCTCCTGCTCTCTATTTAGGGGACACATCTACATATGTTAATGTATCCTTCCTCATACATTTAAGGCTGCCACGAGATCTCATCAGCATAGTACTTGAACAGCCTCCACAAGTCCCTGCAGAATCACACTGCTCAGTGCTGGAAGCAAGGCCCAGCCAGGATGTAGATGAGCAGAAAGACATCTATCTTTTGAAATGGTCTAAAAAATAGCCAAAGATAAAATAATCATTCAAGGGGCTGGCTGTCTTCGTGATTAATTTCACTTGCTCCTGCTCATTTAGAGGGTCAGAGTTCTAGTCCCAAAAACACTCGTCCAGTGGCTCAAAATCGCCTGTAACTCCAGCTTCAGGGGAGCCTCTGCCCCCTTCTGGCCTCCATAGGTACTACACTCATGTGCATATACACAGGCATGCACTTCATAAGTCTTGGGCTTTTTTTTTTTTTTTAAAAAAAAAACTAACTTCAAAATGGATTGTGCAATTGAATCTGGGGTCACAGAATCTAAAGGTTAAAGGTCGGTTAGCCCACTCAAGGTTAAATCCACTCAAGAAAATTAAGGTCAAGGAAGCAAGATAAATGTGCAGCCAATTTTGGAATGTGTGGGAAGTGCCTGTGCCCACTGTGGGGAGAAGGATGGGTCTGAGTGACACACACAAAACTTGAAAACCAAGGAAGGATTCATGGCAGCACTCAGGCCCTTTTACAAGCTAGAACACTAGCAACTGCTACAAACCCTCGGGAAAGTCAAAAAGAAAGCAAGCTGAGACAGATGCAGGGATCTCTGGTCTCCAGCATATTTAAATATTAAAACAAAAGAGGCCTCTAAAGTGGTGAAGTAACTTTTGCCAGTAAGAGACACCCAGGACATAAAACAGATCACATTTTATCACCATAACACCCTTGCCTGGTGACCTATTTATCAACCAAGCAGAGATAACGCTCCATCAGGCCTCTCCGTGTTCCCTGCCTCCCCGTGGTAAAATGGAAACCTCCCCCAGGGAAAATCAGAAAATATACATATGCTGTTTGTTGCCTTGGATAGAGAATGAATTTCAGTGAGTCACTTCTTTTCCCTTCAGCCCCTCCCTGCCTCCCCTTGTCTCCCCTTTCCTTCCTTTCCTCCTTTTCTTCCGCCCTCCCTCCTTCTCCCTTTCCCCATTACCTCTCTCCCTCTCCATCCTTGCCAATGTATATCTATTTTATCTATTTTTGCTGTTTGGGCTATGATAGCCAGTCAAACAAATGCGTCTTCTTTATTGAGGACTCAATAATTTTTTTTGCAGATGGGTTATGAAAAATAATTCTTATAAGGAAAGCAAAGCCCCACTAGAGTCAGATTGTCGCTGTCTGTCTGTCTTCTGTCCTCTGTCCTTCCCTATTTCGTTACTTCCCTTTTTTCCTACATTGTGGTTTTAACTTCCCAAAAGAAAATGTAATCACTGCCTACATAAAGTAAAAAAAAAAAAAAAGATACTTATTAAGTAATGCAAGTGACCTGAGGAGGGCTTAGGCTTGTTTGATATAAACAAAATCATGATCCTCAAGGAATCAGGGCAGATGAAATGGTAGCTATTTCCTGGTTCTCAGTAATCAGGTTGGATCAACTTAAAGACATGTTTATGGGATTTTGCTCCCTCTCTGTGGTCTTCAGCACGTAGCAGGCTGCCTAGCAGAGAGCCTCTGTTTAATACGGAGCCATAGATGGATGAGGATTTACATGAGTACCCAGATGTAGGTATACCAGATGGATGGTATAGAATCCCAAGAACAGATCCTTTCGCTATGGTCATTTATGGGATGGAGTCTGTAGGACTTGAGAAGGATGTAATGAAAGATCTTTAAATACACCATACTATTAAATGTATGTAGCAAAGCAACTAAGAAAACACACATAGAGTGGACTATGGGGCTAGAAGGAGAGCAATTAAGGGTGATTTTTCAATTGAATGGAATTGGACATCCAACTAGATGCTCAAGGTAAGGAAAAACAAAGCTTTGGTAGATGAGAACAACAAGTGTTGGGGCTAGGAGACAGATTAGCTGAGAGAGTGCTTACCTGCCAACACAAAGTCCTGAATTCGATACCCAGAATCCATGTCAAAAGCAAGGCATGATGGAACATGCTTGCAGTCCCATCACTGGGGAGACAGAGTCGGGTGAATCCCTGCAGCTCACTGGCCAGTCTGCCTGGCTTGCTTGGTGAGCTTCAGGCCAGTGAGAAAGTGAAGCTGTCTCCCAGAACAAGTGGAGAGCACTTGAGAAACAATATCTAACATTGTCCTCCTGCTTCCACAGGCGTGCACAAACATGTGCACACATATAATACGAACACGGACACGTGGGAGCAGATTTCCTGAGCATGGTTCTTCCAACATACTCTTAAACTGCTCATCAAAGGCGCTGTGATTGTCCTACATAGTAAACACAACAAAGGTTTACTCAACGAAATGTGTATCTTTTCAAGTATACCATTAGTTTTAGGAACACGGAACCCAGATGTGCATTTCTTTTACTTTATCTCTGGTGACTAGTTTGATGTGGGCCTAATGGTACACACGCACACACACACATATGTGGTGAGCATGCACACACGCACACACACACACACACATCTACTTGAACAAGGACACAAGCAGAAGTTTCTTTTAAATGATTTGTCTAAAACACAGGAATTTCCCCCTTTGATAGAGGCAGATTTCAATATTTGTCTTGGATTCTCCTTTCCAGACAGAAGTTCAGCATCCCACGTGTCTAACTATTGCCATCAATTATGGATGAAAATGGAAAGTTACAGGTGAGATAATAAATTAATTTCCATGTTGTCCTCACATAATTCAGTGCTGCAATCTAAAAGAAGTAGCTCATATAATGAAAAGGACACTGCTTTTAATCCCAATGCGTTCTAATCAGCGAGCAATCATCTCTGCCCATTTCCTCTAATGATGCTCTCATGTTGGCTTACTAAGAGCTAATGTCTGCTTTTGTGAATGAGCTGCAGGGCCTGAGTGCTTCAGCGGGCCTCATCCTGCCTCCACATTCCCAGGCATTAATTAAAGATTTGGCTCTCTTGCCTGTGATAAGTTTCTGCCCGGCCACTGCTAATAGTGGGGTCAGAGAAATATGGGGGGGGGGCAAGATGAGAGGAAAGGCATGGTGTACATGCACAAGCCATCATTTAAAAAGCATCAGAGGCTGGGCGGTGGTGGCTCACACCTTTAATCCCAGCACTCGGGAGGCAGAGGCAGGCGGATCTCTGTAAGTTCGAGGCCAGCCTGATCTACAAGAGCTAGTTCCAGGACAGCTCCAAAGCTACAGAGAAACTCTGTCTTGAAAAACCAAAACAAGCAAGCAAACAAACAAAAACCATCATCAAAGATGAGAGAACAGCTGTGCTGTTCAGTTGAGTGAGCACAGGTCCCCCTGGTTTCCTCTGTGACCCTGATCGCCCCTGGGAAAACCTTCAGCCATGTTATATTATATCATGAATGAAAATGACCCAGACTCTTGATTTAGAATAGTACTCTATCAAATGCTACCTTCCCTAATATTTACATCTGGTCAGCTACCAGTTCTAAAATGGGTCACTCCAAACTGATAGGTGAAATCCACTCTTCTCATTGGTTATGTGGGTCAGGAAATCAGAAGTGCTAACATTGAATATGGTATTCTGAGGCAAGATTTTGAGAGGTGTTGGGACTTAGATGAGGCCGATAGAGTGAAGCCCTCGTGGGGTGGAGATAGAAACAATCCGTTGTCCGTACTCACATACTGAAGCAAGGCAGAGAACAGTAGGCCTACCCCTAGATTCAAATCAAATTTGGACTTGGGCTTCACAGCCTCCAGAAATATTATCAATTAGTGTAGATTAATTAAGCCACTTGGGTCACAGCCTGATGGCACAGGCTTTGATGAACGAGCTCAATACAGATGGCATTAATTAACCACAGGTTCATATACTCGGTGTTACAGTATGCAAAAAGGCCCTGGGAGACAAAGGACGGCATAGTGTGTGCCCACAATCGTTGCTTGTACCCATTTCACAGGTAAAGAAAGTGGAGGTAACATTTCTGATTCATCAGAGATAAAAATCTAATGATGGTGCCTGCATATTCACCTAAGATTATAATACACATCAGGCCAGCAAGGTGGCCTAGTGGGCAAAAGAACTGTCCCTCAAGCCTGTTGGCCAGAGTTCAAGTCCCAAGACTCACAGGATGGAAGTGATCCCTGCACTCTGTCTTTGGACCTCCACACACACACACTGGTGTTTACACACACACACACACACACAGAGAGAGAGAGAGAGAGAGAGAGAGAGAGAGAGAGAGAGAGAGAGTAAATAAGTGAAAACTAAGGGAATACAATTATGTCAGATGCAACCATTTCCACCAATCTTCTCACACCCACCTGCTCACTGTCATTTTTCTTTGCCAAGTGAGCGAAGTCAGAGGGGCCCAATATGGTTCCTCAGTACCGTCTTCTCCACCTTCTGTTTCAACTCATTTAAACATATGTATGTTCCCATTGGTTATATAGATTCTAGTTGTAAAAATAATGCACGTCAATTGTCCCCAGGTCAGAAGGTGTAAAGAAGTTCAAGTATAAAATAAAAGCCATCCGTTTTTTTTTTTACCATCCTAAAAGGATTTGTCAGATGGTCCTTTCAATCCTCCAGATGTATAGATATTTGATTCTGTGCGTATGCACACTGGATATGTAGAATAATGTATGCCCAGCTTTCAATGCCATAAAGCACTCTTTATAAACTTAGTTTTCAATGGCTGCTAAATAACTCCATTGTTTATATGCACCCCAATTCATGCAATAATTAACCTTCCTGTTTAAAAGGACAGAAGACCATTCTGTGATTATCATGAGTGCATTAATTACCCTTTCTTGTTAAAAATACTCATTCTATTTCTTAGTTAAAAAAAAAAAAGAGCTCATGTCTTTAGCTTAGAATATGATCCCTTGGCCTAATGAGGCTATCTATATTCCACCCATAATCCATAGAATATTACTGTGAGGTGCTTATGGAAAGCATGGCCCTCAACCCTTTTATCAAGCAATGCAGAGAACTGACGCTCAGAGAAGGGTGGTTACCGGCCAAGGTCAAGATCAAAATCTGGGGCTACAACATGGACCTTCTGAAGTCCAGATCTTTGCTATGATCTTTTCAAAACAAGAGATCATTGTCGTGACTTTGTTCATTTCTCAGCTATGTGTTCTATGTTCCGTGGGTATCAGGGGTTTTATCTACAATAGTGAGGTTGAGCAGCCCCCTCTTTTGTAAAACAGCTACCACACTTTCTTGCACTCTAGGGATTATCCACAGAGGTTTCATTCCACAGACACAGCTTTTACTCTCCAGCCCTTGAATGTGGATTGTACTCTAGATATGCAGGCTGAAGTGTCTGAGAGCTACCTGCATAACCAAGGAGGGGTGGGAGTCGGAAGATCAACAGTCTGCTCCTCTCACACTCAGCACCCAGCAAGGGCACAGCTGTGAGGCAGGGTCTGCTGCCTCTACTCAGCCGCTTTCAACCTGTGAGTTAAGACTCCTTCAAGGTCAAGTGACTCTTTCACAGACCATCAGAAAACACACATATTTACATCGTAATTTGTAGCAGTAGCAAAATTACAGTTATGAAGTAGCAATGAATATTTGGGGGTCACCATAGCATGAGGAACTGTATTAAACAACCCCAACATTAGGAAACTTGAGAACCATTGGTCTAGCCAGTTCCCAGTGGGATGGAAACTCAATCTCTGGTTGATCAGTCCCTGCTTTGTTCAAAGCATTTCCTTGGATAATGGTATAAACAAGAAAAATGCAACTAAGAATGATCCTAAGTGTTGATGTGTGTGTGTGTGTGTGTGTGTGTGTGTGTGTGCAGAGTAGAGGAAATGCACACTTAAGCTTAGAAATGCTATCTTTTGATGTGAGCTCCCAGTCACCCACAATGAACCCCTTGTCTTGGGGTCTTGTTTCTGAGAGAAGTTCAAACCAAGAAAGGTGATGTCAGTGTTGAACATATTCATTTCATGACAAGAACATATGGGAAGCCATTAACTAACACAGCAAGTCAACCCACCCAGGTGCCCACTGCTACATACAGAAAGTATGACCTCTGCTTACCTCTTACGGATCTAAGTGGATGGGCCCAGTAGCTTTGGGTTCATACTCACGATTTCCGTGTTGAAACTGGTAGTGGTCATTTTGGAAAAGGAGATATCTTGCCAGCTAACACCACTATCCTTTCCTATTAATCTGAGGCTACTTACCTTACAGGAACGACTCAATATCTTTTAGTTTTCTAATCAAAGGGAATCCTTTGAGAGCCGAAGAGATCTAGCTTTCAGATAAATGTGTTGTAATTTTCTTAATGAATGAAGTCAACATGAATCACCGTGGAGACTCGCCCCTGCATGGTAGAGCCTTTGACATTTCCAACAATGTAACAGTAACAGTATTTGGTAAAAATTAAAGACTAAAGATGAAGGGGTTAAGAAATGACCTTTCAACTCGCATGGAGTATGTTAATTTCTAAAATGCAGTCATTGGTTCCAAAGTACTGTTCCACTGCTGTCACCACGGAAGCACGCCACCCCCGCCTTTTGGTTATGAATTACCCTTACAAGAAATACGGGTGCGTGACACTTGCATTGAAAGTGTCACTTGGCATGAGTATGCATTTTTCTTAATGACTTTAGGCCCTGCATATCCTTACATAGGGGCATGTGTTTAAGCCTCAAGATAGTCTCAAATTTCTTCTAAGAATCTAGAGACATGGCAGAATGGTGTCGTGAATGGAATCAGAGGGGAGTCATATTTGCGTTTCTGTAAACCGCGACTCTGTCACTAATGTGTGACCCAGCTGAGTTTTATTTAAACTAGAATGCCTCACATTGATTTGATCTCAAACCATTGTTTTCCAGCAAATGTCTTGCTACACCACAAATTTATAGCATTTGCGCTTGGCGCTTACAGTATAAAAAAATTGGATGCTAGGACCTGGTAGATATCCCAAACCCATGATTCACTAAATATAGGTGTGAAACTCTGTGCCTGTTGTCTTCGTCTTTCTTATATCAAAGTGAAAGACTTGATCAAGTAAGATCGTTTCTTAAGAGAGTAAATGCGATGTAGGAAGTGTTGTTGAAGGGCTGCCACAGAACAAGGCAAACAGCTCAGTCTAGCAGCCATATTCTAACCTTCTGCACCCCCAGGGCTTGGCACATGAGTAACGCTTGGAGTCTGTTGGATTCCTTCCAGGAAGATAGTGTTGGTATGAAGAACTCAGGGTCAGGGGGCAAGTGGCATGACTGAGGCAAGAACCCAAGTTTCCTGGGGCTCATTTCTGAGTCCTTTTCATTAGAGACTGTGACTTTACCAAGTTGGAAGAAGCCCAGAGTGTATGGCTTAGAATGAAAGAGTAAAGGGAAGAATTGAATAAAAATAATATTATTACAAAAATAAAAGATGAGAAGGTAAGAAAGGGAGGATTGTTAGATGATGATAGGTAGATGATAAGTAGGTAGCTAGATGATAGATAGATAGATAGATAGATAGATAGATAGATAGATAGATGCATGCAAACATATATACATACATACATGCAGAGGTACATAGATTAAATCAGAGAGAGAGAGAATGAATGGAGGAAGATACTGAGAAAAATGAAGGAAAGAAGAGAAGAAAGATATTAGAATTCAAAGGAACAGAAGAGAAAGGGAAGGGACCTTTTAGAAAGAATTAAATTTCTGAATCGCCTCTGAAGACACTGCAGCTAGATGTAAGAACCACAGCATCCTTTAGCCAGAGTTCTCCACTGTAGAGTGGCGCCTGATCCGCACTGACTTGCAGGGAGGGGTCCCCACTGAGAACCTCTTCTAACCGCCATGATTTTTAATCTTTCCATTATTACCCTTTGAGAATGTCCATGATGAGACAATAAGGCTTCATATGTAAAACACTTAGCTCAACACCTGGCCTGTGATCAAACATTCAATGTCAGCCCGGATGTGGTCATTATAGTTGGGGTGTACCCTATGATGCTCTCAGAACTGAACACCTGAGGGTCAATGTAATACCAAGGAAGACTAAACCAGGGGAAGAAAGTGTTCGGGTAAGTTAAATATTGTAGAAACTCCAAGAAATAAACATGTAGGAGGAAATTTTATAAGAGTGAGGTAGATTCTTTGTATATAAGAATACTATTCTCTTTTTGTGAGTAGAAAATTACTTATGTTGGGGGAAAAAAGGTGATTTGTTACTAAGCCAATTCCACTTGACTAAGTAAGTTGCTGAAAGATGACCTGATTTAATAGACATACTGGCTAGCCCAAATTCTTTTAAAAAATCTTTTCTCTTTTTCTTCTTCTATATGTTTTTATGAAACTTGTGGTTATTTAATGCTGGAATCACAAGGCTTAGCCACCACAATTACCTTTTAAATATCTTCTTCAATTTTTATTTTAATAAACTTGAATATTTTCAAGCAAATCCAAGACTGTGAAACACAGACAGAGATAGGCATTAGTTGTTGATGAGTTCAATGTATGCCACTAAAATTCATCTCTCAATTTCTCATACTATGACAGGGAGGAGCGAATTTCTGTGTTTAAACTTAGAACATTTCTGGGACAAGAAGGGAACCAGACTTTCCTCTTAAATGGCTGGAAGTGTGTGGACTGGGTATGCTTAACTTTTGTAGAGAAATATTCTTATGTCTCAGGGGAAACAGGTACATAGAACAAACGAGAACAAGTTGAAAGAATGGACAAGTGAGGAGGGATGAAAGAAACATCTTGAAATATCACATGCCTCCTATGAACTAAGAACTAGAAGCAATGGCATCCAAATGTCCCAAGATCCACTCTCATCATAATTATTTCTGCCGATGGAAGTGGTCTTCTTTGACAGGCAGTGAGTTTTGTATTACCTGGCAACTCAGAGGAGAGTTTGAATGGATGTGTGATGTGTTTCCTCATAGACTCTGTGTTCGAGCACTGGGTTCCCAGCTGGTAAGACTGCTTAGGAAGGTTGCAGGATGCTAAGAGATGGAACCATGCTGGAGGAAGTGTGTGTTTAGGGAGCACAGCTAGAAGCAGTATAACCCATCCATTCCTTCTCTTCCACTCTCTGCTTCCTGACCACACGAGCGAGCGATGTGAACAACTGCTTTACCCTCCTGCTGCCACGCCTTTCCCAGCATGAAGAAATGCACTCCTTAAACCACCAGTCAAATAAAGCCTTCCTTCCTTACGATGGTTTTGTCCAAGTCAACAAGTAAAAGTAACTAGTCTACTATTCCATCAAGAACACAAGCAGGGGGCAGCTATGAATATGAGTGTTGGATTATGTCATTAAAATTGCCACGACAAGGTATTGGTATTTGAGAAAAACATTAAAGAAAGGACAATCTTTGGTCAGAAAAACATCATAAAATATTAACTTAAAGTAAATCATGTAAAAGAACTTAAGCACGGGGGTGTTCCAAGAGGGAACATTAGTACAAAGTCCTTCTCAGGAAATTCTGCAAGAGGTGCATCATGATGCGTATATGGGGGTGTGTGCGTGACAAATGACATTTAGGTGTCTATGTTCTTCAAGTTATTTTCAGCTTCAGGGTTCCAGGAATACACGTACGAATCCCAACAAGGGTCCTGGTTATGGCCTAGAGTTTGAGGTAAAGAGCCATAAAAACCAAGAATACAGTAACCACAACAAAGCCAGAGGCCACAAACTTAGAAGAGATGGAACTGAGTGGGGAAATTAGAAGTATCAGCTCTGCAGAGATGGCTCTAAGTCACTGTGAGCTGAATCCACAGTAGGCCAAAATAGAGAAACTGATAGCCTATGCTTGAGATGGGGGGGGGGGAGACAGAGGGAGAGAAGGGGAGAGAGAGAGATTTAACCAACAAAACCAGACCCATAAAAAATGGAACAAAATGAAGTAAGGATGGGCGTGGATGTGTCTTTTTATTTTTAAGCATGAGATGTACCTGGCTAGAGACCAGACCAATGTGGACATAGTCAGCTTCCTTCCCGATGGGAAGAGTCACTCAGGAAATCCATCCTGAAGGTCCCACAGGAAATGTGGATTCAGGCAGGACTGGTTCTTTATGACAAAGAATGTCCCTCAGCACACTGCTCTGAGCACACTGTGCCCTGGCACACTGTCGCCTAAGCACACCGTCTGATGCGTATGTGGGATGCGGCTGTTGGGTGTTGTGAAGCTGGCATGTCTTCTCGGACTAAAGACTCTTTTAGAGTGTGTTTCGTGTTCTGCTCTTTTCTCCAGCATTGTAGAAAAACCATTACCTTTCCTAAAGTCAGTCACTGTGCCCTAATGCCAGCCTAGTTATTAAGCTGTCGTCTGCAGGGTGTGTCCTTTCCTGGCACCTCCAGTGTCTGACCACTGCACCCTCGTCTAAGTTGAAGATCCACCAGATGGCTCACCCTTCCTGCCTCCAGCTTTGTTTCCTCGTGGCAGAATTCCAGCCAGCCTCTGATGAGCAGAGAGTCCTTCCTATTATTCTGTAAGCCCCTAAACCAAATCTGAGTCAGGACAAAAGAGATGTTTCTCTTTCAAACCAGCCCTATAGGATGCCCACCCTGGGACCCCTCAACCGTCTCCATCCTGACAAACCTCGTATTTCTCACCAAATCCACAGCTTACTGAGTCACATTATAGCCCTTCAGTACATCTGGGGAGATTAGAGCCTATTAAAAAAGCCTTTGGCACCAGCAATTTAATGCTCAAGGCTCTAATCTGGAATTGGTATATTTATCCTGGTCTTTAATTATTAACGTTGCATTATTGATCCAATACCAAAACGCAAACAACAAAAACTATTCTAACTAATTATTGTGGGCTTTCTACCTTTTGGGGGTTCTCTACTAGGCTTCGCGTCTAAGCTGTTCCTTTGTACCAATCAATAGGGTTTAATTCATTAACACGTTTCAGAGCCTTGTTTCCTTTGCTTGGCAGTTTTCTTCAGATTGCGAGGGAGTGGACAGAGTTCCTTCCCTGGCATTAGCATCATTGTCTATCCAAATGTGTTTACCTTGGAACACCCAAATGAGTTTAACAAACCCACTTCCTGGTATTCAGGGCCCAGTGACTGGCCAATGCTTTATAAACAGTCACTGCATACTGCTTATGTCTCTAAAAGGACATTATATTATCAAAGTGTCTTATGCACTAGGGCAGGTCAGTGTTGATGTGGAGACTCAAGGTCACCTTGAATCTTCTCAGGGCTTTTCTTTGGATGAAAAGACAATGCTAGTTGGGTGCAAATGTAGCCTGAGTATTTATTGATGAAGAACTCAATGAGTTATAGAATGTTACTACAGTGCTGGATCATTGGTCAGATTTCTGTATCATGAGTGTGGTCCTTGTCCCTTCCCCAAACAGTTAGGTGCCTTTCCATTTTGGCTTCCTGACCTTAAAGATGGTATAAGATGCAAACAGACATTAGAAAAAGGGATTATAGGAAGGTGAAAATGGTAGTTAGTTATTATCAACTTTGGTCACTGCCGACTATACAGTAGGCACTCAGTACATTTACTTTTAACCTAGGAAATGAGCCTAGATCCTCAAGCATGCTGGTCAAGCCCTCTGTCACTGAAATTCACCCTTCAGCATCCGGGTACTTCAGGCTGGCCTCGAACTCGTCATTTCCCCTCCTTCTGCTTGTGGCACATCCTCCTGATTGACTTGTACCACAGCCACTGACTCCATAAGCATTTGTGGGAAGGATAAATGAATGTCAACGATCTGACTCTCTGCTACCAAGAAACCTGCAGTCCTGGAAGGATTCAAAAGAGGATACCACAGATCCATCCTCTTGTCAGTGACCAGGACCCCTGAGGAGAGAATATGGCATTCTCTGACTTCCACATATGCCCATAAAACCCTTTAAGAGTATAACCATGAGTTCTCTTTGTATCACCTCTTAGAATCACCAGGACCATATGTTTAAATTCTCAGTGGAAAGCAGGAGGACTACATTCATTTTGCTCTTTGAATTATCCACATGCCGCCCCCCCCCCGGGGGAAACCATTATGTTTAACAAACCCAGGGTCATTTGGGAAGCTTTGCTACCAATGGGTAGTCCTTTCCTCACTTTGAGAAGTATACAACGGAAAGAGAGAAACAATCCAAGATGATGAAAACCATATGGCATATCTTTTATTTTCCTATGACTATACTTTAGATATAGTCTCTAGTAAATCCATACTGGCTAAACGTACACATGTCTAGTGATGCTGTTTGAACTACTTAAAAGAAGACCCGATTGACTTTCAAAAATAATTTTGTGTCCCCTGGTCAACTGCATAATTTTCTTTTCAGTGTCATTTAATTCAGGTGTGAAAAGTTAATGCAAAATAGTTAAAAAGTATCAAAATATGGAGACAGAAGTGAAAATTTAAGGGCATTAGAAATTACTCAGTGTTTAAGAACGTGTACTGCTCTTGCAGAGTACACGTGCTCAATATCCAGCAACCACGCAGGTGGCTCCCATCTGAGTGTAAGTCTAGCTCCAGGGGATCCAATGCCCTCTTCTGGGCTCTGTAGGTACCTGCATTCACATGCATATACACACACAAACATACACATACATACACACAATTAAAGTAAACCACACACACAAAATAAAACAAAGTAAAATGAAAACAAAATGAAAAGGATAGATAGATAGATAGATAGATAGATAGATAGATAGATAGATAGATAGATAGATAGATAAACAGATATATGCAAAGTGCACATCCAAAAGACAGGCTTTCTCAGAGAACTGGCATGGTAAGTCCAACACCAGAGGTGACACTGGTACATGAACACCTACTAGTGTAATTATCTGTTAATTCTTCTTTTGTGAGTGCATGAAATGAAACTCAGGGCACATGTCAAGCAAGTGCCCTAATGACCGACCTACTTACCCAGCCCTGAAATCTTTACAGTCTTCAAATGCCGCCATCTTTTAAAATTATACGATGAAGCATGAGTGGTATTGATGACAGATTGGGTTTAACTGCAAAAAAAAAAACAATTTAAATTCTTATATTTGATCAAAATAAATACAGTTCTCTACATTGTCCTATGGTTATTTTGCTATCATGTTTAGACAGTGACATTTTAAAGACGATTTTCCCTTTTGCTTTCTGGCAAACTAAAACGTAATTTTACGTAGTTATGTCAAGAATGGCTGAACCTTTTCCCTCAAGACATATGAGAGCCATAAAAATTCCAAGCAACAGAGATGATGTCATATCGAAGACTAATTAACACACCTATGGGATAATGTATGTTATATGGTCTTTAAATTTTTATTAAGGTCACCATGAAGTATGGCTTAGAAGTAATGATGATGAAGGCATCGGTCTCCAACACCACCTGTGGGAGTGATAAGTCGTGGTGAAGAGGCTGTCTGGATATGATGGGTTGGGTATCCTTTAGCACATCATCACAATAGTCCATTATCCTCGGAAGAGCCCTCAGAGGGACTGACATCTCTAAGCATCTCAGGAGCTTGTCCCAGGAAGCAGTAGAGAGACGGCATTTTGGTGGAAAAAAGAACAGCAAAGATATAGAGGAGCTACCCCTCAGAAGCATCCAGGAAACCACAAGGATTATGATACAGAAGATGAGCCCATACGGAGATGCTGAAGAGGATGCTACGAAGGGATTGTGTGGATTCTGGTGATGAAGGGACTGTAGCAGACAGTGGTGATCATGTCCCTCCTCATTCTATTCCTCCTCCTTTCAGTGCTCTTGCATTTAGGGGCAGCCAGCCCTGCCACCAGCTGAACTGACAGACCACAGTCAGAAAAGATGCTGTGACTCCCAAGCAAACCAGATCCAGCCCTGAAAGACGCAACTCAGAACATTCTAAAAGGTACCTTCCCTTGCTCTGTGGTTCCAACCTTATTATCTCTATCCTGATTCTCTCTCTCTCTCTCTCTCTCTCTCTCTCTCTCTCTCTCTCTCTCTCTCTCTCTCTCCTCCCCTCCCTCTGGCCTCCTAGTTTTTAACATTTTTAATTTTGAGACAGAGTCTCTTGTGCCTTAAGCCAATCTTGAACTTGTGGTATAGCTAAGGATGGTGCCGAGCTTCTGATCCCTCTGCCTGCACTTTCCGAGTGCTGGAATTGCAGATGTAAGCCACCACATCTGGTTTAGATGATACAGGTGCTTATATGACAAGCCTTCTTTCTACTGAGTTACATCCCCGAGTCCCTTCTCTCTCTATTTATCCCACTACCTCCTTCCTGACTGCCACAAAGAAAGCAACTTTGGTCCACCATATGCTCTGGCCATCATGATACTTTGCCCAGCCAGCGGCACACAGCAATGGAGCTAGCTCACCACACACTGAAACCTCTGACACTATGCGTCCAATGCAACCATTCCCTCTTTAGAAAGCTCCTCATGTTATCTATCTGGCTAGCATGAAGCTCTCTTACATTCCCAAAGTGTATACTGTGAGATCCTCTGCTAGATGCCTTCCTCTAGAGCCCTGGGACACCCTAAACCACGTAATACAGACACCTAGAGGTATGCAATGCTTTATCGGGTTCTCTTTATGGAGGAAAGGGAAAATGCAGGGTTGCGGTAAAATCAAATTGCTAATAAGATAACAAAAGAATAGGGAGAGGTGAAGATAGAAATCCCCAAAGAGTTGCAAACTCCAGCGATGTGCATGCCCAGACCATTGATGGAAACAGGACAAAGCACACTGCACACGGGTGCAGATCTTGGTCATTTAACTTTACTTCTCTTTGACAACCATAGTCTCAAATGGCATTTACTCTGGACAATACTCTCTCCAGGCACTTACCTTCCAGGATATGTTCCCAAGCTCCCACAGTATTTTCTATCCCCTCCCATTGACACTCACCTCCCGCCTTTAATGTTTGTCTAAGTATCTGTCTCCACTGCTGATTTTTACATCACTGAGAACAGTAGCAGCTATGTGTATATATCCTATTCTGTGTTCTCAATTCAGATGTTTGATTTGGATAGATGAATTTCCAGCCTCCAGGGCTGAAAAGGAACCTTCCTGTGGAGTTACCCCCTAAAGTCTCAGTGCTGAAGGAGAAATCAGAATACTCAAGCATAGCAGCTCAGCAGTTTGAAGGGCTTTGAACAAATTTACCCATGGATAAACTGCAGACTTGAAACAAGATGGGACTCTGACATTCATGACTGGTCCACTCTGTCCCTCTGTTCCACACAGACTATTCCTTATCCAGATCTCTGACAAGGCCATGGGAGCCAATTTTAGACAACGTCAAGAGGCATTCCTAAGGTATAGAAGGGAAATTGAGGCCTCTGTCAATATCCTGGATTAAACACAAAACATCTAAGCTATCTTTGGGGAGAGCTTCAATCTTTGAAACCCTCTGAATTGCATTCTTCCCTGTCATTAATCACCCTTGCATAGCATCTATCCAGGGTCCTCATGTGTCACAGAAACAGGAGGCATCAAGCATCTTGTCCTCTTTCCTGAGTCGCTCCTAGAAAAAAATACCTTTTTCTGAGATGTCAGTGAGCACTTAGTTGTTGGGAATTCTTATTTGATGCCAGAGGTTCCTTAGGGCCAGAGGGAAGACTTATCAGTAAAAGCACTCTTGTACAGTGTGTGGGTTCTGTTCCCAGCACCCACATGGTGCCACAGAACCATCCATGACTGTCATTCCTCCATGTCATCTGAGGCTCTCTTGTGGCCTCCTTGGGCACCAGGCACACAGGTGGTACACATACATGCCTGAATGGAAAACACTCAAGCACATACAATAAAATACATTTGCAAAACTGGTTTCTCAGCTGTTCAAACAGTACACAGGATCATCTTTCCACTATCATGTATGCATTCACTTGCCTATATTGTAATTTTTCTTTTTGGTTTTCTGTCTGAAAAAAAGGTTTAGTTTTGTGATTCTCTTCCACATTTTCCAACTGCATTGAAGCCCCATTGGAAACATCCCTCCTTGGAATGCCTGGTATTCCCATCTGTCCATTGGACAGCTGGAACATCCCCTTGGACCTCCGGGTCCAAGTCACTTTATATCAGTAAGAAAGGGGCCATTAGCAGCTTCTGTGCTTCCAGAGAAGTCACACAGTCTCAAAGGCTTGCGAATCTACACTGAAAAGCTTAGAAAACCTTCCTTTTCTACACCAGTGAGGGCAGTGCACAGAACCACACTGGAGAGGAAGAGCTGGCAGCCACACCAAAGAGGAAGCTGGAGCCAAGATGATACTTAGGGTTTCATATTGGGCCCCTTGCCCAAGCACCCGATGGATCTGAAATTGTGGACATAAAGCAAGAACTTGGCACGGGATGCGAGGAGATGAGTGTGCATGAGGTTTCGGTTGTGCAAGGGAGGGAGGCTGATGGGAAATGTTTCAACTCACAGATCTAGACAGTGTCTGGCTAAGTCTCATGGAGCCAGAGAGAGTCCCAGCCGAGTGCTGCAGCTCGTCTCTTGCAGAAAGTAAATAAATGTGCTGCCAATGTTGTATTGAGAGACAAAGACCCATATGAAAGGGAAGCACTTAGGAACATTGTCAGTTGGCCAGACCCAGGTTCTAAGGCTTAGGGGAGCTCATGAGCTGTACCGTAGCCTGGATAAGTCCTCCGTGAGTCAAGGACGCTCTTTGATCTATCCAGTCTTGCATAATCTGGGGCAAGCAGGGGAGACTATCGGAGATGGAAAGGGGAGGAAAGCAAGGTTTTCAGTGGCTACAAATTACTGTGAAAGACTGAGTCTGGATCATTAACATGTATTTTAGTGGTGGATGCACCCAGGGGTGTTGTTAGGTACATGAGGCACGAACAGAAGTCAGAGGTATTACCTCCGTGCATGCAAGTTGGACTCTTTCTTGGTGCTCTAATCCTGGTCCTGTTAGAGCCTGCCTTTTGCTTTCAGAGTGAACTGGTTTGTTAATTTTGAATTTTATCAACTACCGCATTAAATGTTATTTATTTTGATGATCAGGGCTTTGAGGCAGCCCCTTGGATTTTGCAACCTGAGTTCAGGACCTCTCTCCCCAGCCTGTTCTTACCCTCAGGTCATTTTGCAAACAGAAAAGTGAGGCTCAGACAACATTTGTGCTTTGCCCAAGGCTATGTGTCTAGTCAACACAAGAGCTTAAACTGAAAACGCCCTGGCTCCCAAGCCCCACTCTTCCCATCCAGGACACTGTCTCTGTGGAGTAAGCACTTCTGTCTATTCTGATGGTTGACATTGTCAGGCACAAGGATGCCATTACAAGGAAGTCTGTCCCCAAAGACTGCGTAATTGGAGAGGACTTGGGGAGAGACACATCGCTGAAATGTTGTCAGGGAAGAAGCTCAAAAGCTCTTATACAACTTATAGCAAATGTCAAAAAAAGAAGACCGAGGATTGGGGAGACTAGTCAGGAAAATGCTTACTTTATAAGTATGAAACCTGGAGTTCAATTCCTAGAATCCATGTTTTAAATGGGGCGGGAATAGGGCAGGAGTAATGCAGATATGCAATCCCAGTGTTGGAGAGATGGATGCGGGATATCTCTGGTACACAATGGTCACCCAACCTAATCTGCTTGGTCAGCTCCAAGCCAGTGAGAAACCCTGTCTCATAAAAAAAAATAAAATAAAAAGAAGAAGAAAGAAAGAAAGAGAGAGAGAGAGAGAGAGAGAGAGAGAGAGAGAGAGAAAAGGGAAGTTGACTTCTGACCTCCACACACAAAACATACATGTTTCAAACATGTCTACCTACACATGAGCATGCATACATGCATTCATACACACAAACTAGCATACAACCAAGAAGTACTGGCAAAGACTGGCAGATGAAGTATGTCCTGAGTTAAATAGGAGGGTTTGAATCCCGTGAGGTCATGGATAACTTCAGAGGAGCTGTTTGTTAACTTTGCTTAGAAGACATTGAGGTAGGAGAGGGGAAAAGGATGATTTGGAATGCTACTATAGCATAAGCAGTATTTCCCGAGAGCTGTCAACAAATGGTGTGCCAGGGTGCATTAAATTCAGTGGTTAGCGTAGATTTCCATGCCTGCGAACTCTTGCTAATGGTATTATTTATCTTCTCTGAGAGCACGGTCATTCTTTGCTGTGGAAAGGAGAGTTCATGAAGAGGCCGGGCCTTCCCACCTGCAAATTTACTGTTCAGGCCAACATTTCCTGATCAAATATCTGTTTTTGCCAATTCAATTATTATTTAAGAAATATTTTCTCTGTCTCTTTTGTTGAATGAGGACAGATGTTATATTAGCTTCGCTTGCCCTTTTAACTCCATGCATAGTAAGTGCTTAATAAATATTTTCAATAAATAAATAATTAAGTTTGAATGAATTTTTATAATCTATTTCTCAGAGAGAAGAAAATCCCCTGGGTTATTCCTGCCGGTCTGGGAAATAGTTCAAACCAATCCTTTCAATAAGTAGATATATGCTCTATGTCCCTCCACTTCTGCATTGCTGTAATGAAAAGCCTGGGGCATGCTCACTTTAAAAGAAAACAGGTTTATTCAATTAATGCAAGGTTTCAGGCACTCGAAGCCCTCTTGGCACGACTTGGGCTTTTGTAAAAGTCCCCACCCATTGTTGCACCTATGGGTAGACACAAACGGCACATGGAGGAAGAAAGTTCCCATCTCAAAGCTGTAAGACAGAGTGAGCAGACGTCCCGTTTCCCCTTCCATCTCCATCCCTCTACATCCTACTGGTTAAAGGTCCATACCGTCTCTGAATACTGCTACCCTAAGGATCAAGCACACAGCATGTGGACCGCTCAAGCTGTATCCAAGCAGCGGCAGGCTATCCGCAGTGACAGCTCGCTGGCTCTCATTTAGTCACTGAAAGAGCCACAGTTACTGTGCTATGGTCATGGGCAGTTGGGCCATCTGCTTACCTTGTCCTTCTGCCTACTATGTCTCCCTCCACTCCGTTTTAATGTCACTTCCTAAGAAACATTGCCTAGCCAGCTAATTGTTATTTTCAATTAAAGCCTTCCTTTAATTTGGCTTCTCCATATAACCCATTGCCCTGATTTATTATTTTACCCAATATCTCATATTTTCTGAAAAAAAAAAGCCTTCTGGTGTCTTTCTAATTTGCCCACTAGAATCTTCCCTCTTTGAAGATACACACACCCTTGATCTTGGCCAGAGATCTTGAACGTACTCTGACTTTGGAAGCACTTGGCAGATATTGGTTGGAAGATTAAATGAAATGACAGATGAATGAAAATGCCATGGCCTTACTATTTTGACCTGCAGGATAATAAGGGTGACCTGTACGCGTGACATGGATAGATCTCTAAGACACTTTCAACAAATAAAAGGAAAATATTCACACCATTCGACCCAACTTACTTTTAAGCCAAATACAATGCACGTGTGCTTAGAATCAATCCCCCAGTTTCACCTGAAGAAAGGCTTTCAGGAAGCTGTGTGAGTGAACAGGCAGTTGATTGGCATAGAAGAATACTTTTTGAACTAGCATCGTAGCTAAAAGTGACTCTTGCCCTCTTGGGAAAGGGCCTAGAGGACTTCTCTGATAGCTGCGGTCCCTTGTTGGCAGTGACAGAGACTTTAACAACAGGTGTAACTTCCCCTTTTAAACAGTCTAGCACTGCTCCGGGCACGAGCAGACATTCAGTATCTGTTCTTGGATGAGCAAGCTAAAGAAAGATCCTATAATGCAGGTGATGAGCCAGTGTCTGCTTCCCACCGGAAAGAGATGCAGTCTTGGAGAAACCACCCTAGGGCCTGCCGATGGTGTGGAATAAAGGACCTTTGCAAATGCGAAGAACACAGTTGCACAAGTGAAAGTTGAAGTCAAATCCTGGCGGCAGTGGAGCAGAGGCGGTAGACTACATGCGATGGTTTGCAAGCAGGAGCTTTCCTTGGCAGATGCTCAGGATCAGCATGTGAATGGCAGAGGAAGACTAGGACTAGGTAGAGGGAGAAGCTGGTCTCTGACAGGCAGCAGAGGATGCCGCCAGCCTCCGAAGGATCTGGGATTGCCCATCAACAGAGTCTTGAAATAGAGTGAACAGGTGTCTGTGCCTTGCACTGGCCAGGCCTTAGAAGTGAGCTGCTTTGGGGAAGAAGGTGTGATCTTGGACTTCTCTTTACAATCAGGCAGGATGGTGTCTTACTGCATAGTTCTAAAGATGGGGTTGATGTGGTATCCTTGCATTTATTAGCCCACTGATCCAGAACAAAAATATGTACGACTAAAACCAATATGTAATTGTTGATAGATAGAAGTTGTTACAGAACTCTTTTCTAGGTTTCTAGGCAATCTAATGACTAAAATGATCTTTGTAAACCCAATCTTAAATAATAATAATAATAACAGCATGCTTTATGCCATGCAATATTTACTGATTGTCTATTAGATGCAATGTCCCATTCTAAGTGTTATTGATAACAAAGATGAAAAATGCATATCTTCTCAGTATAAAATCTAGAGAGAAAAGACAAACAAGATAGACAGAGCGAGCTAGATGGAATATGAATTGGTGAATGAGCAGACTCAAAAATGAAAATGGATATAGTCGGGTAAATAGAAGAATATACATATATATATATATATAACTTATAGAAAGAAATTATAAATAGATGAAAATTGATAAGTGATAGATATATGACAGATAGATGGGTGTTGATAGATAGATGATAGATAAGATAGATAGCAGATAGATTTAAGCTAAGAGATGATAGACAGATCAAAGTTCGAAAATGGTAGATGAATAGATAAAAGTTGAGGGATGATATCTGATGATAGATGACAGATAGATGATGGATAGATAGATAAATGACAGATGTATTATTATAGCGGTTATCTAAAATGTATAAAAAGACATAAGACAAAAGGAAGAGAAAGTTGGTGCTGGGACAGACATACAAGTCATTATTTTATGTCATAGAAAATGTCAACCAAGAAATTGGGTGTTGAGCAAAGCCAGAAGGAAGACAATGACCAAGCCATGTGAGTCTTGAGGGAAGGTATCTTCTCCCTTAGAGAACATAGCAGTAGCTCTCCTGTACAGAAAGCACAGAAATCTTGCAATGTTGACTCACTTTATCTTGCTTAATCCCTCAACAGGTAATATCAGTTTCCTTGGAAAAAAAGAATTGAGACCTATGGAGATTAAAGATTTTTTTTTCTCCAGGCCCCTCAGAAGGCAGGGTTCAAACCCAAGAGGAAACAGCAAAGTTTGCCCCTGAACTGAAGAGGAAGAGGAAACTGGACTGTGTTAGATTCCAGAAACACACCCTCTTGCTGAAACTGTTAACACCTGGATTTGCCTGTATACTACAGGTAGCTGTGAAGACATGGCTATATTGACTCTGCTAGCCTAATTCTAAAGCAAGAGTGGCTAAGGACTTCACTATGCTGCCCTCAAAGTCTGGTGTGGGGCAGCCTGCTGCTTGGTCTGGCTGAACGTTCAGTGCCTCTCAGAGCTCAGTCCTAGAGAGCTCCTCAGTGGGCACTGTATTAACCAGCTTTCCCAGGGGGTAAGACCAACAACCAAGCAGAACAAAACAGTTCAAAGGGAAAACCCCAGAGCTCCCTGAGGAGAGGCAGCAGGGGTAGGCAGGCCTGGTGACAGACAGGTTGGCTGTCTTTGTTCTGAGAGAGGTTCAGTTGGCTCCATGCCCACAGGTTTCCACTGTATTCTCTCAAATTCTCGGATAGAGCTATTGACCTCTATGGCAGCCATATCCTTAACATCTTCCCCAGTTCCCTGGACCACACACGCCCAGGGTGCAGCCCGCAGAGATCACATAAAGGAACATAGAATACTCAATGTCTCATATTTTGTTTCTCTCCCACCAACCACACTAATTCTACATCAGAAAACCATTAATTCTACCAGACCCTCCCCCAAGTGCAAGAGACCAACCCAGTAGGCAAAAGACATCACCTGCACACCTTGCTAGAACTTCGTGTGACTTATCTCTCACAATAATTTTACAAGATAGATATGCATTTCCATTTTTGTCAGTGAAGAAACCAAAACAAAGAGGGGGTGGCAATGGATCAAGGCCAGTGCCCTTCACTTAGCTGAATTTGCTGCATAGCTCTTCCTATGAAGGATACATTGGGTCATGTGCAGAGTGCGGCCAGGGCTGGCCAGTTTCACAGTTCTGCTACCACCACACTGCCATGGCTCTACACATCTGTGGGTCCAGTCAATGTTGACTTGAAAATATTTGAGAAAAATCTTGCATTGGCAGCAGACTGGCACATTCTTGATATTTTTTGCCAAATTTCCTTAGCAATAGAGAAGAGCTAAAATTCACATAGTCTTAATTTTGACGTCATTTATGATTTATTTTTTTCTTTTACTTAGGGATGTGTGTGTGTGTGTTTGTGTGTGTGTGACCTCGGAAAAGGAAAGAAGGACCAGAAAAGAGTGTCAGAGTCCTTGGAGCTAACAGGTAGTTGTGAGCTGCCAAAAATGGGTGCTGGGAACTGAACTCTTAATTACTGAGTGAACTCTCCAGCCCATACATTAGATACGATAGGTAATGGAGCGGTTATTTAAAGACACAGGAAGGTATGTCTATGATAGGTAATGGGGCAGTTATTTAAAGACACAGGAAGGAATATGCAGGTTCTGTGGAAGCACCACATCACTCCATAAGGGCTGATAAGTATATTGGGTCTGTGAGTGGCAACTGTCCCAGAATCTCTGAGTCTCCTCTCACACTCTGAGGGACAACCACACCTGTTGAGGATGGCTAGACAGTGCCTTAAGACCTGCAGTTACAGGAGTTCTGGTAAGAGACAAAGACCTTGCTTTGAGCACTCCATGCTGGGTTGACTATTACACTGTACAGTCGGAAGTGATTCCAGCCTATGGTCCAGGCCCCACTTCTAGCAAGTCAGCAGGGAGTTGTCAGTTCGTGAGGAGCGCTCTGCAGCTTGCTCACCTCACACAAATGCTCAGAGCTTGAAGTTGGAAAGAGTTCTATCTCAAGTCTCTCCTCTCTTCCAAGTCTGAAGTTTCAGCTTTACCCTCACCTCTGTGAGAACCACTGAGCATGGGGGTGGCTTTCTGTTCCAGGTCATTGGACCCTCTCCAGGCCTTGAAGTGGTCCAGATCTAAAGTTGAAGCTTTCAAGTGTATTCCCCTGCACCTAGCATTTCCACCTTGATGCTGGGGAATTAAACTCAGGTGCTCATGTTGACTGAGCAATCTCTCCAGCTCCAAACGTCCTTACATCTCATTCATTCATTCACTCATTCATTCATTCATTCATTCCTGGTTTTCTAGTATGGTGTTGAGGATTGAAACCAGGACATTACACACACAAGGCAAACAATCTACCACTCTATACATTAAAAAGATGTATTATCTTCTTGTATTCTTTCTTTATTTGTTTCTTTCTTACGCACCCTTATATCTCATCTTATGCTCCCCTAAATCTATCCATGAGCTAGAAAGCTGTTGAGTTTGGACGGGCAGGGTAAAGAGACACGGAATCAGGACAAATCAATTTAGTGGAAGAGGCAAGCCCTCCAGATGGAAACAGCCTGATGTATTATGAAATTGCCTCTGATGCTGGCTTGATAGGTCTCCCTTCTGCTTCTGCTTTCAAAGCATCCCAATCTTTACCCATCACCAATCTCCATTTTGCTTCTCTGACTTTGAGTTCTTTAAGTCTTTTTTAAAAGTCTCTCAACTGACTCAGCATTCTCTCAAAAACCATAAGGAAGATGTCCTGTTTCCTGCTGGAGGGGTGCCATCCAGTCTAGCTACAAAGCTGCATCTTAATTAACCATCTAACCTCCCATTTCCCAAGCGGGCCTTGATAATAGTTTTAGAGAAAAACGAAGTTTGGGCTGGTTTGTCCAGGAGACTTAGGTTGAGCTCACCTCCCTCCTCCCTGCTTTGACCTTTTCAAAGAAATTTAGCCTCTGGAGTTTTCTATCTTGGTATTTATAATATACCCGACAGAAATACTAACCAAGTAATAACTAAAACAAAAATGCAGGCATTGATGTTTTGAAAGGGAACATGGGCTATTAGATAGCTTGGTATTCTTATTTTCAGGTTTTTTGTTGTTGTTGTTGTTATATCTCATCACAAAGATGAAATGTCTTCGTACTCCTGGATCCCACTCTACTGTCCACAGATGCGCCTATGTCCAAATTCCATCCGTTTCCTGGTCCTGCCAGATGTTTCCTGGTTATAATTGCGACACTCGTCCGTCATCTTTAGGTACTTCCTTTGGCCAGGAGGAAGGCTGTTTCCAGTTACCATGTTCTCACACCGAGTGAGCACCTTCCTCCGTGGCCTTCCTCAACCCTCTTTTCCTTTCTCACCATGGCTGCCAAAGAGGGGTACTCAGCAGCTTCCACCCATTCCAAAGCACAGAACATGCTTAGCAGGGACCTCAGAACCAACCAAGTCAATAGTATCCGTGAACTAACCTCATCTACCACGTTCTTTTTAAGCCTTCTTCCTTCTGTGCAGAATATTCTCTGTGGTGAATGCGGAGTCTTCCCCAAACTTTATCATATGAGACACATCAGTAAAAGACACTAAAGGAGACGGTTCTTACCTATGGAGGCCGTGTATGTCACAGACTGAATACACCACTCACGGGCCATAGGATGCTGCAGACTTACATTTACTTTCTACATGACATTAATGGGCCCTGCTTCTTGGGTCATTTAAAATATGCCATCAGTCCTGCAAAGGTGGGGCTGCTTCTCCCAAACAAAGGGAGAGAGAACAGAAAGTAGGAGCCATTTATAGACTCATCTTTTTTTTTTTTTTTTTTTTTTTTTTTTTTTTTTTTTTTTTTTTTTTTTTTTTTTTTTTTTTTTTTTTTTTTTTGCTCATAGATATCCCCAGATTCTAATATAAAGAGCCTCCCACCCTGGGAAGGTTAGTAGTTGGATTTACTTTCATATTTGATGTAGGTCGAGGAAATGGAGTTACTAAAGTATTCTTCTAAATGCCAACTAAAAAGATTCTTCTCAGACTAGAGATATGGCTCAGGGAAAAAAGCACTTGCCACATAAGTGTAAAGACAGAAGTTTAGGTTCCCAGAACCCCTGTGATATCTGAGTGGGTGTGGCAGCACACCCGAACTGGACTCTCAGTGTGCCTCGAGGAATGGGGTTGTGAGACGGGTTCTATGCTACTATCTGGCTAACCACACTGAGCCAGCTCTAGGTGCAGAGAGACAATGTCTCCACAGACAAGTTGGAGAGTGATTAAGAAAGACACCACCAACATCAGCCTCAGGCAACACCATGGCTGTAAAACATGTACATGTATCTGCACATGTTCATACACCCACACATGTGCAAACACACGCACATTATGTGCACTAACAACACACCACACAAACACACACATTCATATGTAAAAGCCAGTCTTCACACGGTCTGTGTATGTATTTGTGTTGCATCCACGCTTCACAGTACACAGCATAGCTTACTTTAGGATAAAACAAAGCGCTCAAAAGCTTCAAGCAGATAGCTCTTAGTAACGGCTTTTAAGCAAAGACTAACAAACATTGGTTGATCAGAAGAACTATAAATGTACCCATGAAAAGTGAGCATTACCTCTATGATTATTACTGGAGAGGGATTAATAGGAAGCCCTGAGAATAGCACAAATCTCCTGGCCAAATCCAACAGCAGCCCGTGTAGTCCAGGCATTTGAATACGGGAATATGTTTGTAGTGCGCTGTTTATTTCAATAGGTGGTGTGAAGTCTGGGCATCTTATCCAGCCTTGTGATGTGCCCTAGACACTTCCTCTGCATGTCCTTGTCCTCTTGACTTGTCTCAGTGCCAATACCTCTTTGATTGATTGATTGATTAATTTTTATTTATTTATTTATTTATTTATTTATTTTGGTTTTTCGAGACAGGGTTTCTCTGTGGTTTTGGTTCCTGTCCTGGAACTAGCTCTTGTAGACCAGGCTGATCTCGAACTCACAGAGATCCGCCTGCCTCTGCCTCCCAAGTGCTGCGATTAAAGGCGTGCGCCACCACCGCCCGGCTTACCTCTCTGATTTTGTAAATAAAGTTTTATCAGAACATTCCTACTCAATGGACAAGATGTGTCATTCCCTCCACCCCCATCATAGCACCCTATCTGCTGTACAGATACATGGATAAAACCCAGATTTTATCAGTGTATTTGCTGGTAACAGTTTTAGCATCAACTCCCTGGGGTTGTTTACGAAAATTTATATTCTAGGAAAAGGGGCAACAAACACATTCTCTAAAAGTCCAAGGATTAAGTGCTTTTGGTTTTGTGGGCTAGACAGTGTCTGTCAGGACTACTCAACTCTGCCCATTGTAGTTTCAAAAAAAGCCATAGATATACATAGATGTTTTGTTGTATGCCAATAAAACTTTATTTACAAAGACAGATTTGAAAAAGAAGAAATGAAAAAACTTTGACTACTGGGCATAGTTTGCCAAGCTGCCATTCTAAAGAAGTTCTTGATGAGGCAGAGATGACAAAACCCTTTCAGGAATATTTTCACAGAATGATTTATTTGAACTCACAAAGGTATAAATGCACCTACTTAAGAAAGAAAGAAAGAAAGAAAGAAAGAAAGAAAGAAAGAAAGAAAGAAGGAAGGAAGGAAGGAAGGAAGGAAGGAAAGAAAGAAAGAAAGAAAGAAAGAAAGAAAGAAAGAAAGAAAGAAAGAAAGAAAGAGAAAATTCTCCAAAGTTGTTTCTGGCAGGTACTGTAAAAGATTAATATAATCTATTTACAAATTGCTATTTTAATTATCACAAAAATGATAATAAATAGCTGATATATATTGATAGCAGATAGATAGATAGATAGATAGATATAGAGAGATGATTCAGAATAGGTGATAGACAGATGACAGATATATTGAGAGATATAATGTGTGTGTGTGTGTGTGTGTGTGTGTGTGTGTGTGTGTATAGAGGACAGGCAGGTAATAGGTTGTTTAAAAGGTCATATGAATGCACGTTGTATGTGCTTTACATTGCTCCCCTCCCCAGTTTCACAGTAAACTGGGAAATCTTGAGAAGTGGTGACTATCTAATTCCTGAAATAAGCAAACAAAAAGCTATAAAGTATGTTTTTGACAGAAATGATTCTTAAGAATTTGTATTGAAGATCATTGAAAAAAATACTACTAGAATATTTCATGGCTCAAGAGTATTCTTGAACTTCAGCATCAAACATAACGGGTTGAATCTCTGGCTTACCATTGTACACATGAGGTGTTTGATCCTGGTCATGTTTCTGGTCTTCTCTGAGAACTAGTTTGCTTTGCCTTCAAATCAGATGAATATTTGATTGGCATTATGGTGGTTTAGATAAGTAACACAGGCATAAAATGACTAGCCAAGTACGGTTCTCAAGGAAGTGAGTGTGTCATTAGTGTTCATATTAGTGCTGACGTGGCCTATCTCGAGCTAGTTTGACAAAATATCAGAAAGCCCAAGGTGTGTGACATCTGTGCTGTACTCACCCATCTCAACTTGGCTTCACTGTGTTTGAGAAACTCATATGAAATAGTCACATATTACCTTTGACTCTCTTTAACTTTGTTTGTGTGATATCCTTCCCAGTCAGAGCAAGTGCTCTTTTCTATTTGCCTTAAGGGGTGCCCCACAGGGCATTAAAACATTTCTTGTGAAAGGGTCTAGGTAGAGCTTCCCTGACTGGACCCCTGCCTCAGAGATGCTCTCAGGCCACAAAACGATGTTTGGCTAGACCATGTGCTAACTGTTCTCGTCTGTTTTGTTGTAGATCCACATTCCACGTGATACTCTCAACTCCTCAGATCATGAGATCATGTCACACACAACCCCGCCTCCAGGCTAAGAGGTCACTTTTTAAATCTTGAGACAGCACAGAAATTACCCTCCCCCACAGAACACTTTGCCATCCTGGGCCTGAGGACAGGATGTTGTCACTGTGCACTCCCTAGGGATCCATATAGTACTTCTAAGTATTGCAGCTTTGGAGGCAATGTGGCCACAAATGATTGGTCTTCAAAGCCAGGGCTGGTCTAGATAAACTTCTAATCAATATGACTTATAGTAAGTTATCAGTAGAGACAGATCTTGGGGAAGTGGTCCCCAAATGATTTTATCACAACAAATGAGACATTAATAACCCTACCCTATTTTCTGTGTCATTTCTAATTCTAGAGACTGAGCCCCCTGCCCCAACTCCTTCCCTGAGTCTAGATGTTGCAACTTTAACACAGCAACATTAACATATAGTGGAGGATAAATATCTCCTGGGTTTGGAGTCTTTGTTTTCTGGTTCCAGCACTCATTTGAGCCTGTGCTACAGAGAAAGCTGGAGAAAATGAGAGTGGGGGCAGGCTTTACCTGAAAGGGAAGACTCTGGTGTCATTCAGGGGCGACATGCTGGATCACCTAGCAGTGAATTGACTCATTGGGACAACTCAAGAGCTTTCACATCAGTGATCCAGTTCTGGCCCCTGTCGCATCCTCCAAGCTAATGCCTGCTGGAATTTTATGTTTCTCTCTTATAAAGGAAACCTTAAATACATTTTTTCAAAGGAACTCTACTCACCAAGACCAACTTTTTAAAACATAAAGAGATGGTTGGGTTGACATTTCTTAGAAGAGATAGCATGCCTGTGTTTTCACAGAATGATACAGTTTTTAGATGGGAAAATACAGTGTCCAGAGCCTAGACATTTCTTCCAAAACTGTAGGAGATTCGATCTTATACCTATGTATGTGACTAAGTTACATAAAGTATTACTTACAGCAGACTAACTGGTACAATGTAGATATCAATCAATAGCATTACATTCCCACGGACACGTGATATTTACCCATGTTCATCCAGTGCACGTTAGTGTCAGAGAGAATTGCCATTAAACAAGGCAAACATGGTACCAGGCTCACAGTGAATAGAAGCTTATGGAAAAGACTAATGCTGTTCAGATATTAAAGGGTTCAGTAAATATAGTGCTGTGTGAATTGAGGTGCTGAAGAGATGCATGAGAAAGGAGAGGATGGTTGAAGAAGGCTGTGGGAAGGGACTCACTCCATGTGTGAACAGGGTAACTGGAAGCAGGTTTCCTCCTGGTCAAAAGATGATGGAAGGGTGTCACAGTCATAGCCAGGAAACATCTGGGGCTTGGGATAAATAGAAGCAACAGGGAAGAAAGGAAAATAGATTTTAGAGAATCTTCTCACATAAGAGTGTGGGCCAGCCAGTCTGAAATCTGCAGAGTGAGTTGTCATCGTGGAGACATGGGAGGGTTAACACCATTGGTCAAGTCATAGTGCAGCCTAGGGGAAGACTTGTTTCTTTCTGGGGAGTGTGGGACCTTCTTAAGCTCTGCGACTGTTGTTCACATAAGAGCCATCTCAGGGAAGACAAGATGCTTTGCACAAAGTCTACTGATTTCAATTCAGTCTCACTTAAAAAAAAAAAAAAAACCTCCAAGTGAATTAAGGATGGTATTTTCCCAAACACTGTGGTACTAAGACCTAGTCAAACTGATGCATAAAATCAATGATCAGAGGTTTTGTCCTCCTAAGAACAGGGTGCTATACAAGCATATGAGAAAGGGTCATGGCTAATCCGAGGATGTGGCAATGAGCTTCTCAGATGACCCCAAGTGACTTCTGATCCCAGAGTTCCTACTTCTCTTCCTTGGAATATGGCTGACTTTATGTCTTGCTTCAAAAAAGCAAGATAAGGCAAAAGTAATGGATTCTAATACCTGTGGGGCGATTCAAATGAGTCTGACTTCTGTCAGGCTAACAGACTCTTTCTTGTTGCCTCACACTCAGATAAAGCAAGCTACCATGTGGAAGCAGCTCCTAGGACAAAGAGTGCCCTTCTGCCCACCAGAACCTTTTGTTCTGAGGTCCACAGAACAAAAGCTTTTGAGGAACTGGATGTTGCTAGCAATCCTCAGAGAAGCTTTCAGTGCAATGTGTCCCTAGTTGGGCCTTCAGGTGGCACTGCCCACTCTTAACTAACTGTAATCTTGTAAAACAGACACCCACAAAATACAGGACCCAGTGAAGCTGCACCCCAACTCCTTTTCAAGGAGGATATGAATTCACAATGTGGACGGTTTTCAGCTAAGGTGTTTGGGGGCAGCAGCTACAATGATCCCTCGGCAGCTTCACTGGTGCAGGGACAGTAATACATGTTGTGAGTGGCCCATGCGCATGGCAAACTGTATGCATATCTTAAGAACATGGAAGCTGGTGGGGGAAACAAGAACTGTGTAAGTTATTTATCCTTGAGATATATATGAATGAGGATTCTGTCTCCTATAGAGTAGAGACCAAATTATGTAAATTATTAGAATTAGGTGAGTTTTTGTTCAAATTGAAGACATCAGGGAATTTCTTTGCATTTCATACCTAATGGGGTTTGTGAGGGGAACTGCATTTCCTCATGTCTGTGTCCTGAGTGTCTGGACCACTGTAGGCAGGATACATACTTCTTCTATAAAACCACCAGCAGATGGGTGAGGATAACCCAGGATGGAAACAAGCTGTGAATGTATTAACAATCACATGTAGAACAGGTGAAGATTGGGAAGGGGCAATTTCCCAGCTGTTTGGGGGCATTGCTCTGCTTGGGCTGGTGGAGAATCCAGCGCATGCTGAGATCTTAAGCAGGAAGGATGATGCCATGGCATCACAGCTCAAATCACAAGCCAGGGGCATCCCAACCCAAACCATCAGTCCAAAGTAACTGAGTCTGCATTTGCTTTATGACTGATTGTTGTGGATGGGAGTTAGGATGGTACAAAGAGCTCACAGCTGAGCTGGTCCCTGGACAATGCATTTGTCTGGTGCCAGGGCTTTCCTGCTGATGTAGAACTCTGTCATCCACAAAAGGACCTGGTCAGGAATGTGTCATTGCTGCGTGACCTACATGCTTCTGGAATCTCCAGCAGGCTCCATCTCCCAAATGGATCTGAATGTGAAAAAAAAAACACTATGCTTTGAACCCCAAGCCCAAAATATGAGTGTGAGAGGTTAGAAATGCAGACATTTGGGCTCTCCCCTCACCTGCCCTATTAGAAAGCAGGAGGATCAGAGGAACTCGAATGAGTGTGTGTGATTCATGCCCAAGGGTCCCACAGTAGCCAGTTATAGGTGCCTTGTTAGTTTTTACCCTTCACTTAAAACAATCTACAGTGACCGGATTAAAAATGTCTCAACTGAGAATCATGCATTTCAAGTAGGCCCCTGAGTATGTCTTTGAGGGATTGTCTTGACTATCAGTTGGTGTAGGGATACCTGACCTACTGTGGGCAGCACCATCCTCAGGCATTCTGTTCTAGGACAGCGGTTCTCAGCCTTCCTAATGCTGCGACCCCTTAATACAGTAGTCCCTCATGTTGTGGTGACTCCTAAATATAAGATTATTTTTCTTTCTGCTTCATGACTGTAATTTTGCTGTTACAAATTGTAAATATTTTGGGAAATCGAGGTTTGTCAAGGGGGCTGCAACCCACAGGTTAAGAATCACTGTTCTAGGCGGTACAATGAAGCTAGCTGAGTATATGAACCAGAACTACCCAATGAATATCAAGCAATGTTCCTCCGTGGTTTCTGCTTCAAGTTCTGCCGTAAGTTCTTGCGCTGACTTCCCTCAGTACTGAACTCTGACCTGAAAGTGCAAGATGAAACTAATCCTTTCCTCTGTTAAGTTGTTCTTGGTCACAACATTGGTCACTGCAACAGAATGGAGCTAGCACAGTAGGTCATCATGGGAGAGCCATTGCAGATCAACCGATCAATGAAGTTCAAACGGATCTATGAAGACTCACCTGAGTTCTTTTTCAACCTAATAACAGCTTGTGTCTGAAAACTAGTTAAATGTAAAGAGTAGATGTGGGGGAGGACTTCAGGCCGGCTGAGATATGTTTGAGCTTAGATGCGAGGAGGAGTGGGTTTGATCACGACTGCAACAGGAATTTCCTGGGATGCAGGAACTTAAATGTTATAGCCAGGAGTATTCACGGCAGGCAAAGACATGAAGATGGCTAATCTCCCAGCAGTAGAAGTTTGGAGATACATAGTAATGATGATGATGATTAACATGGACTGAATTGAGAGTGTCAAAGATTATTGATGCCTGGGTCTGACTACCAAGAGTAGTCAGAGTTGGGTTCAGTTGAACACTGGGCTATTTAAAAGGTGCATGTCTGAGAGCTCTCTGTGATATAATCACTTGGTAAATGCATGAATAAATAGATATCAGCCTTACTCTATAACACACAATTCAGAAGCCATGCTGTACACCCCCTGGCTAGAAAACATATTTCCAGTTGACTTGACTATCTGCCTTCTGGAATTGCTCAATGATTGTAGAATGTCCACATGAAATTGCTAAGGTATGTATCCTTATAGTCACAGGTACACAGTGGGTCAAGGATGGAACTAGATAAAGACCTAAGGATGTTCAATTTAATAATAGAAGTTGGGTGCCAGTTATAGTGGCTCAGGGCTGGATGTAAGCAGACCTCTGTGAGTTTGAGGCCAGTAGCCTGGTTTACATAGTGAGTTCCAGGACAGCCAGAGCTACATAGTGAGATCTCTCCTCAAATAAAACAAACAAGAAAATAAAAAAGAAAAGAAGTTGGTACCAAAATTCCACAAAGGTTTACATGGGTCCTGAACACAAAAGTCAAGAACTCCAAAGCATGTGAGATGTTGGCAGATGTTTCTTTCTCTGGGAGAAAAGGATCTCCAAGATAGCACTAAGCATTGGATAAGATATGTCCATCACAGGAAAGTCCGTCCTGTCACCTTTGTGGATATATAAGTTGGCCAGAAGAGTAGGAGAGAGAGAATCCTATCAAACAGCAAACAATCAGCTCTGATCTTCTTCATAAGATGCCTGGCAAGCATATGGCCCTGCGGTTTCACACCATTGATTGTAGAGTCAAGCAGATTAGGAAGCATTATGTGGCTGTGTCAGGGAGAAAAAAACTCTAAACCAAAGGAGAAAATACCCTATGAGTTTGTCGGATGTGATCCAATGTAATCAACCTCATGCTATGAAGTGAAGAAATGAAAAGCAGAAGTCAAGGATCTATTTATAGTTTTTTTTGAACATTCCCTCACAATTATTTAATTATTCTAAAGTCTAATTTGAGAGTTCCAAGAAGTGGAAGCATTTCCTGTTCATCCCTGACTCCTTGGGGCCCACGGCAGTCCTCACTACACTGCTGTATGACTGACTTTGCCAATCAACGCATACAGAGATTTGTATACTGAGGCTAGGATAGAATACTACTCAGCGGTAAAAAACAATGACTTCTCGAATTTTGCATGCAAATGGATGGAAATAGAACACACTATCCTGAGTGAGGTAACCCAGACCCAAAAAGATGAACTTGGGGTGTACTCACTCATAATTGGTTTCTAGAGATAAATAAAGGTCAGTGAGTCTATAATTTGATCTCCTAAAGAAGCTAAATAAGAAGGTGATCCCAAAGAAAAACATATAGCTATCCTCCTGA